>NC_090392.1:5506884-6106884 GCF_036365525.1 Heterodontus francisci | reverse complement strand
AATTCCAGTCACTGAACAAACAGGTTCAGTTAACCCCTTTCAGTCCAGCACTGTTTGTACCACAATAAAGTAGAACATTTATCCGGTCTGGATGGGATGTATGAGAGATGCTGAGGGAAGGAAAGGTGGGAATAGCGGAGGCACTGGACAGAATCATTCAATCCTCCTTGGATATGGGAGTTGTGACAGAGGTCTGGAGGGTTGTAAATGTTACACCCTATTTGAAAAAAAGGAGAGATGGAGTAAACAATGCATTTATTGACCAGACAGTTTAATGTCACTGATGGGGAAATTTCATAACCCAGGACAAATATATTCATTGCTTTGAAAAACATGGAATAATAAATAGACAGCAGGAGGGATATGGTGATGTCAAAGCATGACTGGCAAACCTCAACAACAACTTATATTTATATAGTGCTTTTAATGTTATAAAACATCCCAAAGTGCTTCTCAGGATCATTATGAAGCAAAGTATGACACTGAGACACAACAGGAGATATTAGATCAGATGGCCAACAGCTTGAACAAAGAGATAGGTTTTAAGGAGTACCTGAAAGGAGGAAAGGGAGACGTAAAGGCGGTGACCGTAGCGGAGTGGTAATATTACAAAAATTGTAATACCGAGGATCAGGCTGATTCTCTGAGGACATGGGTTCAAACCCCACCGTGGTAACTGGTGCAATTTAAAATTCAATATGTGCTAAAATTCAATTAATTAATACAAATCTGCATTTGAAAACTATTCTCAGCAACGGTGCCATGATGCTATCATTGATCGTCATAAAAAAAAAACAGCCTGGCTTACTGATGTTCTTCAGCAATGGAAATCTGCCATCCTTATACGGTCTGGTCTCCATGTGACTCCAGACCCACAACAATGTGGTTGACTCTAAACTGAATTCTGAAAGGTCCAGCAAACCACTCAGTCATCAAGGGCAATTAGGGATGGGCAAAAAACGCTGGCCTTGTCAGTGACACCCACATCCCATGAACGAATGAAAAAAAAACAGTGCAGTGAGGATATTCCAGAACTTTGGGCCTAGGCAGCTGAAGACCTAGTCGCCAGTGATGCAGTGATTAAAATCTGGGTGCACAAGAGGCCGGAATTAGAGGAGTGCATATATCTCGGTGGGTTGTGGAGGTGGAGGAGATTACAGAGATATGGGGCGGGGGGGCGAGGCCATGGAGGGATCTGAAAACAAGGATAAGAATTTTAAAATCAAGACATTGCTTGACTGGGAGCCAATGTCAGTCAGTGATAGATGAACGGGACTTGGTGTGATCTAAGACATGGGCAGCAGAGTTTTGGATGACCTCAAGTTTACAGAGAGTAGAATGTGGGAGATCAGCCAGGAGTGAGTTGGAATAATCACATCGAGAGGTGCCGAAGGCATGAATGAGGTTTCAGCAGCAGACGGGCTGAGACAGGGGTGAAGTCGGGTGATGTTACTGAGGTGGAAATAGGCGGTTGTAATGATATCCTGAAAATGAGGTTAAAGATCATTTTGTGGTGAAATGTGACACCAAGGATGTAAACATATTGTCTGAATCTCAGACTGTCACCAGGAAGAGGGATGGAATCAATAGCAAGGGAACAGAGTTGGAGTGGGGAGTGAAAACAATGGCATCAGTCTTCCCAATATTTAATTGGAGGAAATTTCTGCTCATCCAGTACTGGATGTCGGATAATCAGTCTGATAATTTAACAACAGTGGAGGAGTGGAGAGAGGTGGTGCTGAGGTAAACTTGATGGAGTTCTTTAATAAAACAATGGAGAGGGTTGATGAGGGTGGTGTGATTGAAGTTATATATATGGACTTTCAAAAGGTGTTTCATTAAGTGACATTCAATAGACAGGTTAGGAAAACTGAACCCGATGGATTAAAGGTACAGTGACAGTGTGGATATAACATTGATTAAGGAACAGTAAACAGAGAGAAGTGGTGAAAGGTTGTTGTTCAGACTCAATAGGAGTATACAGTGGTGTTCCCCAGGGCGCGGTATTAGGACCACTGCTCCTTTTGCCCTTGGAAAACCCGTGGTGGGTAGGGCAGAGACCCCTCCTCCTCTCTCTTTACAGAGCTTCCCCTCTCTGCAGCCTCCGCTCCATTTGTTGGTCATGTTACAGACCCAGAGACACTGTAACTACAGTCCCATACCTCGTCCAGAGTTGGGTCACCAAATACTCTGTCCTCCCTGAATGTCTGCAGCAGCTCACAATACAGCCTCCAGAAAACCATCCACAGCACCTCCACTAACTTTACAATAACAGAAGTACGTCAAATGCCCCTCACCTGTAATTTGGATGCCTGGTCATTTTAAATAACACCAGGGGGTTCCTCGTGCTGCTGAATGCATGTTCAGCTGAGAGCGACTAACACAGGCGGTCAGTGGACATGCACAGACCAAGTTTCACAGACGTACATCAAAGCTGCGGGAATGGATGATTGACATCGTATGCAGACCCCTCCTCACGCTGCAGACACACACATGTTACACCCACGCTATCACCCCGGCCAGCCTGGGTGTCCTGTACAATGTGATGGATGTGACCGGCAGTGCAGTTCACACCATTGTATGGATCCAAACTTCCACAGCATCAGTGGAGCTGGAGAGATGAAATGTGTGGTCAGCGAGAGGCAGAGGGAATGAAACTCACTTTAAAAAGGGAATTAGAACAAGACTTTCAGATGAACAAGTTTCAGGAATATTGGAAATGAACAGGGGATTGGGATAATCAGAGCGTTGACAGTTAACATTTCGGGTCAGTGACCCGTCTTCGGAAGGGTCCTACTTTTCCGAAGAAGGGTCACTGACCCGAAATGTTAACTCTGCTTCTCTTTCCACAGATGCTGCCAGACCTGCTGAGTGATTCCAGCATTTCTTGTTTTTGTTTCAGATTTCCAGCATCTGCAGTATTTTGCTTTTATGTCATGAGATCCATGCTTGCTGCCATGTAGGATCAGACTGCTGTCAACATGGCTGTGGATCACAGTGTTCAAAGGGGTTTGCAGGATCTCAAAGCAGTCCAGCAATCTGTGATCCAGTAGATTACTCGGATTGATGAACTGTCGCCCCGTGGGACTGACAGTGTCTCCATGGAGCATGAACCTGCTGTCCTCTCTCAGGATGACAGTATTTGTTCTCCCTTCACTGCCAATCCACCAGTGTACTTGCTGTTACCCATCAGACATCCCAGGCTACTGCTTCCCATGTCGAGGTGGTGCAGTCCGACGCCCAGTCCTCAAAGCCCAGAGCTGCTCGAGGACGTCCTGCAAGGCCACCTGGAGTCTCCCCCAGGGAAAGTCAGCAGCCCTTCATCAGCCATGCTGCAGTCATTGGAGAAACACTGTGTAGGAGCACTAGTCATGTCGAGGGAACCCACAAGACAGGCACTAAGGGAATACACAGGGGTGCATAGTTCAGTTTTGTTTGTATAATTGGATGTGCTGTTGGATAAAGATGTCAAAGTAAATAATTTTGTTGGTGTTTTTTATTGTAGGATGGTGAGCAAGGGGACAATGTGATGGGGCGTCTCAGATTGGTGGAATAATGGAGAATGGGGGATCCATGGTGGGAAAGGGATGTTGTCCTATGGGAAACAGAATATTAGCAGGGTCTCTCAGACGGTCTTTCTGGGTCGAAGGCATCCAGGAAATATCCTCCCTGCCTCCTCCTCCTCCTCCTGATATAGCCTCCGGATTCCTGGTTCCCATGCCTGTGTCCTCATGATGGTGATGATATGAAGGGTGCAGCAGAACACCATGAACTTGGACACCTGCTCCAGTGTGGACTGGAGGGCTCCCTCTGGCGATTCGGACAGTGGATGCATTACTTCATCACACTGATGGTCTGTTCCACCATGTTCCTGGTGACTTCATTTTTCACATTATACACAT
Source organism: Heterodontus francisci (assembly GCF_036365525.1). Taxonomy (NCBI): domain Eukaryota; kingdom Metazoa; phylum Chordata; class Chondrichthyes; order Heterodontiformes; family Heterodontidae; genus Heterodontus; species Heterodontus francisci. The sequence goes on along the minus strand of NC_090392.1, from coordinate 6,102,982 downwards.
GTTAATTGTGTGAGGTTGGGTGGTGGTGGGAGGAGGTTTGGGGAAGAAGAAACATGAGCTGTGTCTGGAGGGGGTGGGGTTACATTTGCCTCCCAGGAGCCACATTCTGGTTCTGCATGGGGGCCCGATGTGTCGGGACGGGCTGACTGCTTCAGAATTAAGGGATGGTGGCTGCTGCCAGGATGGTGGACATTCACCAACATGATGTACTGGGCATGCTCGCACACCAAATGTACATTCAGGGAGTGAGAGTTCTTCCAGTTCCTGTACCTCTCCCCGTTGACATGGGGACACCGTAGAGACATCTCAAAAAACAGGAATGCAGCTATCCTCACAAAGCCAGGGGTCCCCTTATCCTGTTTCTCCCCGCTGAGGGAGAAAAAGGTGTACTAACTTCACCCAACATAGATGGCCTCTCTCACCTAGCGGATACATCAATGGATAGCACACATTCCTCACAACTACAGGCCAGTTAGTGCAACATCAGTGGTGGGAAAGGTTTTAGAACAATATCAGGGATAAAACCACAAGCATTTGAGAGGTTTGAGTTACTTCAGGATAGCCAGCATAGATTTACAAAAGGAAAGTCATGCTTGACTAATCTAATTGCACTTTTGATGATGTAACAGAGAAGGTTGATGAAGGGAATGTGATGGATGTTGTCTAGATTGGTTTGAACAATGTGTTTGATAAAGTGCCACAGAAAAGGTTAATTACCAACATTGAGTCAAATGGAATGGGAGGGTCAGTGTCCAATTGGATAAAAAAAAATGGTTTACATAGAGAAAACAGTGTGTCAAAGTAAATGGGAGTTTTTCAGACTGAAAGGTGTTAGACAGTGAGTGTTCCGCCAGGGTCAGTGCTCGGGCCACTGTTTAATTTTGCTGTGTATAAATGACTTGGATCTTGGAATACAGAGTAGAATTTCAAAATCCGCCTCTGATACCAAACATGGAGCTGTGATAAACAGTGAGTATGTTCAGAACCACCTGCAACAGGACATAGATACTGATTGGAATGAGCAGACGAGTGGCAGATGAAAGTGTGAGACAAGTGTGAGGTGATGCATTTTGTCAGAAAGGATAGGAAGGCAATATAGGCTTAATAACACTGTTCTAAACAGTGTGCAGGAACAGAGAGACCTGTGGGTGTATGAATATCCATCGTTGAAGGTGGCAGGACATATTGAGAGATTGGATAGTAAAATACATATAATCTTGGAGTTCATACAGAGAGGCATTGAGTTAAAAAGCAGAGAAGTTATGATGAATGTTTATAAATCTCTGGTTAGGTCTCAGCTGGACTACTGTGTCCAATTCTGGTCACCACACTTCAGAAAGATTATGAAGGTTCTTGGTGCTGAGGAGATTTAACAGGATGGTTCCAGGGATGGAGGATTTTAGTTCCAAGGTTAGGTTACACGATTATGACAGGTTTAGATAATTTAGACAATGAAAAAGTGTTCCCATTAACTGATGGAAGAAAGACTAGGCACACAGATTGAAGGTTCTGGACAAGAGATGCAGGAGGAATATGAGGAAGAACATTTTTCTTTATGCAGCGGGTGTTAATGATCTGGAACTCACTGCCCACAAGTGCGTTAGAAGCAGAGACAATCATTGATTTCAAATGAAAGCTGGTGGGGACCTGAAGGAAATGAATTTGCTACAGGGATTGAATGGGGGAGTGGGACTGACAGGATTGCTCCATGGAGAGCCAGCATGGACATGATGGGATGAATGGCCTCCTTCTATGTCGTAAATGACTCTATCAGTCTCTGTGACTCGATGTTGGATACATCTCCTGCTCTTGTCTAGAAAGATCCAGGTACATAGAAGTTCAATTAAACTGTGACCTTAACATCCACTGACAGCTCCGTCCTCACCCTGGTGTGAGGCTGTAGGTCGTGTTACAGGAGGTGACACAGCTCTGTGACCACCTCCGAATTGAATCAGAGTCACCTCACACACTGCTCCTGGGTTAGGTGTAGGGAGGAAAAGTGCTCTTGGAAAACCCGGGGTTGGTAGGGCAGAGCCCCTTCCTCATCCATCCTTTCAGAGCATCCCCTCTCTGCAGCATCTGCTCCATTTGTTGGTCATGTTACAGACCCAGAGACACTGTAACTACAGTCCCTATACCTTGTCCAGAGTTATGGAACATAGAACATAGAACATTACAGCGCAGTACAGGCCCTTCAGCCCTCGATGTTGCGCTGACCTGTGAAACCATCTGACCTACACTATTCCATTTTCATCCATATGTCTATCCAATGACCACTTAAATGCCCTTAAAGTTGGCGAGTCTACTACTGTTGCAGGCAGGGCGTTCCACGCCCCTACTGTTGGGTCAACAAATACTCTGTCCTCCCTGAATATTTGCAGCAGCTCACAACACAACCTCCAGAAAACCATCCACAGCACCTCCACTAAATTTACAATGGCAGAAGTCAGTCAAAAGCCCTAAAACTGTAAGATGGATACCTGGTCTGTTTAAATGACACTAGAGGGGGTTCCTCGTGCTGCTGAATGTATGTTCAGCTGAGAGTGACTGACATAGGCGGTCAGTGGACATGCACAGACCAAGTTTCAAAGTCGTACATCAAAGCTGCTGGAATGGCTGATTGACACCATATTCATACCTTCCTCATGCTACAGACGCAAAAATGTTACACCCACGCTATCACCCCGGACAGCCTGGGTGTCCTGCACAATGTGCTGGATGTGACCGGCAGTACAGCTCACACCATTTTATGGATGAACTTCCACAGCACCAGTGGAGCTGGAGCGATGAAATGTGTGGTCAGGGAGTGAGACAGAGGGAAAGAAACTCACTTTAAAAAGGGAATTAGAAAAAGACTTTAAGATGAACAAGCTTCAGGAATATTGGAAATGGACAGGGGATTGGGATAATCAGAGGGGTGAGGACATGAGGGATTTGATCATACGAGTGAGAATATTAAAATTGAGGTGTTACTGGACCAAGAGCTAATGTAGATCAGTGAGCACTGGGATGTTGGGTGAACAGAATTTAGTGTAAATTAGAAGGTGGCAGCAGAGTTTTGGATGACCACAGGTTTACAGAGAGTAGGTTATGGGAGAGCAGCCAGGAGTGAGTTAGAATAGTTAAATCTCGAGGTAACAGTCAAGTCTTCCAACCAAAATGGACAGTTTGATCTTTTCCCACATTATACTCCATTTGCCAGTTCTTTGACCACTCATTTAACCTTTCCATATCCCTTTGTAGCCTCCTTATGTCCTCTTCAGAACTTACCTTCTTACCAATCTTGGAGTCATTAGCAAATTTCGAAAGCATACCTTCGGTCTATTCATCAACGTTTTTTGTATCAATTGTAAAATGTTGAGGCCCCAGCACTGATCATGGTGGCACACCACTTGCCGCAGCTTGCGAACCAGAAAGTAACCCATTTATGCCTACTCTGTTTCCTGTTAGCTAGCCTATCATCTATCCATGCCAATTATGTTACCCCCTACACGATGGGATTTTATTTACCACAATGACGTTTGATGTGGTCTGTAAATCTAAGTACTGTAAATCCACCAGTTCCCCTTTATCCACAGTACATGTTACTTCTTCAAAGAACTCCAGTATATTGGTTAAACATGATTTCCCTTTCACGAAACCATGTTGTCTCTGCCTGATCACCTTGATTTTTTTCTACGTGCCCTGCTATAACGTCTTTAATAATAGCTTCTAACATCTGATCCATAACTGAAAGCCATTCTCACCTGCCACAGGTCGTATGTACACAATGTCTCTTCTGATGTTGTGCTGCATTTGAACTGTTACTCCTCAATAGAGTCATAGAATTATAGAGATATACAGCACAGAAACAGGACCTTCAGCCCATTGTGTCTGTGCTGGCCATCAAGCACCGAACTATTCTAATCCCAATTCCCAGCACTTGGCCTGTAGCCTTGTATGCTATGGCGTTTCATGTGCTCATCTAAATACTTCTGAAATGTTGTGAGGGTTCCTGCCCGGACCATCTCTTAAGGCAGTGTGTTCCAGATTCCAACCACCCTCTGGGTGAAAATTACTTTCCTCAAATCCCTTCTAAACCTCCTGCCTCTTACCTTAAATCTATTCCCCCTGGTTATTGACCCGTCCACTGAGGGAAAAAAGATTCTTCATGTCTAACCTATCAATGCCCCTCATTATGTTGTATACCTCAAAAATGACACCCCTCATCCTTTTCTGCTCTAAGGAAAACAACCCTAGCCTTTTCTGTCACTCTTCACAGCTGAAATGCTGCAGCCCAGGCAACATCCTGGTGAATCTATTCTGCACCCTCTCCATTGCAATCACCTCCTTTCTATAGTGCAGCAACCACATCTATACACAGTACTCCAGTTGTGGCCTAACTGGCGTTTTATACTGCTCCATCATAACCTCACTGCTCTTATATTCTACGCCTCGGCTAATAAAGGAAGGTGTCCCATACGTCTTCCTGACCGCATTGTCTACCTGTGCTGCTGCCTTCAGTGATCTATGGACAAGTACACCAAGCTCCCTCTGACCTTCAATACTTCCTCGGGTCCGACCATCCATTGTATATTTCCTTGTCTTGTTCGCCCCCCCCCCCAAAATGCATCACCTCACACTTCTCAGGATTACATTCCATTTGCCACTCCTCTGCCCATCTTACCAGCCCATCTACATCGTCCTGTAATCTTAGGCTTTCCTCCTCACTATTTACAACACCACCAATTTTCGTGTCAGCTGCGAACTTACTGATCAGTCCTCATATATTCACGTCTAAATCATTAATGTACACTACAAACAGCAAGAGTCTCAGCACCGATCCCTGCAGTACACCACTGGTCACAGGCTTCCATTCGCAAAAACAACCCTTGACCATCACCCTCTGCCTCCCGCCGCTAAGCCAATTTTGGATCCAATTTGCCAAGTTGCCCTGGATCCCATGGGCTCTTACCTTCTTAACAAATCTCCCATGCGGGACCCCATCAAAAACCTTACTGAAGTCCATATAGACTACTGCTTTACCCTCCTTTACACCCCTAGTCACCGCCTCGAAAATAATCTATCAATTTAGTTAGACACGAACTCCCCTTGACAAAGCCATGCTGACTATTCCTGATTAATCCCTGCCTCTCCACGTGGAGATTAATCCTGTCCCTCCGAATTTTTTCCAATGGTTTCCCTGCAATAAATTGCTTGTGACCCTTCGACCTCCTTTCTGTTAAGCTGTGACACTCTATCAGATCTTACAGTGGTGTAGGAGTGGCAACAGAGTTCCTGCCTCCCTTTTATATGATTTTTCAGGGTGGAAGATGAAGAGATGAAATGTGTGTTCAGGGATAGAAACAGAGGGAAAGAAACTCACCTTTAAAAAGGGAATTAGCAAAAGACTTTAAGATGAACAAGTTTCAGGAATATTGGAAATGGACAGTGGATTGGGATAATCAGAAGGACGAGTACATGGAGGGATTTGATCTCATGGTTGGAATATTAAAATTGAGGTGTTACTGAACCAAGAGCCAATGTCGGTCAGTGAGCACAGGGATGTTGGGTGAACAGAATTTGGTGTAAATTAGAAGATGGCAGCAGAGTTTTGGATGATCACAAGGTTACAGAGAGTAGAATGTGGGAAACAAGCCAGCAGTGTGTTAGAATAGTCAAATCTCGAGGTAACTAAGGCATGGATGAGGTTTTCAGCAGCCGATGAGCTCAGCTCTCTCTTTCTCTCTTTCTCTATCTCTCCCTCTCTCTCTCTGTCGCCCTCACTTGCTCTATCCCACGCTCAGAATCTTCAAGCTTTCAATCAAGTCGCCCCTTACTCTTCTAAACTCCAGCTGATATAAGCCTAGCCTGTCCGGCCTTTCCTCATAAGACAGTCCGCCCATATTCATCTAATAAACCTTCTCTGAACTGTTTACAACGCATTTACATGCTTCCTTAAATAAGGAGACCAGTACTGAACACAGAATTCCAAATAATGTCTCACCAATGCCCTCCCTACCGTGTATTCAGTTCCTCTCACAATAAATGATAACATTATATTAGCTTTCCTAATTACTTTCTGAACCGACATACTAACCTTATGCAATTCATACACCAGGACACCCAGATACTCCTGCATCTCAGAGTTCTGCAATCCCTCACCATTCAGATAATATGCTTAGTTTAATTTCATTGTTGCTACCAATATGGACAATTTCACATTTCCCCACATTCCACTCCATTTCCCAGATCTTTGCCTTCTCACTCAATCTATCTATGTCCGTTTGCAGCCGCCTTATGTCCTCTTCAGAACTTTGTTTCATCAACAGATTTACCAACCACACCTTCGGTCCTTGCATCTAATTCATTTAAACAAACTGTAAAAAGTTGAGGCCCCAGCACTGATACCTATGGCACCCCACTCGTTACATCCTGCCAACCAGAAAATTACCCATTTATGGCTGCTCTCTGTTTCCTGTTAGCTAACCAAACGTCTATCCATGGCAATGTGTTACCCCCTATACCATGAGCTTCTATTTTTCGCAATGACCTTTGATGTAGCACCTTATCAAATGCCTTCTGGAAATCTAGTACAGTACATCCACCAGTTCGCCTTTATCCACAGCACATGTTACTTCTTCAAAGAACTCCAGTTAATTGATTAAACGTAATTTCCCTTTCACAAAACCATGTTGACTTTGCCTAATCACCTTGAATTTTTCGACCTGCCCTGCTATAACATCTTTGATAATAGCTTCTAAAAAACTAATTCACAGCCAGAAAGCCTTTCTCATATGTCACAGATTGTTTCTCTACTGTGTTTATTCTGATTTTGTGCTGTATTTGAACTGTCACTCCTCAATAAACTGCTTGTGACCCTTTGACCTCCTTTTTGGGTGATCTCTGACCCTAGATCAGACCTTACAGTGGTGTAGGAGACGGAACACAGACATCAGGATGATAGGCTTGGTTTACTTGGTTTGTGAAAAATAGTAAACTCAGTTGAGTGATGAATGAGTAGGAGATTTGGCAACAAAAAGAGTTTACACACAATCAAACGTGTGTGTTCATCACTAACAGCGTGGGTGGGGGTTGGGGGGGAGGACTTTCAGAGAGTTTTGAATAAGAAAAGCCAGAAATACAATCTCACTCGCATATCACAGGAAATAGTCAATTGATAACCTGGCAGAGAAGAAAAACAGGCACGCCTGGGGAGACGGACATACTAAGGATTTTCGAGGTGTATGATTGTAATTACGATTTTATTCTCAATGGAATATCTGAGGATGTCCAGAAATACAAATTTAAGCTAAAAAAAAAACGGGCTGAGATAAGTTGGTCAATGGGGCACATCTGTGCACCTGAACAGAAAGTGCTGGAAATACTCAGTGGGTCTGGCAGCATCGGTGTGGAGAGAAACAGAGTTAATGTTTCAGATCTGTGACCCTTCATCAGAACTGGTAAACGTTAGAAATGTTGATGTACAAGCTGGAGATAGTGAGACCATGGACCTCCTGCTTTCCATACCACCCCCAATCCTTCACCTCAAACCTCCCCTTCTGATTTTATACTTTCCAATGATAACCCAATACTACCAACTTCCCAGTCACAGCAGCTCCAGGAGACAGAAAGAGAGCAGCAAAAGAGCACTAAAGCCCCATCACTTGGTCTGATGCTCACAGCCACCAGATCAAATACTTATAGTGCGTGTACCTTAGAGGCTGGTATCGAGTCAGAATCTGCACGTGGTGAGTCACCGAGCATTAGTGAGCTTCAGCCAGGCCAGGGGAAAAGGATAGTTCATGTGTCGGAGGGCGAGGTCACAAACGAGTTAGAATACACAGGACTCAGATGTGAACATTGCTGGAGCTGCTGCCCATGTCGAGGTGGTGCAGTCTGAATCCGAGCCCTCAAGGCCTAGAGCAGCTCAAGGAAGTCCTGCAAGGCCATCTGCAGTCACCCCCAGTGAAAGTCAGCAGCCTTCCACCAGCCATGCTGCAGTCACTGGGAAACACTGTGTCGGAGCAGTAGGCAGGTTGAGGGAACCCACAGGACAGGGACTAAGGGAACACACAAGGGTGAATAGTTCAGTTTTGTTTGTATAATTGCATGTGTTGTTGGATAAAGACGATCATGAAAAACATTTTGTTGGTGTTTTTATTGCAGGATGGTTACCTAGGGGACACTGTGCTGGGGCATCTCAGATGGGTGTAATGGTGGAGAAGAGGGGGATCCATGGTGGGAAAGGGAAGTTGTCCTCTGGGAACTGGAATCTTAGCAGCGTCTCTACGACAGCCTTTCCGGTTTGAAATCATCCAGGAAATATCCTCCTTGCCTCCTCCTCCTCCTACTGAGGTAGCCTGCGGATTCCTGGTGCCAAAGCCTGTGTCCTCATGATGGTGATGGTGTGAAGGGTGCAGCAGAACACCATGAACTTGGACACCTGCTCCAGTATGTACTGGAGGGCTCCCCACGAGCGGTTCAGACATCTGAAGCATTGCTTCACCTGGTGGTTTTGTGTGGGGGAGGGGAGTGTCTAGAGTTTAGAGGTCATGAGCCACATTCGGGTTCTGCATGGGGGCCCGATGTGTTGCGACCGGCTGACCGCTTCAGAATGAAGGTACAGTGGCTGCTGCCAGGACAGTCGGCATTTACCAAGATGATGTACTGGGCATGCTCACACACCAACTGTACATTAATGGAGTGAGAGCTGTACCAGTTCCTGTACCTCTCCCCGTTGCCATGGGGACCCCGCAGAGACACCTAGACCATCAGGAATCCCGTTATCCTGACAAAGCCACGGGATCTCTCACCTACTTCTCCCTGCTGATGGAGCAGGCAGTATAATTCACCTCACCCGACATAGATGGCCTCCGTCACACAGCAGATACATGAATGGACAACAGAGAGAGAGATAATGGATATGTCACCCGCTCTTGTCTGGAAAGATACAGATAAGAACATAATAACATAAGAACTAGGAGCTGGAGTAGGCAATTCAGGCCCTCGAACCTGCTTCGCCATTCAATATGATCATGGCTGACCTCATCTCGGCCTCAACTCCACTTTCCTGCCCGTTCTCCATAACTCTTCAACCCATTACTAATTAAAAATCTGTCTAACGCCTCCTTAAATTTACTCAATGTCCCGGCATCTATTGCAATCCGGGTATTGAATCCCACAGACACACGACCCTTTGAGAGAAGAAATTTCACTTCATCTCTATTTTAAATCCTTAACCCTTATCCAAAAACAATGACCTCTCATTCTAGGTTGCCCCACAAGAAGAAACGTCTTCTCTATGTCTACTTTGTCAATCCATTTAATCATCTTATATACCTCAATTAGATCGACTCTCATTCTTCTAAACTCTAGAGAGTAAAGGCATAAAGAGCTCAATCTCTCTTCATAAGACAAACCCCTCATCCCTGGAATCAATCTAGTGACCCTCCTCTGATCTGCCTCCAATGCAACTACATCCATCCTCAAGTCAGGAGACTAAAACTATACACAATACTCCAGGTGCGGTCTCATTAATGCCTTGTACAGTTGCAGCAACACTTTCCTACTTTTATATTCTATTCCTTTAGCAAGAAATACCAAAATTCAATTAGCCTTCCTTTTCACCTGCTGTACCTGCAATCTAGCTTTCTGCGATTCATGCACGAGGACACCCAGATCCTTCTGCACCGAAGCACTCTGAAGTTTCTCTCCAGTTAGGTAATAATTTGCCTTTCTATTCTTCCGACCAAAATGGATAACCTTACACTTACCCACGTTAAACTCCATCTGCCAAATTTTCGTTCATTCACCTCACCTATCCATATCAATTTGTAAATTTCTTATTTAATTATTGCAACATACTATCCCACCTATTTTAGTGACATCTGGAAATTTGGCTATAGTACCTTCTATCCTTGCATCCAAATCATAAATATATATTGTAAATAGCAGGGGCCAAGGACCAAACCCTGTGGTACCCCACCAGTTACATATTGCCAACCAGAAAAAGATCCATGTATCCCGAATCTCTGTTTTCTGTTGGTTAGCCAATCCTCTATCAAAGTTAATAAATTGCCCCTGACCTCATGTGATCTTACCTTCTGTATTCATCTTTTGTGCGGCACTTTATCAAATGTCTTCTGGAAGTCCAGATATACTACATCGACAGGATCACCATTTTCCACTTTTCTTGTCACAGCTTCGATGAACTCTAGCAAATTCGTCAAATAGGATTTACCCTTCATAAAACCATGCTGACTCTGATGGATTGCGTTTTGACTTTCTAAATATCCTTTTATTACTTCCTTAATAATGGGTTCTAACAATTTCCCAACGATAGATGTTAAACTAACTGGTCTATAGTTTCCTACTTTCTGCCTCCCTCCCTTTTTGAATAAGAGCGTTATATTAGCTTTTTTCCAATCCACTGGAAACTTTCCCGCATCCAGCGAATTTTAGAATATTGTAACCAATGGATCCATTATCTCTGCTGCCACTTACTTTAAGACCCTCTGATGTAGGCCATCAGGTCCTGGGTACTTGTCTGCCTTCAATTCCAATAGTTTGCTCTGTACTTTTTACCTAGTAATGATGATTGTTCTAAATTCCTCTCTTTCTATAACCTCTGCATTACATGTTACTATTTAGATGGTACTGGTGTCCTCCACCGTGAAAACTGAGGCAAAATACTGATTTAGTGTCTCCACCATTTCTGTGTTCCCCTCTATCAACTTCCCAGTCTCATCCTCCAAGGGACCAACATTCACTTTAGCCACTCTCTTACCTTTTATATACTTAAAGAAGTTTTTGCTATCCGTTTTTATATTTTGCTCTAGTTTTCTTTCATAATTTATCTTTGCTCTTTTTATTATCCTTTTAGTAACCCTTTGTTGATCATTAAAAATTTCCCAATCTTCCAGCCTGCCACTGGCATTTGCAATATGGTATGCCTTACATTTTGTCTTTATCTTATCCTTAACTTCCTTGCTTGGCCATGGATGTTTTTCCCCCTCCTAGAATATTTCTTCCTCTCTGGAATATATTGTAGTTGGGAGGAATTGAATATCTCCTTAAACATCTGCCACTGCTCATCAACTGTCCTACCTTTTAGTCTTCCTGCCCAGTCCACTAGGGCTAAATCTGTACTCATGCCGATGTAATTACCTTTGTTTATGGATCTAATAGTTGGATACAGAGACTTACCAGGGCCACCAACAATAGCGAGGAAGGGATGGTAAACCGTTTGAATCATCTTCAGAGCATAATAGATTCGCGCTTCTAATGTCATCCGAAAATACTCAGCAGTAACAAGGCGAAACCAATAGGACGTACTCCTGCTGTCCATTGCTGTAACATTCCAATCTATTGTTCCCAGATTCTGACCCATTGTTGGAACATTAAAATCTATTGTTCTCAGATTCTGACCCATTGTTGTAACATTCCAATCTATTGTCCTCAGATTCTGACCCATTGTTGTAACATTCCAATCTATTGTTCTCAGATTCTGACCCATTGTTGTAACATTTCAATCTATTGTCCTCAGATTCTGACCCATTGTTGTAACATTCCAATCTATTGTCCTCAGATTCTGACCCATTGTTGTAACATTTCAATCTATTGTCCTCAGATTCTGACCCATTGTTGTAACATTCCAATCTCAGCAGGGGAATGGGAACCTACATTGTAGTGCCAGTATACAGGATATTGAGAGTAGTGAGGTCAGGGATATGGTTACAAGGACGCAAGAAGGCACTAGCAAGCAAGAACCTGGTTTAAAGTGTGTCTACTTCAACGCCAGGAGCATCCGGAATAAGGTGGGTGAGCTTGCAGCATGGGTTGGTACCTGGGATCTCGATGTAGTGGCCATTTCGGAGACATGGGTAGAGCAGGGGCAGGAATGGATGTTGCAGGTTCCGGGATTTAGATGTTTCAGTAAGAACAGAGAAGATGGTTAAAGAGGGGGGGGGGGTGTGGCATTGTTAATCAAGGAGAGTATTACAGCGACAGAAAGAACGTTTGAGGACTCGTCTACTGAGGTAGTATGGGCCGAGGTTAGAAACGGGAGAGGTGAGGTTACCCTGTTGGGAGTCTTTTATAGACCTCCGAATAGTTCCAGAGATGTAGAGGAAAGGATAGCGAAGATGATTCTCGACAGGGGCGAGAGCAACAGGGTAGTTGTTATGGGGGACTTTAACTTTCCAAATATCGACTGGAAATACTAAAGTTCGAGTACTTTAGATGGGTCATTTTTTGTCCAGTGTGTGCAGGAGGGTTTTCTGACACAGTATGTAGACAGGCCAACCAGGTGCGATGCCATATTGGATTTGGTACTGGGAAATGAACCCGGCCAGGTGTTAGATTTAGATGTAGGTGAGCACTTTGGTGATAGTGATCACAATTCGGTTAGGTTTACCTTAGCGATGGGCAGGGACAGGTATATACCGCAGGGCAAAAATTATAGCTGGGGGAAAGGAAATTATGATGCGATTAGGCAAGATTTAGGATGCGTAGGATGGGGAAGGAAACTGCAGGGGATGGGAACAATCGAAATGTGGAGCTTATTCACGGAGCAGCGACTGTGTGTCCTTGATAAGTATGTACCTGTGAGGCAGGGAGGAAGTTGCCGAGCGAGGGAGCCGTGGTTTACTAAAGAAGTTGAAGCGCTTGTCAAGAGGAAGAAGAAGGCTTATGTTAGAATGAGACGTAAAGGCTCAGTTAGGGTGCTTGAGAGCTACAAGCTAGCCAGGAAGGATCTAAAGGGAGAGCTAAGAAGAGCAAGGAGAGGACACGAGAAGTCATTGGCGGATAGGATCAGAGAAAACCCTAAGGCTTTCTATAGGTATATCAGGAATAAAAGAATGACTAGAGTTAGATTAGGGCCAATCAAGGATAGTAGTGGGAAGTTGTGTGTGGAATCAGAGGAGATAGGGGAAGTGATAAATGAATATTTTGCGTCAGTATTTACAGTCGAGAAAGAAAATGTTGTTGAGGAGAATACTGAGATTCAGGCTACTAGACTAGATGGGATTGAGGTTCACAAGGAGGAGGTGTTATCAATTTTGGAAAGTGTGAAAATAGATAAGTCCCCTGGGCCAGATGGGATTTATCCTAGGATTCTCTGGGAAGCTAGGGAGGAGATTGCAGAGCCTTTGTCCTTGATCTTTATGTCGTCATTGTCGACAGGAATAGTGCCGGAAGACTGGAGGATAGCAAATGTTGTCCCCTTGTTCAAGAAGGGGAGTAGAGACAGCCCTGGTAATTATAGACCTGTGAGCCTTACTTCGGTTGTGGGTAAAATGTTGGAAAAGGTTATAAGAGACAGGATTTATAATCATCTTGAAAAGAATAAGTTCATTAGAGATAGTCAGCACGGTTTTGTGACGGGTAGGTCGTGCCTCACAAACCTTATTGAGTTTTTCGAGAAGGTGACCAAACAGGTGGATGAGGGTAAAGCAGTGGATGTGGTGTATATGGATTTCAGTAAGACGTTTGATAAGGTTCCCCACGGTAGGCTATTGCAGAAAATACGGAAGTATGGGGTTGAAGGTGATTTAGAGCTTTGGATCAGAAATTGGCTAGCTGAAAGAAGACAGAGGGTGGTGGTTGATGGCAAATGTTCATCCTGGAGTTTAGTTACTAGTGGTGTACCGCAAGGATCTGTTTTGGGGCCATTGCTGTTTGTCATTTTCATAAATGACCTGGAAGAGGGTGTAGAAGGGTGGGTTAGTAAATTTGCAGATGACACGAAGGTCGTTGGAGTTGTGGATAGTGCCGAAGGATGTTGTAGGGTACAGAGGGACATAGATAGGCTGCAGAGCTGGGCTGAGAGATGGCAAATGGTGTTTAATGCGGAAAAGTGTGAGGTGATTCACTTTGGAAGGAGTAACAGGAATGCAGAGTACTGGGCTAATGGGAACATTATTGGTAGTGTAGATGAACAGAGAGATCTTGGTGTCCAGGTGCATAAATCCCTGAAAGTTGCTACCCAGGTTAATAGGGCTGTTAAGAAGGCATATGGTGTGTTAGCTTTTATTAGCAGGGGGATCGAGTTTCGGAGCCACGAGGTCATGATGCAGCTGTACAAAACTCTGGTGAGACCGCACCTGGAGTATTGCGTGCAGTTCTGGTCACCGCATTATAGGAAGGATGTGGAAGCTATGGAAAGGGTGCAGAGGAGCTTTACTAGGATGTTGCCTGGTATGGAGGGAAGGTCTTACGAGGAAAGGCTGAGGGACTTGGGGTTGTTTTCGTTGGAGAGAAGGAGGAGGAGAGGTGACTTAATAGAGACATATAAGATAATCAGAGGGTTAGATAGGGTGGATAGTGAGCGTCTTTTTCCTCTGATGGTGATGGCAAACACGAGGGGACATAGTTTTAAGTTGAGGGGTGATAGATATAGGACAGATGTGAGAGGTAGTTTCTTTACTCAGAGAGTAGTAAGGTCGTGGAACGCCCTGCCTGCAGCAGTAGTAGATTCGCCAACTTTAAGGGCATTTAAGTGGTCAGTGGCTAGACATATGGATGAAAATGGAATAGTGTAGGTCAGATGGTTTCACAGGTCGGCGCAACATCGAGGGCCGAAGGGCCTGTACTGCGCTGTAATGTTCTAATTCTAATTCTAATTTTGATCGATCGTCTTTCTCTCTCTCTCTCTCTTTCTGCTGCCACGGATCCCTGTTAGTGCCGGAGTTGATGCTCCCACTGACACTATGAGTTAACACATTGAAAGGAGGCCCTTATTAATAGAAGAGGGAAACCCTCCAGTGACACAATTATGGTCCGTAGTGACTGACATTAATTACAGTCAATGAACAAACAAGTTCAGTTAATCTCTTTCAATCCAATAGTTTTTGTACCACAATAGTGTAGAAGTGTTCCTCAGTCTAGATGGGATATACGAGGTTAGTTGAGGGAAGGAATGGCGGAAAAAGCAGAGGCATTGGCTGGAAGCTTTCAATCCTCCTTGGATCTAGGAGTGATGACAGGGGACTGCAGGGCTGTAAATGTTACACCCTGCGTATAAAATGAGACATTAGATAAATCCTGTAGCTACTGACCAGTCAGTCTAATGTCGGTGGTTGGAAATTTCTAGAGGCCATAAGCCTGTACAAAATATATCTTTCTTGGAAAAACATGGGATAATAAATGACAAACAGCACGGGTAAGTAATGACCAATCACGTCCGATAATCTTGATCAAGTTCATTGATGACATAACTGTGAGTGTTGTTGAGGATAGTGTGTTTCATGTTATGTATACGGACTTTCAAATGGCCTGTGATCAAATGACATTTCATAGACTTGTTTTGAGAAATAGAACACATGGAATATTTTGTCAGTGATAGTGTGAATATGACACTGATTCAGGGACAGAAAGCAGAGAGACGTGGTGAACAGACTTTGTTCAAACTGGGGGAGGGGGAGTATAAATTGCTGTTTCTCAGGGGTCAGTATTAGTATCAGTGCTCTTCCTGACATGTAGATAGATATACAAGTAATAGAGACTTATATGCAAAAAAACATAATTTCAACGCTTGAAGATGACATGAAACTCATAAGTACGGGTGGCAAAGACGCAGACCACAGAATTATCCAGCCTCACAGACTTTGTTTATTTTTAATTTATTCTGGACTCCAATCCAAATACAAATTTATTTCTCACTGTATACTTCATTTGTGTGATTTGCCTGTGAGTTTGTGCATGAATGTCTACCTTATATTTTTATTATTTTATTTGGATTCATTTTAGATTTTAAAGTACAATAAACTCACTTCTTGATTAAACTTAAGAAAACCTGTCTGATTGGTTCTTTCACGATCACAATAAAGGTAAAAGGTAAAATACTCACTGAGGTGGTCAGCATGTCCACTGCTAAAAAGGAATAAATCCCATTGTGATCAAAGAAAAGATAGGACAAGAGAAGAGCCTGGGACCCCTCCTCACCTGGCTGTATCAGAAATGTGGAGGTTCTAGTTATTGTAACGCAATGACAAACGAGAAATTGAAAGTGTCATAGAGTCACAGAGTTATAGAGAAAAGGAACAGGCCCTTCGGCCCACTGTGTGTGTGCCGGCCAACAAGCCTATCCATTCTAATCCCATTTTCCAGCACCTGGCCCGTAACTTTGTCCGCTATGGCGTTTCAAGTGCTCATCGACATAATTCGTAAATGTTGTGGAGGGTTCCTGCCTCTGAAGCCCCTTCAGGCAGTGTGTTCCGGATTCCAACTACCCTCTGGGTGATTTTTCTTCCCCTCAAATCCCCTCTAAACCTCCTGCCCCTTAATTTAAATCAATGCCCCCCGGTTATTGACACCTCCGCTAAGGAAAACGTTTTTTCCTATCTACCCTATCCATACCCTCATAATTTTTCGTGCTTTCTGTCTCTCTCCCTTTTTTAAATAAAGAATTTACATTCCCAATAAAGGAGTTACATACAGAGTGAAGTAACTCGGTGCAGCTTAAAACCCCTCTCTGTTGAAAAGTTGTGTAATGTTGCTGGACAGTTAGGGATTATTCTCCGTCCAAAAGATTGGAAACCCGAAATCCTAAGACTTGTTTCCAACCATTTTTTATTTGCAGCAGAACATTCAAACAGGGTTAGAATCACTGACAGATAGAGTAATGTTAGCTAAGGTAAAACTAGAACAGAAGAGACTAGAATTAGAATTCCAGAGAGAGTGAGAAAGAGCAGAGCGTCAAGAAAGGGAAAAAGTAAGAGTGTTCCAGAAGGAGAAGGAGGAAAGGGAGTTAAGGTGGCTAAAACAACTAGAGGAAGTCCCAGTCCACCCACTGAAGGCACAGCTAATGAAGGAGCTACCCATAGTTCAGGACCATGTGCTGAGCTCTTAAAGTTCTCCCAGTTTGTTCCAAAGTTCAATGAGCAGGATGTGTCAGAATTTTTCATCAGTTTTGAAATGCTTGCAAAGCCACTGAAATGACTGACAGAGAGCTGGACACTGTTTTTACAAAGTAGTATAACAGGAAAAGTCCATGAGGTTTATTCACTGTTGCCAGATGAAAGTTCATCACATTATGAGATGGATAAAAATGGTATCCTGGGTGCATATGAGATAGTATCAGAAGTGTACTGTAAAACATTCTGAACCCTCGGAAAGCAGCCTGACTAAACTGACCTCGAGTTTGAAAGAGTTAAGCAGCTTCCGAACATAGGAACATAGGAGCTGAAGTAAGCCATTCAGCCCATCGAGCCTGCTCCACCATTCAATATGATCATGGTTGATCATCCAATGCCTTTTCCCCCACACTATCCTCATATCCCTTTTTGTCAGTGGTATTTATAAAACTGTCAATCCCTACTTTAAACATACTCAATGACTGAGCTTCCACAGCTCTCTGGGGTAGAGAATTTCAAAGATTCAGAACCCTCTGAGTAAAGAAATTTCTCCTCATCTCTGTCCTAAGTGGCTTCTCTTTTATTTTGAAACTATGTCTGCTATTTCTGGACTCCCCAACCAGGGGAAACATCTTAGCTGCATCTACCCTGTCTATCCCTTTAAGTATTTTGTAGGTTTCAATGAGATCACCTCTCATTCTTCGAAACTCTGGAGAATACAGGCCCAGCTTCCCCAATCTCTCTTCATAGGACAGTCCCAAAATCCCGGGAACAAGTCTGGTGAACCTTCTTTGCACTCCCTCTGTGGTCATAATATCCTTCCTTAGGTAAAGAGACCAGAACTGCGCACAGCACTCCATCTGCGGTCTAACAAAGTTTCTATACAATTGCAGCAAGACTTCACTACTCAAATCAACTCGTGATAAAGGCCAACATACCATTTGTCTTCCTAATTGCTTTCTGCACCTGCATGTTAGCTTTCAATTACTTATAATGAGGATACCCAGGTCCCTTTGTACATCTACACTTTCTAATCTCTCACCAATTAGAACACTCTGCACGTCCATTCATCCTACCACCGTGGCTAACTTCACATTTTTCCACATTATATTCCATCTGCCATGTTTTTGCCCACTCACTAAGTCTGTCCAAATTTCCTTGAAACCACTTTGCATCTTCCTCACAACGCACATTTCCACCTAGTTTTGTGTCATCTGCAAACTTGAAATATTACTTTGGTCCCAATATCCAAATCATTGATAGATATTGTGAACAGCTGGGGCCCAAGCACTGATCCCTGCGGTACTCCATTAGTCACAGCCTGCCAATGCAAGAATGGCCCATTTATTCCTACTCTCTGTTTCCTGCCTGTTTACCAATCCTTACTGCTAGTCAGTATATTACCTCCGATCCCATGTTCTTTAACTTTGCTGACCAACATACTGTGGGGCACTTAATCAAAAGCTTTCTGAAAATGCACCGACTCCCCTTCTCTATTTTGTTCGTGACATCCAAAAAATAAAAACCAACAGGTTCATCAAGCATGATTTCCCATTCATAAATCCATGTTGACTCTGCCCAATCAGATCCATTTATCGCATAATTTAGAATAGATTCTAACATGTTCCCTCGTACTGATGAAATGCTAACCACGTGGGCTTTCGCCGGGTGCTCCAGTTTCCTCCCACAGCCAAAGACTTGCAGGTGATAGATAAATTAGCCATTGTAACTACCCCTAGTATATGTAGGTGGTAGGGAATATGGTATTACTGTAGTGTTAGCATAAATGGGTGGTTGTTGTTCCCAATTTTCTCTTTCCCTCCCTTCTTAAACAGTGGGATGACATTTGCTACCTTCCAATCTGCAGGCAGCGTTCCAGAATTGATAGAATTTTGAAAGATGATCACCAATGCATGAACAATCTCCATTACTACTTCCTTCAACACTCTGGGATATAGAATATCAGATCCTGGATAATTGTCAAACATCAGCCCTATTAATGTCTCCAATACAAACTTCTCACTAATACTAATTTCCTTCAATTCTTCATTCTCCCAATCCCTTGGATCTCTAATTCTGGGAGATTTCTTGTATCTTCCTCAGTGAAGACAGACACAAAATATTTTTTTGTTTAGTTTAGAGATACAGCACTGAAACAGGCCCTTCGGCCCACCGAGTCTGTGCCGACCATCAACCTCTCATTTTATACTACACTAATCCCATATTCCTACCACATACCCACCTGTCCCTATATTTCCCTACCACCTACCTATACTAAGGGCAATTTATAATGGTCAACTAACCTACCAACCTGCAAGTCTTTTGGCTGTGGGAGGAAACCTGAGCACCCGGAGAAATCCCATGTAGACGCAGGAAGAACTTGCAAACTCCACACAGGCAGTACCCAGAATTGAACCTGGGTCGCTGGAGCTCAGAGGCTGCGGTGCTAATCACATTTCACTTCTCTGTCATTTCTCAATTCCCCATTATAGATTCTCCTGACTCTGCCTGTAATGGCCCTACATTTGTCTTAGCTAAACATTACCATTTTATGAACCAATAGAAGATTTCCAGTCTGTTTTGGTGCTTACTTTTGACCAGTGGATACAGAAGATCAGGATACAGCCCACATATATAAATCTCAGAGCAGTGATCCATCTCGAAGAGTTCACAAACTCGCTCTCCCTCCCATTAAAACACACACAGAGGAACAGAAGGTTCAAAGAGTCAGGCAGGTTGCAATTCTGGCTGATGAATTTTCCCTTGTATACAAGGCCTTAGCCCCAAAGGGAAACCCTTCCCTAGTAACCCCAAAGACCCGAGAATAAAAGGTGGGAGGCTGATCGGACCCTGAACAGCCATGGGCAAGAAGGAAAAGCTGGACACACGGGAGCCCTTCCTCAGGCCAAATAGGACGGTACTGAGAGCAGGAGTAACAGCCGAAGCCATGTGTGTTTCCATTGTAATGAGGCAGATCACCGTCATGCTGACTGGTGGAAGTGACGGGGAAAACCTGTAAGATTAATGAGCGTCCTGATTACCACCTACCGCCCTCCTCAGCTAATGACTCAGTACTCCTCCATGTTGAACACCACTTGTAAGAAGCACTGAGGGTGGCAAGGGCACAAAATGTACTCTGGGTGGGGGACTTCAATGTCCATCACCATGAGTGGCTCGGTCGCACCACTACTGACCAAGCTGGCCGAGTCCTAAAGGACATAGCTGCTAGACTGGGGCTGCGGCAGGTGGTGGGGGAACCAACACGAGGGAACAACATACTTGACCTCGTCCTCACTGATCTGCCTGCCACAGATGCATCTGTCCATGACAGTATTGGTAGGAGTGACCACTGCATAGTCCTTGTGGAGACGAAGTCCCGCCTTCAGATTGAGGATACCGTCCATTGTGTTGTGTGGCACTATCGCCATGCTAAATGGGACAGATTTCCAACAGATCTAGCAATGCAAAACTGGGCATCCATGAGGCGCTGTGGGCTATCAGCAGCAGCAGAATTGTACTCAACCACAATATGTAACCTCATGGCCCGGCATATCCCCTACTCTACCATTACCATCAAGCCAGGATACCAACCCTAGTTCAATGAAGAGTGCAGGAGGGCATGCCAGGAGCAGCACCAGGCATACCTCAAAATGAGGTGTCAACCTGGTGAAGCTACAACCCAGGACAACTTGCATGCCAAACTGCGTAGAGCTAAGCGATCCCATAAACAACGGATCCGATCTCAGCTCTGCAGTCCTGCCACATCCAGCCGTGAATGGTGGTGAACAATTAAACAACTAACTGGAGGAGGTGGCTCCACAAATATCCCCATCCTCAATGATGGGGGAGCCCAGCACATCAGTGCAAAAGATAAGGCTGAAGCATTTGCAACAATCTTCAGCCAGAAGTGCCGAGTTGATGATCCATCTCGGCCTCCTCCTGAAGTCCCCAGCATCACAGATGCCAAACTTTAGCCAATTCGATTCACTCCGCGTGATATCCAGAAACGACTGCAGCGAATGGATACTGAAAAAGCTATGGGGCCTGACAATATTCCGGCAATAGTACTGAAGACCTGTGCTCCAGAACTTGCTGCGGCCCTAGCCAAGCTGTTCCAGTACAGCTACAACACTGGCATCTACCCTGCAATGTGGAAAATTACCCAGGTATGTCCTGCACACAAAAAACAGGACCAATCCAACCCGGCCAACTACCGCCCCATTAGCCTCCTCTCAATCATCAGTAAAGTGACGGAAGGTGTCATCACAGTGCCATCAAGCGGCACTTGCTTAGCAACAACCTGCTCAGTGATGCTCAGTTTGGGTTCCAACAGGGCCACTCATCCTGATCTCAATACAGCCTTGGTTCAAACATGGACAAAAGAGCTGAACTCAAGAGGTGAGGTGAGAGTGACTGCCCTTGACATCAATGCAGCATTTGTCCGAGTATGGCATCAAGGAGCCCGAGCAAAACTGAGGGCAATGGGAATCAGGGGGAAAACCCTCCGCTGGCTGGAATCATATCTAGCGCAAAGGAAGATGATTGTGGTTGTTGGAGGTCAATCAGCTGAGCTTCAGGACATCACTGCAGGATTACCTCAGGGTACTGTCCTGGGCCCAACCATCTTCAGCTGCTTCATCAATGACCTTCCTTCAATCATGAGGTCAGAAGTGGGGATGTTCGTTGATGATTGCACAATGTTCAGCACCATTCGCGACTCCTCAGATACTGAAGCAGTATGTGTAGAAATGCAGCAAGACCTGGAAAATATCCAGGCTCGGGCTGATAAGTGGAAAGTAACATTCGCGCCACACAAGTGCCAGGCAATGAGCATCTCCAAGAAGAGAGAATCTAACCATCTGTCCTTGACATTCAATGACATTACCATCGCTGAATCCCCCACTATCAACATCCTAGGGGCTGCCATTGACCAGGAGCCGAACTGGAGTAGCCATATAAATACCGTGGCTACAAGAGCAGGTCAGAGGCTAGGAATCCTGAGGCGAGTAACTCACCTCCTGACTCCCCAAAGCCTGTCCACAATCGACAAGGCACAAGTTAGGAGTGTGATGGAATACTCTCCACTTGCCTGGATGGGTGCAGCTCCAACAACACTCAAGAAGCTTAACACCATCCAGGACAAAGCAGCGCGCTTAATTGGCACCCCATCTACAAACATTCACTCCCTCCACAACCGACGCACAGTGGCAGCAATGTGTACCATCCACAAGATGCACTGCAGCAATGCACCAAGGCTCCTTAGACAGCATCTTCCAAACCCGCGACCTCTACCAACTAGAAGGACAAGGGCAGCAAATACATGGGAACACCACCATCTGCAAGTTCCCCTCCAAGTCACACACCATCCTGACTTGGAACTTTATCGCCGTTCCTTCACTGTCGCTGGGTCAAATTCCTGGAACTCCCTTCCCAATAGCACTGTGGGTATACCTACCCCATATGGACTACTGCGGTTCAAGCAGGCAGCTCACCACCACCTTGGCAAGGGCAATTAGGGTTGGGCAATAAATGCTGGCCTGGCCAGCCACGCCCACATTCTGTGAATGAATAATTTTTTTTTTAAATGTCCACCAGATCAGTGCAGGAAAACGGGCCCTGATGGAAATCTCAGCAGATCAGGCTGTGCCTTTAACTATGGCAGTCAGACCCAGCAAACCTACCACTGAGAGTGCAGGAAATCTTAACAAAATCCCTGAGAGTTACCAGGAATTATAATCCCAAGGAAAAGTGACCCCATCCACCTTGAGTGAGACAAGCAAGCCCATAGTCATACTAAGGGATACAGGGGCAACCCAATCCCTTCTGCTGGGAAAAGGAATGACCTTTCTTCGATAGTGCAGTGAATGCTAAAGAGTTAGTGAATTGTATCGGAAGACAGTATATGTCCATACCTTTATAACGACTGCACTTGGAGTGTGACCCAGTTTCAGGACCGGTAACCAAGGGGATTATACCTAGTTTACCGATGGATGGGTCGACCTGCTCCTGGGTAATGATCTGACAAGGGAAAAGGTGCCAGCCTCCCTGGTAGTTCTCCAGAGACTAAAATAGGGCCAGAAGACAGAGCAGTTACAGGAGAAGGCCCCTGACATTCTCCCTGATTGTGTGGTGACACGGTCCACGGCCAATCAATCCCTGAACTGACACTGTAGATGGATGACCCGACTGCCTGGCTGTCTGTAACCTTCTTTGGGAAGTTAGAGGACAGAAAGGATTTGCTAAACAGATCTTCCTTAGTTGAGGCTCAATATCCCGACCCTGTGTTAAAAAATAGTACAGACTGTCCAAACCAAAACTGAAGCAGAGGGAATTGCAGAGTGCTACTATTTAAGGAACGAGATGCTGATGAGGAAGTAGAGACCTCCTCACAGACCTGCGGATGAAGAGAGGACAGTGGTTCACCAGATAGTGGTGCCGCTGAGGTCCCTTAAAGAAATATTAAGAATGGCCGACGAAATTCCAATGACTGGACATGTCGGTGTATGAAAAATCAAAGCCCGCATAAGACAGCATTTTGACTGGCCACAACTCCACAAAGATGTGGTGGAGTTCTGTAAAACTAGTCACATGCGTTAGGTGGAGGGGAAGCCCCAACCTGCAATAAAATCTGCACCCTAATTCATCTACCAGCTTTTGGGGAACCCTTCAGCAGAGTGTTGGTGGATTGTGTGGGACACCTGCTGAAAACAAAACGGGATTGCCAGTATCTTCTCACCATTATGGATGTGGTGACCTGATTCCCAGAGGCCATTCTCCAGAAGAGCTATCTCTGCCAAGGTAGTGGTGGAGGGGTTAACCCAATTCTTTACCCGATAATGGCCTGCCTGCTGAGATCCAGTTGGATCAGGGCACACATTTAATGTCCAGTATTTTTGAAAAGGTCATGGGCAATCTGGACATAACCCAGCTAAGGTCCTTAGCCTACCACCCACAGTCACAAGGGGCTTTGGAGCGTTACCACCAGACCCTAAAGACAATGAACAGGCCATACTGCTATGAATAACCCCATGACTGGGACAAAGGGCTAGGATTTCACCTGTTGGTTACCAGGGACTTATTCAATGCTTCCACTGGCTTTAGCCTCTTTGAATTAATTTATGGACACGAGGTGAGAGCTCTGCTTAAATGATTCAAGACGTTTTTCGGACACAGGGATGAGTCTTCCATGTTAGAATACATTTCCATGCTCTGGGACCGGCTCACGGGAGCCTGTGCAATGACTCAGGAACAACCAAAGACCCCCCAGGCAGCCATGAGAAGGTAAGCAGGAAAAGATGCCAAGGCGAGAACATTTCCGCCCAGACACCATGTATTTTTATTACTCCCAATGGAGGGTCTACCCCTGAAAGCCCGTTTCAGTGGTCCATATCGAGTGACAAAAAGAATAGCGGGTAAATTATATAATTGACTCCCCAGAGCAAAGGCAAAAAATCAAGTCTGTGGAGGGGACAGACAAGTACAGATCTGTCAGACAGTCAGGAGGGAAGGATTCAAATGGACAGTGAGGACAGGTTGGAGGAGGGCCAGGAGGATTACCAATTGGAACCCCCTACTCTCCGACTAGCCAACCCTGAAATGTTAGAGAAATTAGACCACTCACTCTCCTCCTTAAATGCAGGTCAAACAGGGACCATAAAAAGGCTGCTAACAACATTTACAGAAACGTGGAGGGACAAAGAAAGTTCCCAAAAAGGCATGCCAATGGTAAGGGAGATGTCTGAACTAGTCAAAGTGCCGCTGGAAAGTTCAGTGAAAGCTGGACAGACATGGCGAACACTACTGTCCCAGAGGAAATAGGGCAGATTAGGAAAAATATCCTCCTCATAGTGAAGAGAAAAGGGAAGGGAAATTGCCCTAAAGTGAACAGCACTTGCGTACCTCAGCAGAAAGTTAAAAGTAAGGTCAGTGTGGATCTACCCACTGAAGAACCCAATGATCAGATCCCAAACCCAAAGCTAATCAAACCCTGCAACTTGGGGCTGCAAAGTTGTGCAGTGATTAGCGCTACAACCTCATAGCTCCTGTGACCCAGGTTCGATTCTCGGTATTGCCTGTGTAGAGTTTGCAAGTTCTCCCTTTGACCATGTGGGTTTTTGTCGGGTGCTCCGGTTTCCTCACACAGCCAAAGACTTGCAGGTTGATAGGTAAATTGGCCATTATAAATTGCCCCTAGTATAGGTAGGTGGCAGGGGAAGGTGGGGATGTGGTAGGAATATGGGATTCATGTAGGATTAGTATAAATGGGTGGTTGATGGTCGGCAGAGACTTGGTGGGCCGAAAGGCCTGTTTCAGTGCTGTACCTCTAAATAAATAAATTTCAAAGCCGTGCTCAGCAAGAACAAAGGTCCACAGGAAATCTCAGACACCTCACAGGGAGAAAGATCATCAAGGTGCAGGAACCTGAATAGTTAAAGCTTCATTGCAAGAGAGAAAAAAAACAATGTAATCGCTGATGTCCAGGGTCGAACCCGACACATAACCATCCCAGACTAAACTCCAAAACAATTAAATCAGCACAACTGTAACAGACAATGACAGCTGCAGTAATTCCAAGATTCATGTGTGAATTTGAGAAGTTATTATTGCGAATGAATGTGTATTTCCTTCTATTTCTTCCCACAATTCTGTAATGAAATGTTCCTATTATCACATTTCTTTCAGTGTGCTGTGGTGGTGTCAAGATAACACCATATGCCCAATGAGGAATTTTAATTCACCGATTTGAAACTTGCAATAAACCTTTAATGAAAAAAGAAATCCCACAGTTAACCTTGACAAAACTGGCAGCCAAGATGCCCACCGCAATTGGCATCTGAAACACCTTTTCACATTCATAGGCCACCAACGGGAGACACATGTCTGCTGAGTCTAGACCTGTATCATTGGCTTGCTCTAGTGATTGAATTACCTTAAATTACTTTCATTAACACGGCATACAAGGGCATCCTGACATATTGACTTTGAAAGAGCAAACTCCTACAATTATAAATACTGGCATCCTGAGCCCTGGGGTGACAGAAGTTTCTAACCTTGAATCTCATTATAAGGTTCCAGCGAATGCACTGAGACAGTCATGAGGCCTTCTGTCCATCTATGTGAAAGTTGGGAATTTCCCCTGGACAAAGACAGACAAGCCAGTGATTCAAACTGTGCAGAATCAGAAGCGCTGTGTCCCCTCGTCTCTCTCTCTCCAGATAACGTCACAAGTTTGAATACCACATGCGACTGTGGTCCCTCCAAGCCGACAGATTACTACAGACAGAGACAGCAGGGAAAGAAAGCCACCTACAAGTCTGCCTCAAAGAAATCCCTGAGCCACGTGGGCCAGCCACAAAGGGTGCTTCGACCAGCCAAAGAGTCAAGAATACAACTGCAGCCGGAAGACCACCGTGTCATCCAACATCACAGAATGAGTATTTTATTTTAATATTTATGCCGGACTCCCATCTTCTCACTCTGTAATCTATTTCTGTGTAATTCTCGTAGGAATGTGTGCGTAAATGTGTGGTGTATTTTTTATGATTTTAATGAGATCGGGTTGACATTGTTAAGTCTAATAAACTCACCTCTTTCCTGTTTAAACTCAAGAGAACCTGCCCGATCAGGTCCTTCACAATCACTCCAAAGGTAAAAGGTCAAATACTCAATGAGAGGGTTCGCACATCCACTGGTTAAAAAGAACAAACAGAGTTGTGGTCAAATAAGACGAGCGACTGTGACCCATCCTCACCTGGCCGTAACAATAGGCAGGGTTGGGGATCGCGAGAATATGGGGATGAACTCAGCTCAGCATTAAACAGGTACCAGAGATTGTAAACTTCCTGGTTCAGCCTCAGACAACGGTCAGTGAGGGGGATGCAGACCGTGGATAGGGAATAGAGTATGTGACAAAAACTGAAGACAATGACTTCAGTCTTCTCATGATTTAAATGACAAGAACATTAAATCAGTGAAATATGTTTTCTGAATCCAATAGTTGCAGATGGAGACTTACCAGGGACACCAATAATAGCGAGTATGGGATAGTAAATAAATTGAATCATCCTCAGAGCATAATAGATCCGCAATTCTAATGTCATCCAATAATAATCAGCAGTAACCAGGTCAAACAAAGAGGAGAAACTCCTGCTGTCCATTGTTGTAACATTCCAATCTATTGTTCTCAGATTCTGATCCATTGTTGTAACATTCCAATCTATTGTTCTCAGATTCTGATCCATTGTTGTAACATTCCAATCTATTGTTCTCAGATTCTGATCTATTGTTGTAACATTCCAATCTATTGTTCTCAGTATCTGATCTATCCTCTCCCTCTGTCTGAAGCCGCTGGTCTCTGTTCGTGCCGGAGGCGATGCTGCTGCTGATACCATGCAATAGCACATTGAAAGGAGCCCCTTATTAATAGAAGTTGAAAACACTCCAGTGACACAATTTGGGTCCATGGAGACTAACATTAAATACAGTCACTGAACAAACAGGTTCAGTTAACCCCTTTCAATTCCACACTTTTTGTACAATAACAAAGTTGAACATTTGCCTGGTCTGGATGGGATGTATGAGGGTTGCTGAGGGAAGGTATGGTGGAAGCAGCAGAGGCACTGGCCAGAATCTTTCAGTCATCCTTGGATATGAGAGTGATAGAAGATGGAAACTCTCCAGTGAAACATAAGGTTCACTAATGTTCTTTAGGGAAGGAAATCTGCTGCCCTTACCTGGTGGCCTCCATATGACTCCAAACCAAATCAATGTGGTTGGCTTTTACATGCCTTCTGAAATGGGCTAGCAAGCCACTCAGTTGTATCTAACTACTATGAAGTCAATAAAAAGGAATGACACCGGATGGACTACCCAGCATCGACCTCGGCACCGGAAACGACACGGACAAACCCAGCCCTGTCGACCCTCCAATGTCCTCCTTACTAACATCTGGGGGCTTGTGCCAAAGTTGGGAGAGCTGTCCCACAGACTAGTCAAGCAGCAGCCTGACCTAAAAATATATCTTGCTTGTAAAATCATGGGATAATAAATGACAAGCAGCACTGATCGGTTAATGGAAAATCGTTTCTGATAATCTTGATAGGGTTTCTTGATATAACTGTGAGTGTTAATGAGGATAGGGTGTTTCATGTTATAGAATGATAGACTCGTAGAAACCTTAAGGGACAGAAAGAGGCCACTTGGCCCATCGTGTCTGTACCAGCCGAAAAATGATCCACCTATTCGAATCCCACCTTCCAGCATTTGATCCATAGCCCTACAGATTATGACACTTGAGGTGCACATTCAGACCGCTTTTTAATGAGTAGAGGGTTTCTGCCTCAAACATCCTTGCCGACAGTGGGTTCCAGACCGTCACTAAAAGCCGGGGACCCAGTACTGAGCCCTCTGGAACACCACGGGAAACAATGCTCCAGTCACTAAAATACCCTTCAACAATTACCCTTTGTTTACTGCCACTGAGCCAATTTTGTATTTCTGGTTGTACAAGTTTTTCCTCATCTCCCCTCTGATCTTTCTACCAATCACTTACCTCTCTGCTCAGGTAAATAGACCCTTCACCTCCAGTCAATCCAGGCCACTCACAATTTTGTACATTTCAATCAGATCTCCTCTCAGCCTTCTCTGTTCCAAGGAGAACAACCCCAGCCTATCCAATCTTTCCTCATAACTGCATTATTTCAGTCCTGGCAACATCCTCGTAAATCTGCTCTGTACCCTCTCTAGTACAATTACATCCTTTCTGTAATGTTGTTGCCAGAACTGAACACAGTACTCAAGTAGTGGTCCAACCAATGATTTATACAGTTCCAGCATAACCTCCCTGCTCTTATATTCTGTATCTCGGCTAATAAGGGCTAGGATTCATATGCCTTCTTAACCACCTTATTGACCTGTCCTGCTATCTTCAGGGATCTGTGGACATTGACTCCAAGGTCCCTTACTTCCTCCACACTTCTCAGTATTTTCCCAATAATCGTGTATTCCTTTGTCTTATTTGAGCTCCCCAATTGCATCACCTCACACTTCTCCAAGTTGAATTCCATTTGCCATTTTTCTGCCCATCTGTCCAGACCGCCAATAACTTACTGCAGTCTACAGCTATCCTTCTCGCTATCTACCACACGGCCGATCTTTGTGTCATCCGTAGATTTCTTGATCATGCCCCCTACATTTATGTCGAAATCGTTAATATACACCACAAAAAGCAGGAGATTCAGTACTCAGCCCTCTGGAATACCACTGGAAACAGCCCTCCAGTTGCAAAAACGCCCGTCAACAATTACCCTTTGTTTCCTGCCACTGAACCAATTTTTTATCCACCTCGCTGCATTTCCCTGGATTACATGGAATTTTCTTTTTGAACCAGTCTGTCATGTGGGATCTTGTCAAAAGCCTTGCTGAAATCCATGTAAACCACATCAACTGCACTACTTTCATCGATATCCCTTGTTACATCTTCGAAAAATTCGATCAAGTTGGTCAAACAAGCTCTTCCCTTAACAAATCCATGCTGACTATCCTTGATTAACCTGTGCCTGTCTCAGTGACAGTTTACCCCGTCTCTCAGAATAGATTCCAATCATTTTCCCACTACTGAGGTTAGACTGACAGGCCTGCAATTATTCAGACTATCCTTCACTCCCTTTTTAAACAGAGGTCCAACGTCAGCACTTCTCCAATACTCCGGCATCACATACTGTATCCAGTGAGGACTGGAAAATGATAGTCAGACTCTTTGCTATTTCCTCTGTTGCTTCTTGTAGCAACCTGGGGCACATTTCAATTGGATCAGGTGATTTATCAACTTTCAAGGATACTAATCCCATTAACCCTTCCTCTCTCAGTATGTTCATCACATCCAATAATTCACACTCTTCCTCCTTAACTACAATATCTGCATCCCCCCTCTTTACTGAAGACACTAAAAGTATTCAATAAAACCATACCAATATCTTCCACCCCTACGCATAGGTTACCTTTTTGGTCTATTATGGGCCCTACTCTCCCCTTAGTTAACCTCTTACTCTTAATGCATTGAGAAAACATCTTTGGGTTCACCTTGACTTTGCTTGCCAATATACTTTCATGCTCTCTCTTTGCTGTCCTAATTTCCTTTTTGATTTAATCCTTCAACTTTCTAAACTCCTCTCAACTTTCTGTAGTATTGAGTTCTCAGTGTCGGATATATGCTTCCCTTTTCTGTTTTATCTTACAATATAGGCTCCTTGACATCCATGGGACTCTAGATTTGGCCGCCTCACCCTTTTTCTTTGTGGGAACATGTTTACACTGAACCCCTTGAATCTCCACTTTGAATGCCTCCCAGTGCTCTGAGACTGATTTACCTTCAAGTCGCTGTTTCCAGTCCACTTTCGCTCCTCGGTTTAGTAAAATTGGCCTTGCACCAATTGAGAACTCTAAATCCTATTCTATGTCTGTACGTTTCCACAGTTATGTTATAACTGACTGAATTATGATTACTCCCACCAAAATGCTCTCCCCTGACACTCCATACACCTGCCCATCGTCATTTCCTAAAACAAAGTCTAAAACTGCACCCTCTCCTGTTGGACTTTCTGCATGCTGGACAAAAATGTTGTCCTGAATGCACCTCAAGAATTCTGCTCCCTCAATTCTTTTCATACTAAAACTATCCTCGTTAACATCGGGGTGATTCATATACCCTACTATTACTGCCCTATTGTTCTTGCACTTCTCAGAGACTTGCCTACTTATCTGCTCCTCTATCAACCCCTGACTATTTGGCTGTCGAGATCACTCTCCCAGCAGTGAGATTGCCCCTTTATGGTCCCTTCGCTGAATCGATATGGCCTCACTTGATGAACCTTCCAACATATCATCCCTCCTCACAGCTGCAAAAGATTCCTTGACCAGAATTGCCATTCCCCTCCTTTCTTAACCCCCTCCCTATCGCATCTAAAAACCTGGTAACCAGGAACGTTGAGATGCCATTCCTGTCCCTCCTTAAGCCAAGTTTCTGTAACAACTATGATATCATACTGCCACATGTCTATCTTTGCCCTCCGCTCATCTGCTTTATTTGCAGCACTCCATACATTGAAACAGATACCCTTGAGCACTGCCAAACCTTTTTTTCATTTTCTCACCCTCATTTCCTCTGTCTTCTAGACTCATCCATTAATTTGCCACCTTCCATTTTCATTTCTGATTTTGTCCCAGCTAAGTCTACCCTCAGGTCCCCCACCTCCCTGCTAAACTAGTTTAAACCCTCCCCAACAGTACTCGCAAAACGTTCCGCAAGGAACCCAGTCCTGGCTCTGTTCACGTGCAACCCGTCCGGCCTGTAAAGGTCCCATCTCCCCCAGAGCCGGTTCCAGTGTCCCAGGAATATGAATCCCTCCCTCCTGCACCATCTTTCCAGCCACAGATTCGTCTGCCTTATCTTTCTATTTATATACTACGTTGCACCTGGCACTGGGAGTAATCTGGAGAATTCTACTTTTTGACTGTGTTTGTGGTCCTGCTTGCTAATTTGTTCCCTCGATCCCTAAATTCTGACTGCAAGACCACATCCCGCTTTCTACCTCTGTCGTTGGTTCCCATGTGGACCACGACTTCTGGCTGTTCCCCTCCTGCTTCAAGATGCTCTGCAGTCGCTGAGTGACATCCTTGACCCTGGCACCTGGGAGACAACACCCCATCCTGGATTCACGTCTGTGGCCACAGAAACGCCTGTCAGTTCCCCTGATTATTGACTCACCTATCACTATGGCTCTTCCAGTCATCCCTGTATCCCGCTCTGCGGCTGAGCCACCCGTGGTGCCATGGACTTGCTGTGGCTGCTCTCCTCAGGAGAAGCATCACTTCCCTCAGTATACAGAACTGAATACCTGTTGGAGAGTGAGATGCACTCAGGGGTCTCCGGCACTACCTGCCTGATAATTTTTGACTGCCTGCTGATCACCCATTCTCTCTCTGCCTGCATGCTCTTCAGCAGTGTGGTGACCACATCGATGAACATGCTAAAGCTGAATAAACTGGTATATGAGAAGGAAGAATGTGCAGGGTTCCGGGAAGAAGGCAGGGAATGGGATTAGGTGAATTGTGCATTCGGAGAGCCGGTGCAGACACTATGAGCTGAATAGTTCCTTCTGTGCTGTAATAACACTGTGATCGGGCATCTCAGATGGGTGTAATGGTGGAGAATGGGGGATCCATGGCGGGAAAGAGAAGTTGTCCTATGGGAACCGGTATCTTAGCAGGGACTCTCCGACAACCTGTCCGGCTGGAAGGCATCCAGGAAATATCCTCCCTGCCTCCTCCTCCTCCTGAGGTATCCTCCAGATTCCTGGTGCCAATGCCTGTGTCCTCATGATGGTGATGATATGAAGGATGCAGCAGAACACCATGAACCTGGACACCTGCTCCAGTGTGTACTGGAGGGCACCCCCGAGCGGTTCAGACATCGGAAGCATTGCTTCATCACACCGATGGTCTGTTCCACCATGTTCCTGGCGATTCCATTGCTCACATTATACACATGGTCATTTTGTGAGGTTGGTTGGTGTGGGATGTGATTTGGGGGTGCAGAAACATGAGCTGTGTCTAGAGGCGTTTCCTTCGCCTCCGAGAAGCCACATTCTGGTTCTGCAAGGAGCCCCGGAGTATTGGGACCGGCTGACTGATTCAGAATGAAGGTATCCTTGCTGCTGCCAGGATAGTGAACATTCACCAACATGATGTACTGGGCATGCTCACACACCAACTGTACATTAATGGAGTGAGAGTACTTTCAGTTCCTGTACCTCTCCCCGTTGACATGGGGGCCCCGCAGAGCCACCTATGTCATCAGGAATCCCGCTATCCTGACAAAGCTACGGGATCACTCATCCTGCTTCTCCCTGCTGAGGGAGAAATTGATGACATAGATGGTCACCCTCACCTCCCTGAATTATCAATGGACAACAGACAGGCCTCGCAACTACTGGTCAGTTAGTTTAACATCATTGGTGAGTTAAGTTTTAGAAGCAATTATCAGGGAAAAATCAACACACACTTGGAGAGGTTTGAGATATTTAAGGATTGTCAGCACGGATTTCTAAAAAGGCAGATCATGCTTGACTGAACTAATTGAATTTATTTCGATGATCTGAGAAGGTTGATGAAGGGAATGTGGTGGATGTTGTATGCATGGATTTTATGAAATTGTTTGATGAACAACCACACAAAAGCTTGGTTAAAAAAATTGAATCTCAGGAATAGCATCCAGTTGAATCAAAAATTGTCCAAATGACAGAAAAAAGAGAAATGTGTTAAATGGTTGTTTTTCAGACTGGAGCATGGTAGACAGTGAAGTTCCCCAATGGTCAGTGCGAGGAGCACTGTGCTTTTTTTTTGCTACATATAAATGACATGGATCTTGGAATAATGAGTAGAATTTACATTTTTTCTGATGATTGCAATCTTGGAGGAGTAGTAAGCAGTGAGGATGTCACAAACCACCTACAACATGATATAGATCGGCTAGCAGAATGGACAGAGAAGTGACAGGTAGAATTTAATACAGAGGAGTGTGAGGTGATGTATTTTATCAGATGGACGAGGAAGGCAATATAGACATAATGACACAGTTCTAAAGATTGTGCAGGAACAGAGGGACCTGGGGCTCCATATGCATTGATCTTTGAAGGTGCCAGGACATATTAGGAGGGTGCTTAGCAAATCATATCAGATCTTGGGCTTCATCATTGGATGCAAAGATAGAAAATAAGGGAAGTTATGCAGAACATTCATAAAGCTTTGGTTAGACCCCAACTAGAGAACTGTGTACAGTTCTGGTCACCACACTGTCGGAAGGATGTGAAAGTCCCTGAAAGGGTGCAGAGGAGATTTACCAGAATGATTCCAGGGATGGGAGTTTAGTTACAAAGTGAGTTCGGAGAAGATGGAGTTGTTCTCCCTGGTGTAAAGGAGATTGAGAGAGATTTGATAGAGGTGCACATGATTATGATAGACTTAAATAAGATAGACAAGGAAAAACTGTTCCCATTAACTGATGAAGCAAGGACTAGGGGACACAGATGGAAGGTTTTGGGTAAGAGATACAGGGGGAATATGAGGAGAAACATTTTTACATAGTGGATGGTAATGAGCTGGAACTCACTACCCATGAGGGTGGTGGAAGCCAAGACAATCAATGATTTCAAAAGGAAACTGGATGGACACCTGAAGGAAATGAACTTGCAGGGATATGGGAATTGAGCGGGGGAGTGGGGCTGACTGGATTGTTCCACAGAGAGCCGGCATAGAGTGGCTGAATGGCCTCCTTCAGTGTTGTAAATGACTCCATCGATTTCTACCACTCTATGTTGGATATGTCACCTGCTCCTGCCTGGAACCATCCAGATACATAGAAGTTCAATTAAACTGTGACCTGAACGGCCACTGACAGCTCCGTCTTCACCCTGGTGTGAGGCTCCAGGTTGTGTTACAGGAGGTGACACAGCTCTGTGACCACCTCCTTATTGAATCAGAGTCACCTCACACACTGCTCCTGGGTTATGTGTAGGTAGGAAAAGAGCTCTTGGAACACCCGGGGTAGGTAGGGCAGAGCCCCCTGCTCCTCTATATTTACAGAGCTTCCCTCTCTGCAGCCTCTGCTCCATTTGTTGGTCATGTGACAGACCCAGGGACACTGTAACTACAGTCCCAATACCTCTTCCAGAGTTGGGTCACCAAATCTTCTGTCCTCCCTGAATGTCTGCAGCAGCTCCCAACACAACCTCCAGAAAACCATCCGCAGCACCTCCATTAACTTTACAATAGCAGAAGTAAGTCAAAAGCCCCTCACCTGTATGTTGGATGCCTGGTCCTTTTAAATAACACTAGAGGGGGTTCCTCCTGCTGCTGAATGTATTTTCAGCTGTGAGTGACTAAAACAGGCGGTCAGTGGACATGCACAGACCAAGTTTCAGAGAAGTACATCAAAGCTGCTGCTGTGGTACATTGACATCACTTTCAAATCCACCCTCAAAGGAACAACACATACAAGGTACAATTGAGCTAGAGCTCTGCCCAGCTTGGGACAGTGTGCAGGCCACATTAGAAGTGGCCGGCTGTGAAGACCACGCGAACAGCACATAGATGATACGACTGGGCTGGAGCCCCGCCCAGCATGGGATATTGTGCAGACCGCACTGGAAGTGGCCGGCTGTGCGATTCACATCTCTTTATGGATAACCAGCTTCTGTACCGTCAGCAGCAGTCTTGCTGCGGAGTCTATAATCCTGTCTCGGGACACATACAGATAAAGAAATTCACTTTACAAGGAGACCTGAAAAAAGAGTGAAGTCGAAAGATTTGCAGGAATATATGAATTGGAGAGGGGATAGTGAATAAAATGAATAAATGGAGGGCTGAGGCCATGGAGAGATTCAAACACAAGAATGAGAATATTAAAATTAAGGTGCTGCCAGACCGGTAGCCAATGTAGATCAGTGAGCACAGGGGTGATGGGTGATTGGGATTTGGAATGAGTTAAAATACAGGCAGCAGAGTTCTGGATGGGCTGTGGTTTATGGAGGTTTATAAAGAGAAGGGTGACCAAGATGGAATTGGAATAGTCAAGTGTGGATTTATCAGTGATGCGGATGAGGGTTTACGCAGCAGATGGGCTGAGGCAGAGGTGGAGATGGGTGAAATCACAGAGGTGGTATTAGGCAGGGTTGGTGATGGAGAGAATATGAAGATGAACTCAGCTCAGGTTTAAATATAACTCAGAAGTTGTAAACTGTCCGATTGAGCCTCAGATATTGGGCAGGGTGGAGTATGTGCTTCCCAGATAGGGGATGGAGTTTGTGATGGAGACCAATGACACTGGCTTCAGTCTTCCCAAAATTTACATAACAGAACAGTATTTCAGTGAAACAGGGTTTACAGATCTCCGAGCCTGAAATAGAGACAGCAGCAGCAGCAAAGAACAAGAACAAAGAACAAAGAAAAGTACAGCACAGGAACAGGCCATTCGGCCCTCCAAGCCTGCGCCGATCTTGATGCCTGCCGAACCTAACACCGTCTGCACTTCTGGGGTCCGTATCCCTCTATTCCCATCCTATTCATGTATTTGTCAAGATGCCTCTTAAACATCTCTATGGTATCCGCTTCCACCACCTCCCCCGGCAACACGTTCCAGGCACTCACCACCCTCTGTGTAAAGAGCTTGCCTCTCACATCCCCTCTAAACTTTGCCCCTCTCTCCTTAAACCTATGTCCCCTAGTAACTGACTCTTCCACCCTGGGAAAAAGCTTCTGACTATCCACTCTGTCCATGCCGCTTATAACTTTGTAAACCTCTATCATGTCGCCCCTCCACCTCCGTCGTTCCTGTGAAAAAAATCCGAGTTTATCCAACCTCTGCTTCTAGCTAATGCCCTCCAGACGAGGCAACATTCTGGTAAACCTCCTCTGTACCCTCTCCAAAGCCTCCACATCATTCTGGTAGTGTGGCGACCAGAATTGCACGCAATATTCTAAGTGTGGCCTAACTAAAGTTCTGTATAGCTGCAGCATGACTTGCCAATGTTTATACTCTACGCCCCGACCCATGACGATAAGCATGCCGTATGCCTTCTTGACTACCTTATCCACCTGCGTTGCCACTTTCAATGATATGTGGACCTGGACGCCCAGATCTCTCTGCCTGTCAGTACTCCTAAGGGTTCTGCCATTTACTGCAAACCTCCCACCTGGATTAGACCTTCCAAAATGCATTACCTCACATTTGTCCGAATTAAACTCCATCTGTCATTTCTCCTCCCAAGTCTGCAACTGATCTATATCTTGCTGTATATTCTCACAATCCTCATGACTATCCGCAACTCCACCAAACTTTGTGTCATCCGCAAACTTACTAATCAGACCAGCTACATTTTCCTCCAAATCATTTATATATACTACAAACAGCAAAGGTCCCAGCACTGATCCCTGCGGAACACCATTAGTCACATCCCTCCATTCAGAAAAGCACCATTCCACTGCTACGCTCTGTCTTCTGTGACCGAGCCAGTTCTGTATCCATCTTGCCAGCTCACCTCTGTTCCCATGTGACTTCACCTTTTGTACCAGTTTGCCATGAGGGACCTTGTCAAAGGCTTTAATGAAGTCCATATAGACAACATCCACTGCCCTTCCTTCATCAATCATCTTTGTCACTTCCTCAAAAAACTCAATCAAATTAGTGACACACGACCTCCCCATCACAAAACCATGCTGCCTGTCGCTAATAAGTTCATTTGTTTCCAAATGGGAGTAAATCCTGTCCCGAAGAATCCTCTCTAATAATTTCCCTACCACTAACGTAAGGCTCACTGGCCTATAATTTCCTGGATTATCCTTGCTAACCTTCTTAAACAAAGGAACAACATTGGCTATTCTCCAGTCCTCTGGGACCGCACCTGGAGCCAATGAGGATGCAAATATTTCTGTCAAGGCCCCAGCAATTTCTTCCCTTGCCTCCCTCAGTATTCTGGGGTAGATCCCATCAGGCCCTGGGGACTTATCTACCTTAAAGTTTTGCAAGACACCCAACAGCTCCTCCTTTTTGATAATGGGATGACTGAGGCTATCTGCACTCCCTTCCCTAGGCTCATCATGTACCAAGTCCTTCTCTTTGGTGAATACTGATGCAACGTACTCATCTGGTACCATTTCCTCTGGCTCCACACATAGATTCCCTTCTCGGTCCTTGAGTGGGCCAACCCTTTCCCCGGTTACCCTCTTGCTCTTTATATACGTATAAAGAGCTATGGGATTTTCCTTAATCCTGTTTGCCAATGACTTTTCATGACCCCTTTTAGCCCTCCTGACTCCTTGCTTAAGTTCCTTCCGACTGTCTTTATATTCCTCAAGGGATTCGTCTGTTCCTAGCCTTCCAGCCCTTACGAATGCTTCCTTTTTCTTTTTGACGAGGCTCATAATATCCCGCGTTATCCAAAGTTCCCGAAACTTGCCAAACTTATCCTTCTTCCTCACAGGAACATGCTGGTCCTGGATTCTAATCAACTGACGTTTGAAAGACTCCCACATGTCAGATATTGATTTACCATCAAACAGCCGCCCCCAATCTAAATTCTTCAGTTCCTGCCTAATATTGTTATAATTAGCCTTCCCCCAATTTAGCACTGTCACCCGAGGACTACTCTTATCCTTATCCACAAGTACCTTAAAACTCATGGAATTATGGTCAATGTTCGCGAAATGCTCCCCTACTGAAACGTAGACCACCTGGCCAGGCTCATTCCCCAATACCAGGTCCAGTACGGCCCCATCCCTTGTTGGACTATCTACGTATTGTTTCAAGAAGCCCTCCTGGATGCTCCTTACAAATACTGCCCCACCCAAACCCCTAATACTAAGTGAGTCCCAGTCAATACAGGGGAAGTTAAAATCACCCACAACTACAACCCTGCTACCTGTACACCTTTCCAAAATTTGTCCACATTTCTGCTCCTCTACCTCCCATCGGCTGTTGGGAGGCCTGTAGTAAAGCCCCAACATCGTGACTGTACCCTTCCTATTCCTGAGCTCCACCCATATTGCCTCGCTGTATGACCCCTCCGAGGTGTCCTCCCGCAGTACAGCTGTGATATTCTCCTTCACCAGTAATGCAACTACCCCACCCCTTTTATATCCCCCTCTATCCCTTCTGAAGCTTCTGAAGCCTGGGACATTTAGCTGCCAATCCTGTCCTTCCCTCAACCAAGTCTCTGTAATAGCAAAAACATCATAGTTCCAAGTACTAATCCAAGCTATCAGTTCATCTGCTTTACCCGTTATACTTCTCGCATTGAAACAAATGCACTTCACATCACCAGTCCCGCTGTTCTCCGCAACATCTCCCTGCCTGCTCTTCCTCTTAGTCTTACTGGCCTTATTTACTAGTTCCCCTTCATTTATTTCACTTGCTGTCCTACTGCTCTGGTTACCACCCCCCCTGCCACATTAGTTTAAACCCTCCCGAGTGACGCTAGCAAACCTCGCAGCCAGGATATTTGTGCCCCTCCAGTTTAGATGCAACCCGTCCTTCTTGTACAGGTCCCATCTGTTCCTGAAGAGATCCCAATGGTCCAGATATCTGAAACCCTCCCTTCTACACCAGTTGCTCAGCCACGTGTTTAGCTGCACTGTCTTCCTATTTCTAGCCTCACTGGCATGTGGCACAGGGAGTAATCCGGAGATGACAACCCTCGAGGTCCTGTTTTTTAACTTTCTACCTAACTCCCTAAACTCCCCCTTGAAGGACCTCATCACTCTTCCTGCCTATGTCGTTGTTACCGATGTGTATCACAACCTTTGGCTGTTCACCCTCCCCCTTCAGAATTCCCCCTGTCCATTCAGAGACATCCTTGACCCTGGCACCAGGGAGGCAACATACCATCCTGGAGTCTCTTTCACGTCCACAGAAACGCCTATCTGTGCCCCTGACTATAGATTCCCCTATCACTATTGCTCTTCTGCGTTTTGTCCCTCCATGCTGAACAACAGTGCCAGCCGTGGTGCCACTGCTCTGGCTGCTTTTGTTTTCCCCTGATAGACCATCCCCCCGAACAGTATCCAAAACGGTATACTTGTTAGAGAGGGGGATAGCCACAGGGGATTCCTGCACTGACTGCCTGCCCCTTCTAGCAGTCACCCATCTATCTGCCTGCAGCTTGGGTGTAACCACTTCTCGAAAACTCCTGACTATGACGTTTTCCGCCACTTGCATGCTCCTAACTGCATCCAGTTGCCGCTCCAACCGATCCATGCGGTCTATGAGGAGCTGCAACTGGGTACACGTCCTGCAGATGTAGTCCTCCAGAACGCTGGAAGCGTCACGGGCTTCCCACATCTCACAGGTGAAGCATTTCACCCCTCCAACTGACATTTCTAACACTAATTAGTTAATTATTATTAAATAAATAAAATGAGAGAGTAAATGACAAGAATTGTAATACAGTTGACAATGGTTTATAGAGCTAATATCTGGAGATATTCACCAGGCAGACAACGGCAGCAAGAAGGACAGAGTAAATTACACGAACAGTAATGCAGTTAAACATGTTTTTAGAATTAATAGCTAGATAGAGAGACTTACCAGGGACCCCAATAATAGCCAGGATGGGATAGTAAATGTATTGAATAATCTTCAGTGCGAGATAGATACGAGTGTTTAATGACATCCAATCATAATATGTAGAAAGAGAGTAAAGATCCGAGGATAGACTCCTGTCCATTGTTGTAACATTCCAATCTATTGTTCTCAGATTCTGACCCATTGTTGTAACATTCCAGTCTTTTGTTCTCAGATTCTAACCTATCCTCTCTCTATCTCTCTGGAGCAGCTGATCTCTGTAAGTGCCGGGGCTGATGTTCCCACTGACACTGTGGGATAACAAATTGAAAGAAGTCCCTTATTAATAGAAGATGGAAAACACAATTAGGGTCCATGGAGACTGACATTATGTACAGTCACGGAATTAACAGATTCAGTTAACTCTTTTCAATCCAACACTTTTTGTACCGCAATAAAGTTGAACATTTACCCAGTCTGGATGGGATGTATGAGGGTTGCTGAGGGAAGGAATGGTGGAAATAGCCGAGGCACTGGCCAGAATCTTCCAATCCCCCTTGGATATGGGCGTGATGACAGATTTTCACAGGCTCGCCACTCTCTGGGTGAAGAAATTTCTCCTCATGTCAGTCCTGAAAGTTTTACCCCGTATCCGTAGACTATGACCCCTGGTTCTGGACTCCCCACCATTGGGAACATCCTTCCTGCATCTACCGTGTCAAGTCCTGCTTGAATTTTATTGGTTTCGTTTTATTTTGTGTCATACACAAACTTGGAAATATTACATTTGGTCCCCACATCCAAATCATCGATACATATTGTGAACAGCTGAGGCCAAGCTCTGATCCTTGCAGTACCCCACTAGTCACACCATGCCAATGTGAAAATGCCAGTATACTACCTCCTATCCCATTTATTTTAATTTTGCGAAGCAAGCTCCTTCTGGTGGACTTCATCAAAAACCTTCTGAAAATACAAGTATACCATGTCCACCAACTCCCCTTTATCAATTCTGTTAGTAACATCCTCAAAATCTCCAACAGGTTCATCAAACATCATTTCCCATTCATAAATCCATGTTAACTGTGCCCAATCAGATCATTGTTATCCAAGTCCATTTATCACATCCTTTAGAAATGATTCTCGCAGGTTCCCAACGATTAATGAAAGGCTAACAGCTTTGTAATTCCCTGTTTTCTCTCTCCCTCCCTCTTAAATAGTGGGTGACATTTGCGACCTTCCAAGCTGCAGGAACCGCTCCGGAATCTGCAGATTCTTTGAAGATGATCAGCAATGCATTTCCATAGCTATCTCGTCAACACTCTGGCAAGTAGAATATCAGGTCCTGGGGACATACCAACCTTCAGCCCAATTAATTTCTTCAATTTCTTCTAAGTAATACTAATTTCCTTCAATTCATTGCAGTTCTGAAGAAGGGTCACGTTATCTCTGCTTCTCTCTACACAGATGCTATCAGACCTGCTGAGTGTTTTCAGCATTTCTTGTTTTTATTTCAGATTTCCAGCATCCATAGTATTATGCTTTTAATTTCCTTCAATTTTTTATTCCTACAATCCCTTGGATCTCTCATTCTGGGAGATTTCTTATATATTCCACTGACACAAAATAATCATTTAGCTTCTCTGCCATTTCTCTGTTCCCCATTATAAATTCTACTGACACTGCCTGTGATGGACCCACATTTGTCTTCGCCAAACGTTTCCTTTTTTATGTACCTGTGGAAGCTTTTACAGTCCGTTTTCATATTTTTTCCAACAAACTTTCATATTCTATTCTCCCTTTCTTTATCAGTTTCTTCTTCCTCCTTTGATCTATTCTAAAGTCCTCCCAATTCTCAGGTTTACTCCGATTTATGGCACCTTTATAGGCCTTTTATAGAGTCATAGAGAGATACAGCACTGGAACAGGCCCTTCAGCCCACCGAGTCTGTGGCGAATAACAACCACCCATTTATACCAATCCGACATTAATCCCATATTCCCCACCACATTCCCACCATTCTTCTACCACCTACCTACACTAGGAGCAATTTACAATGGCCAATTTACCTATCAACCTGCAAGTCTTTGGCTGTGGGAGGAAACTGAAGCACCCGGCTGAAACCCACGCAGTCACAGGTAGAACTTGCAAACTCCACATAGGCAATACCCAGGACTGAACCCGGGTTGCTGGAGCTGTGAAGCTGCGGTGCTAACCGCAGTTTTAATCTTATACAATCCTTAAGTTCCTTTGTTATCCACAGTGACTGCCTTTACTTTTGGGGTTTATGTGCCTGGAAGCAATGTATCAGTGCTGTAAACTATATAATCTTTCTTTAAAGACTATCAATTGCCTATGTACTATCATACCTTTCAATGTAGTTTCCCAATCCACCTCGGGAAATTTGCTCCTCATATCTTCACAATTTCCTTTGTGCAAATTTAACACCCTGGCTTAAGATTGAACGAACATACTTTCAAGCATAATGTAAAATTCTATCACATTATGGTAATTCATCCCGAAAGGTAATTTTACAATACAATTAATAATTAGCCCTGTCACATTACATAATACTAGATCTAAAATAGCCTATTTTCTAGTCGGTTCCTGAACATACTGCTCTAGAAAACCATCCGTAACACACTCCAGAAACTCGCTATCCATGAAATTTGTTCTCATTAGGTTACCCAGTCTATATGAAGATCTAACTCACCCCTGATTATTGCATTACCCATGCTATATGACTCTCCCATCTCCATTAATGCTGTGCCCCACACTAACACTACTGTTTGGTGGCCTATAAACAGCTCTCCTACCAATGTTTTCTGCCCTTTCTGTTTCTTCGCTCCACCCAAACAGATTCCATATTTTGTTCTGCAGACCTGAGATCCTCCCTTACTAATGTACTGATCCCATCCCTTATTACCAGCGCAACATTACGCCGTTTCCCTTGTTGCCTGTCCTTCCAAAAGGTCGAATATGCCTGCATATTCAGTTCTCAGTCTTGGTCACTCTGTAGCCACGTTTCCGTTATGACTATTAGATCATACCCATGTACCTCTATTTGGGCCTTTAAATCATCTGCCCTGTTCCAAATACTGCGCACATTCAGGTACAGTGCCCATAACTGTGTCTTATTGACATTCTGCATTCTAGTTGAAGCTCACCTTTGTTTCGCCTCCCTTCGAATGTCACCTTCTACTTTTCTACCTCCTGTTACCAGCTTTACTTCCTTCCAATTTGATTCTTCCTTCCAATTTCAAAAGGAAACTGGATGGGTGATTGAAGGAAGTGGACTTGCAGGGCTACGGGAATTGGGCGGGGGAGTAAGACTGACTTGATTGATCCACAGAGAACCAGCATGGTCTCGATGGGACGAATGGACTCCTTCTGTGTGGTAAGTGACTTTGACTCTATCACTGTCTATGACTGAATGTTGGATATGTCTCCTGCTCCTGCCTGGAAAGATCCAGATACATAGACGTTCAATTAAACTGTGACCTTAACAGCCACTGACAGCTCCGTCCTCACCCTGGTGTGAGGCTCCAGGTTATGTGACAGGAGGTGACACAGCTGTGTGACCACATCCGTATTGAATCAGAGTCACCTCACACACTACTCCTGGGTTAGATGTAGGTAGGAAAAGTGTTCTTGGAAAACCAGGGGTGGGTAGAGCAGAGTCCCCTCCTCCTCCATCGTTACAGAGCTTCCCCTCTCTGCAGCCTCTGCTCCATTTGTTGGTCATGTTACAGACCCAGAGACACTGTAACTACAGTCCCCATACCTCCTCCAGAGTTGGGACACCAAATCCTCTGTCCTCCCTGAATGTCTGCAGCAGCTCACAACACAACCTCCAGAAAACCATCCACAGCACCTCCTCCAACTTTACAAAAGCAGAAGTAAGTCAAAAGCCTCTCACCTGTAAGTTGGATGTCTGGTCCTTTTAAATAACACTAGAGGGAGTTCCTCGTGCTGCTGAATGTATGTTCAGCTGAGAGTGACTAACACAGGCGGTCAGTGGACATGCACAGATCACGTTTCAAAGACGTGCATCAAAGCTGCCGGAATAGCAGTTTGACATGACATTCCACAACTCCTCATGCTACTAGTGCACACAATGTACACCCGGGCTAG
This sequence comes from Heterodontus francisci, assembly GCF_036365525.1. Classification (NCBI taxonomy): domain Eukaryota; kingdom Metazoa; phylum Chordata; class Chondrichthyes; order Heterodontiformes; family Heterodontidae; genus Heterodontus; species Heterodontus francisci. The sequence goes on along the minus strand of NC_090392.1, from coordinate 6,058,897 downwards.
AGTACTGCACAGCATGGGACAGTGTGCAGGCCACACCAGAAGTGGCTGGGAGCTCAGTTCAGACCCTTTTCTGGATCCAGGCTTCCACAGTGTGGGCAACAATGCTGCTGTAAGAGCTGAAAATCACCACCAGGGAGAGATAGTGAGGGAAGGAAATTCACTTTAAAAGGGGACATGGAAATAGACTTGATGGTGGAAGAAATGCTGGAATATGGGAATGGGCAGGGGAATGGGGCTAATTGGAGGGGCGAGGCCATGGAGGGATTCAAACACAAGAATGAGATTATTAAAATTAAGTGCTTTCAGACCGGGAGCCAATGTATATCAGTGAGCACAGGGGTGATGGGTGATCGGGATTTGGTGTGAGTTAGAATACAGGCAGCAGATTTCTGGATGGGCTGTGGTTTATAGAAGTTTATAACCTGCAGGGGGACCAGGATAGAATTGGAAAAATCAAGTGAATAAAGGCACAGATGAGGGTTTATGCAGCAGAAGGGCTGAGGCAGAGGTGGAGATGGATGATCTTACAGAGGTGGTAATAGGCAGAATTGGTGATGTAGGGAATATGGAGATGAACTCAGCTCAGGTATAAATAGAATACAGAGGTTGTGAACAGTCTGGTTCAGCCTCAGATATCGGGCAGGGTGGGGTATATGTTTCACAGATAGGGGATGGAATTTGTGATGAAGACCAATGACACTGGCTTCAGTCTTCCCAATATTTGCATTACAGAACAGTATTTCAGTGAAACAGGGTTTGCAGATCTCCTAGCGGAAAATAGAGACTTACAAGGAGCACAGACAGGACCGAAGATGAGTGATGAACTTACAAGAACTGCAATACAATTAGCAATGGATTTACAGCTAATAGCTGGAGGTAGAGATTCACCAGCAACAGTCGCAGCAGCAAGAAGGGCAGAGTAAATTACAGGAGCAGTATTGCAATTAAACATGGTTTGTAGAAATAATAGCTGTATAGAGAGACCAACCAGGGACACCAACAATAGCCAGGATGGGATAGTAAATATATTGAAATATCACAAGTGCATACAGGATCCGATCGTCGAATGAGTACCAATCCCAATATGTAGAAAGATAATAAAGATCCGAGGATAAACTCCTGTCCATTGTTGTAACATTCAAATCTATTGTTCTCAGATTCTGATCTATCCCTTCCCTCTCTCTGGAGCCACTGATCCCTGTCAGTGCTGAGCGTGATGTCCCCTTTGACGCTATGTGATAACACATTGAAAGAGTCCCTTATTAATAGAAAAGGAAAACCCTCCAGTGACACAGTTAGGGTCCATGGAGACTGACATTAATTGCAGTTACTGAACAAACAGGTTCAGTTAACCCTTTTCATTTGGACACCTTTTGTACCACAATGAACGAGAACATTTGCCCAGTCTGAATGGGATGTATGAGGATTGCTGAGGGAGGGAAAGATGAGAATAGCAGATGCACAGGCCAGAATCTTCCAATACACCTTGGATATGGGAGTCGTGGCAGAGGACTGGAGGGTTGCCAATGTTGCACTCTGATTAAAAAAGGAGAGGTGGAGTAAACATTGTATTTACTGTCACTGATGATGACATTTCTGGAGTTCACATCCCAGGACAAAAGTATTTGCTGCTTGAGAAAAGAAAAAAACCATGGACAACAAATGGCCAGCAGCAAGGATATGGTAAGACAAGTCATGTCTAGTAAATGCCAACAACAACAACGTATATTTATATCGTGCCTTTTATGCAATAAAACATCGCAAGAGCTCCACAGGAGCATTATGAAGCAAAGTATGACACAGAGCCACAACAGGAGATATGAGGTCAGATGACCAACAGCTTGGTCAAAGAGGAAGGTTTTATGTAGTGTCTTAAGGGAGGAATGTGATGCAGAGAGGCAGTGACAGTGGGATAGTGGTAATGTCACTGAACTAGTAATCCAGAGGCTCAGGCTAATGCCCTGGGTTCAAATCCCACCATAGCAGCTGGCGGAATTTAAAATTCAATGATTTAATATATTCAATTGATAAATACAAATTTGGAATTGAAAGTTGGTCTTAATAATGTTGCCATGAAAGTATCATCGATTTTTATAACAACCTATCTGGTTCACTAATGTCCTTTAGGGAAGGTGATCTACCATCCTTATCTGTTCTGGTCTCCATGTAACTCAATGTGGTTCACTTCTAACTGTCCTCTGAAATAGTCTAGAAAGCCAATCAGTGTCAAGCATAATTATGGATGGACAACAAAGATGCAGGAATGGTATTCCATGGATTTTCATAAGGGTCGTTAACTAGTCTCGGTCGTAACTCTGGACACAGGTCTTTGGGTCGACATTCCTGGGAATGATAATGTGAAGCCTCATGTCCACATTTCGAAACAATTGTTGTTTATAAACTGTCATCTTTTTGATTGGTTACTCCATGGTTCAATCATGAGTATTACAAGAAATAATGAGACAGCACTCAGAGCTCAAATTTAACACCAATGACTGTACTAGATTCAGTAGGAATACTACTAGTTTACAATTATACAAAATACCCATTCACAATGTACCGGTGAACAATACACCCATTAGTCACAAATATGTTGCAAAGAGTCATGCATACATGATAACCCAGTGAGCATTTCCCTCCCTGCTAATCGTTCTGCCGCTGACCAATCTCCTCGACCTTATCATTGAATCACTATTTCCAATGATTTTGCACCTTTCATATCAAGGTGGGCTGAATGTTTCACTGACAAGATCACACTGTCCTATCAAAATACACCGTAAGCTACAATTGTCCAATGAGATGCCTAATTCTTTGTTCAGATGATGATATGAGAGACTGCCTTGATGGTGAGCATTTGCTTACATTTCCTTCAGTATTTTCATCACCACTTGTGGATGTTACAGATGCCTCAGGATTGTTCTCAGCACAAACAATAGCAGCTTTTCTTCCTGGTCACATACACATTTTAAACCACAGGACAATTAAACAATCCAAATCTCTTACATTCCTGACGTCTTACAAACTGTTGCTTAGAGAATTTCTGGTTTATTTGCATTTCAAAACAAGACATACTCTGACATCATTAATCATCTTGAATAAAACTCTAGAATTAAAATATCTATTCTCATGGTGTTCATTGTCAATTGTTGTAAAAACACATCTGGTTCACCAATGTCCATTAGGGAAGGAAATCTGCCATCCTAACCTGGTCTGGCCTACATGTGATTCCAGACTCACAGCAATGTGGTTGATTCTGAAATGGCCTAGCAAGCTGCTCAGTTGTACGAAACGGCTACAAAATCTAAGAAAAGCAATGAAACCAGACAGACCACCCAGCATCGACCTAGGCACCAGAAACAACAAAGACAAACCCAGCCCTGTCGACCCTGTAAGGTCCTCCATACTAACATCTGGGGGCTTGTGCCAACGTTGGGAGAGCTGTCCCACAGGCTAGTCAAGCAGCAGAAAACATAGTCATACTCATCGAATCACACCTTACAGACAGTGTCGCAGACAATGCCATCACCATGCCCAGGAACAGGGGTTCAAGAAGACAGCTCAGCACCACCTTCTCAAGGGCAATTAGGGAGGGCAATAAATGCTGGCATAGCCAGCGACACCCACATCCCATGAATGAGCGAATAAAAGAAATGCCCTGTGTTTAGCTAAAACCCAACAGCTTCAGGCACAATCAGTCAACAGTGGGCAGTAGTGGCTGCTGTTTCCAAACACAAAGCTAGATATCTGCGTCCTTGTTGGGACAAAACTGTAGGATTGAGTTTATTTTATGATAGGACTGTTAGAACTTAGTTGTCATTTCCTTCAGTATAACGGTTAAAATAGTATTCTGTATGTAACATAACCACAACGCATGATGTTAGCTAAATATCTGGACAAGTCCTGACCTGTTGAGACCCTTTATTTTAAAGTCGTTAGACTGTGAATTATCTCAGGGAGACTGTTAGCTTTTTAACTGGTATAAAACTGTAAACAATGCCCGTGTGGCCAGGAAGCTGTGAAATGAGATATGTACAATTCAATGCCATTAAGTGGTCACTGTGGTTGAATAGGCACAGCAGGGTGGCACCGGGTCAAGATATGACCTTTTGTAAAGGAATTCGGAGAGTTAAGGCAGCTGGAATCTGGAGGCCCCTCCCCTCCCCCCGCCACTCCCCACTGAACGACAATGACAATGACTTAAACCAGGCTCAAGGTACTATCATGGAAGGGTAGTTAGTTAATGACTGACCAATCAAATGAACAGAAATGGCCTTTTACCTAATATGGAACAGAACCAAGCTGGGAAATGTGTATAAATTAAGAGCTTGTAAGACCCCAAAAGGGCACATCATCATCAAGAAGAAGACAGAAGATAGACTCCAATGAAGAGACAAGGTTCGACAGATAACCGGAGGTTGAGGACCGGGTGTTCCATTGAGAACACAACTGCTGACCACTTCCCTTTGCTCACTATCACCATGTTCTGCTTATTGTGCAGAACTTCATTCAGTCTGTGAAGCTTGTGAAAGCAGCCTCGTGCACATGTAGTTTTATAGCTAGTCTGAGCTGCAAGTCCCTTTTAGATCTGATCTCCCAACATCGACTGTCATTGTAATTGACCTAAGTCTGACAATTACATTAAATCAAACCCCAGATCTTACAAGTGGTGCTGAAACCCGGGACTTTGACTGGAATGCAAACCAAGGGTGTTGTAGCAAAGTTTCGCAAACATATCAATATTCGTTTGACCAGTGAAAACTCTTGCAGGGATAAACTCTTTTGAGGGGCAGACGATTATACTGACCCAGTGATGTCTCTTTAAATACACATTATGTCACAAAAAAGACAATGGGAAGAAGGGTCTCTGGGAAACATATGAGGAAGAGTTAAGCACTAAGTGTAATATGGACAGTGTCCAGTCCCTGTTCGGACACTGTGTATGGAAGCATGCACACGTTCCTTTTAAAATATAGTGAAGTTTATCCAGGCACACGTCTTGGCTAAACATCAGAAGGGTGAAAAGGCTTTAAATCTGACTCCATATCCAGCATCACACAGTGCACAGTGCGATGAGGAAGTGATCGAGTCACAGGTGAGAGAAATGGTAGCTCAAAGTGAACAGACCCAGCAGCAGCAGCAGACACAGCTACATGAGTTACACAATAAGCTAGTGTACTTTACTGTCACTATACAACAACAGACACTTAATGCAGGACAAGCTTGTGCAGTTCAGCAGCAGTTAGAGTTAGCAGAGAAACATATTGTTACTGTCACACAGGATAATGTCCAGTTGACCCAGAAGTTAGAGGATTCTAGAGGTGTCCTTAGGGAGTAACAGAAGTGACCCCACCTGAAGACAGAGCATGCACAGTACAGGTCTAACATTCAGTGATTGCAAACCCAGAGGGAAAGCAGCTCCCAGGTGGGTGTAGCAGCCTTCACAAAAAGCAGAGTGTCACACAGGTGGCACTAAAACGGAGCAGGAGGCCTCGGAGGGGGACAATGTTGGAGAGGGAGAACGTTTACCAATCTGTCCCGTTAAGGTAACCTCCTTGACAGGCTGTCCCGTTAATGTGGTGACAACACAGAATGGAACAGTCTGTTACTCTCAATCCCACCAAGTCACGTGTGACGTTAACAAAGAACAAAGAAAATTACAGCACAGGAACAGGCCCTTCGGCCCTCCAAGCCTACGCCGATCCAAATCCTCTATCTAAACCTGTTGCCTATTTTCTAATGGTCTGTATCTCTTTACTTCCTGCCCATTCATGTATCTGTCTAGATACATCTTAAAAGACGCTATCGTGCCCGCGTCTACCACCTCCACCAGCAATGCGTTCCAGGCACCCACCACCCTCTGCGTAAAGTTCTTTCCACGCATATCCCCCCTAAAGTTTTCACCTTTCACTTTGAACTCGTGTCCCCTTGCAATTGAATCCCCCACTCTGGGAAAAAGCTTCTTGCTATCCACCCTGTCTGTCCCTGAGATATAAAAGGAAAGGAAATCTTTCGGAGCCACAGTAAGGCTTAAACAATGTCTGAGGAGAACAGGAGGAAAAGCTTGTGTTTGAGTAAGTGGGTCTGTTTTTGTATTTGAAGTTTCCTGTTTGATTTCTTTGTCTGTCTCAGCCAGTGTCTATTACGGTCAGTTACGTCTGGTCCTGCATGCTGTCTGAATGTAGTTGGTTGTTTAACATGTGTGTCTAGTTATATTTTAAATTGGTGTGAGTGGGGAGGACAAAAGTTTTGATAACGTGGATGTTGGAGTGTTAAAAGCAATTGCTTTCTGCTGGGAAGGAGACAGAGAGAAAGAAAGAAAGAGAGACAGAGAGAGAGAGAGAGTGAGAGAGAGAATGAGTGAGAGAGAGAGACAGAGAGAGAGAGGGGGAGAGAGTGAGAGAGGGAGTGAGTGAGAGAGAGAGAGAGAGAGGTGTTCCTCCAGGGGGCATAATGAGTAATGACACTCAGGGACAGAGGAAATGTGAGCTCTGGTACTTTGATTGTTCCTGTAGGTAAAAACCTTGAAAACCCTCTTTCCACCTCCTGCCGCTATGGGTGTGGATGAAATGGACTGAAGTTCCTGTCTTTAACAGGGATCTATTCAGAATCTGGCACACTTGAGGCCTTCCACCATCGGTGGGTACCGCAGGGGCTGGGATGCATCTTTAATGCCGAGAATGGCATTTTAATTTGAGTTTTTGGTTTATTTATCTGTTTTTAATAAACTTAATTCAAAATTTAAATAAAGGGGTCCTGGCGAATAAAGTCCCCCTGGACAAAAAAACAAAACGGGCCTGAGGGTCAGATCGAGAGTAAATCTCCCTCCACACTGTTGAGGGTGTGGAGGGATAAACATAGATGTCTCGTGAGACTGAGGTCTCTGAACCTCCTCACCTCTCCATGAATAAGAGGAGGAGGCATCCCTCCACTGCAGATTGCCGAGAGGAACAGGGTCAGTCTCATGGCGGGTCCTCTGACTCCCCGCACTACCAGCACCATTGGGGCTCGAGCCCTAAGTCACAGCTTTCTATCCCATAAAATGGAGTGGGGACAGAAGCCTCTGTACCATTCTCAACACCCGAGGTGGGGCGGGGGAGTGGTGAAGGGCCCCTCCCCTGATGGGGGAGACTGTGGATCCACCAGGAGAAAACATTCCATCTCCCACTTGGTCCGGTGTCCTGGGTGGGGCTTAGATCTGTGAGGGTCAACGCTCTCGGCGCCTGTTGCTGTCATCCAGGATGGATCCGACCCGGAGGTTGATTTGAATAATGTTAACAGTGCTCTGTCTGCTGGTACTGTGGCGCTGGCAGGGTGGGAGATGGCCTCCTCTCTCTACCTCGGGTCCCGCTCCGGCTGGATTTCCAGAGTCAAGAAACAACTGCCTCCCCCGAGGCTGATCACAAGCCCGGGCACTGAGGGGGAGAGGCTGTCCTCAACCACAGGCACTCATATTCCCAGTTTCCCAAGAGGAATATAGGAATGACTCCTCCACCACCGATCCTGGGGATGTGATCATGAGGGAGGTGAGACTCGCTGGCGTGGCCGGGATGTCCACACCACATTGTGTGGTGGGTGTGTTGGCCACTGGCGGTGACGGCCCGGAGGAGGATGGAGTCTCGGTGAGGGGCACGGAGGACGACCTTGAATCCATTGCCAGTGAGGCGGTGCACTCCCTCCTGCCTCCTACCGAGTCTCCTCTCATCCCCATTGTAGAAATCCGGGACTTCCTTGCTGCTTGCAGGGAAGTTCAGCCGCCCCTTGACCAGTGTGTGTAGCTGGCGCTGATCATCTGGTCTGTCCGTCTTGCCCTCAAGGAGGGTTGCAAATGTACAGACATGAAAAAGGTCGTGCGATGCCTGTTCAATGTGTTCCTCTCCGGGTTGCTGGGGGAGTGCAAGGCGATGAGCAGTTCCACTCTCTCCTCACAGTAAGGTCTTGGTGACAGGATGGTGGTATTTTTGACATGAAGATATCCATAGCCAGCCTCAACATCAACAGCAGCAGGGTGTCTCTCAGCCGTTTTCACAATCTCACAATCCTCAGGGAAGGGAGATTTGTGATGGGTTTTATGCAGGAAACCCACACCATTCCGGGAGATGAAGCCACCTGGCTCCTGGAGTAGCAGGGTGACTTGATGGATCAACTACCTCAAATTAGTGGACGCCTGGTGGAATCTCCATCCCAACTCCAGTGCTTTCGTCTGGAGGACTCAGAAGAAGGGTCCCGGAATTGACCGCCTCTACATTTTACAGGCATACGCCTCCTGCATCTCGGTGGCCTCCAAGTGGCTGGTTCCGTGCTCGGACCACCACCTGATGTGGGAGGAATTCACTCCACTCCGCACACGGGACGGGTCCCTGTAATGGCACTTTTAACAAATGGCTGCTGGAGGACGAGTGATTCCGTGACTCATTCCGTCGATTCTGGGCTGACTGGAGAAGGAAGCAGGGAGGCTTCCTCTACTTGAGGCTATGGTGGGATGTGGTCAAGACTCACATCTGCGTCTTCTGTCAGGAGAACACGAAGGTGTCGACCAAGAGGCGGGAAGCCGAGATCGAGCTTCTGGAGAGGGAGGTGCTTGACTTGGAGTCCCATCTCGGTCAGGCCATCACAGACCCCATCCTGTGGCAGGTGTACAAAGAGAAGAGGGCGCGCTGAGGGACCTGCAGCTCACGAGGCGTGTACGTGAGGTCGCGGATCCAGATCCTGGAAGATTTGAACCGCGCCTCACCCTTCTTCTACTCAATGGAAAATTGGCAGAGGGTGCATAAGCAGCTCTTCGAGCAGCTGGCAGACGATGGATCCGGAGGGAATGGGAATATTGGTCCGAGCCTATAACAGTGCATTGCTCTCTCCGGACCCGTCCAGCGAGGACACGTGTAGAGTTTTGTAGGAGGACCTGCCAAAGATCAGACTGGAGGGCGCCAAAGGATTGGAGACTCCGCTCACATTAGCACAATTGCACGGTGCCCTCCACCAGCACTGAATGGGCAAATCGCCGGGGCTGGACGGGGCCACCGTGGAGTTCCTCGGGGCATTGGGATACGTCCTGAGGACAATAACGTGCAGTTCCTGGGGGAAAGCCTGGCGACTCGGGGGTGCCCCTCTCGTGGCACAGGGCGGTTGTCATCCTGTTGCTGAAAAGGGATGATCTCTGCTTGCTTAAGAACGGGCGTCCGGTCTCCCTCCTCAACATGGATTATAAGATCTACCTCCGTCCAGGAATTCCCAGAGAAACACATCTCCAGAGGCACTAATTACAGTCCCCATATCTCATGCAGAGTTAGGTCACGAAATCCTCTGTCAACCCTGAATGTCTGTCGCAGCTCACAACATAACCTCCAGAAAGCCATCCACAGCACCTCCACTGACTTTACAATAGCAGAAGTAAGTCAAAACACCCACACCTGTAAGTTGGATGCCTGGTCCTTTTACATAACACTTGTGCTGCTGAATGTATGTTCAGCTGAGCGTGACTAACACAGGCGGTCAGTAGACGTGCACAGACGAAGCTACAAAGACGTCTGGCAAAGATGTCGGAATGGTTGATTGATGTCAATTCAAACCCCTCCTCACACTAACAGCACATGGTCAATTAGCCTGGGCGAGAGACTGGCACAACATGGGACATGTAATGACCACACTAGAGCCCTGTCCAGAATGAGGCACAGTGTTAAGCACACCAAAGCCCTGCCCGTCATGGGTCACAGTGCTGACCATATTAGAGCCCTGCCCAAAATGGAGGAATGTCATGGCCACACGAGAGCCCTGTCCAACATGGGTAACTATGCTGACCACACTACAGACGTGCACAACATCGGGCACAGTGCTGACCACACTGGAACCCTGCCCAGCATGGGGCACCATGCTGACCACACTGGAACACTACCCAGCATAGGGCACCATGCTGACCACACTAGAACCCTGCCCAGCATGGAGCACTGTGCTGACCTCACTAACGCCCAGCCCAGCATGGGGCACTGTGCTGACCACACTAGAGCCCTGTACAGCATGGGGCACTGTGATGATCACACGACAGTCCTGTCCAGCATGGGGCCCTGTGCTGACCACACTAGAGCCCTGTACAGCATGGGGCACTGTGCTGATCACACGACAGTCCTGTCCAGCATGGGGCAAAATGCTGACAACACTAGAGCCCTGTGCAGCATGAGGCACTGTGCTGATCGCACTACAATCCTGTCCAGCATGGGGCACTGTGCTGACCACACTAGAGCCCTGTCCAGCATGGGGCACTGTGCTGACCACACTAGAGCCCTGTCCAGCATGGGGCACTGTGCTGACAACACTAGAGCCCTGTGCAGCATGAGGCACTGTGCTGACCACACTAGAGCCCTGTCCAGCATGGGGCACTGTGCTGACCACACTAGAGCCCTGTACAGCATGGGGCACTGTGCTGATCACACTACAGTCCTGTCCAGCATGGGGCACATTGCTAACCACACTAGAGCCCTGGCTAGCATGGGGCACTGTGCTGACCACACTAAAGTCCTGTCCAGAATGGGGCACTGTGCTGACCACACTAGATCCCTGTCCAGCATAGGGCACTGTGCTGATCACACGACAGTCCTGTCCAGCATAGGGCACTGTGCTGACCTCACTAGATCCCTGTCCAGCATAGGGCACTGTGCTGACCACACTCGAGCCCTGTCCAGCAGAGGGCACTGTGCTGATGTCACTCCAGTCCTTTCCAGCATGGGGCACTGTGCTGACCTCACGAACGACCAGCCCAGCATGGGGCACTGTGCAGATCACGCTAGTGCCCAGTCCAGCATGGGGCATTGTGCTGAGCACACTAGAACCCATGTCCAACCTGGGGCATTGTGCTGAACACACTAGATCCCTGTCCAATACGGGGCACTGTGCTGACCACACGATAACCCTGACCAGCATGGGGCTCTGTGCTGACCACACTAGAATCGTTCCAGCATGGGGCTCTGTGCTGACCACACTAGAATCGTTCCAGCATGGGGCACTGTGCTGACCATACTAGCGTCTTTCCAGCATGGGGCACTGTGCTGACCACACTAGCGTCTTTCCAGCATGGGGCACGGTGCTGACCACATTTGATCCCTTCCCAGCATGGGGCGCTGTGCTGACCTCTCTGGCGCACTGTAAAGCATGGGGCACTGTGCTGATCAACTGGAGTCCTGCCCAGCACGAGGAGGCAAGTGCTGACCACACTGGAGCCCTACCTAGCATGGGGCAATGTGCTGAGCACACTAGTGACCTGCGCAACATGGAGCACTGTGCTGACCACACTAGAAACCTGCCCAGCATGGGGCACTGTGCTGATCACACCACAGTCCTTTACAGCATGAGGCACTGTGCTGATCACACTACAGGCCTGTACAGCATGGGGCACTGTGCTGACCACACTAGAGTCCTGTCCAGCTTGAGGCACTGTGCTGATCACACTACAGTCCTGCCGAGCATGGGGCACTGTGCTGAACACTCTTGAGTCCTGTCCAGGATGAGGCACAGTGCTGATCACACTACAGTCCTGTCCAGCATGAGGCACTGTGCTGACCACACTGTAACACTGCCCAGCATGGGGCAATGTGCTGACCACACTAGAACCCTGCCATGCATGGGGCACTGTGCTGACCACACTAGAATCCTTCCAGCATGAGGCACTGTGCTGACCACACTAGCGTCTTTCCAGCATGGGGCACTGTGCTGACCACTGTAGAGCACTGTAAAGCATGGGGCACTATGCTGACCAGACTAGAACCCTGCCCAGCATGGGGCACTGTGCGGACCACACTAGAACCCTGCCCAGCATGGGGCACTGTGCTGACCACACTATAACCCTGCCCAGCATGGGGCTCTGTGCTGACCACACTAGAATATTTCCAGCATGGGGCACTGTGCTGACCACACGAGCGTCTTTCCAACATGGGGCACGGCGCTGACCAGATTTGATCCCTTCCCAGCATGGGGCGCTGTGCTGACCACTCTAGAGCACTGTAAAGCATGGGGCACTGTGCTGACTACATTTGATCCCTTCCCAGCATGGGGCGCTGTGCTGACCTCTCCAGAGCACTGTGAAGCATGGGGCACTGTGCTGACCACACTGGAGCCCGACCTAGCATGGGTCAATGTGCTGATCACACTCGTGACCTGCCCAAAATGGAGCACTGTGCTGACCACACTAGCGACATGCCCAGCAGGGGCACTGTGCTGATCACACTACAGTCATGTACAACATGGAAAATGTGCTGACCACACCAGAGTCCTGTCCAGCATGAGGCACTGTGCTGATCACACTACAGTCCTGCCCTGCATGAGGCACTCTGCCGACCACTCTAAACGAATGTCCAGCATGAGGCACAGTGCTGATCACACTACAGTCCTGTCCAACATAGGGCACTGTGCTGACCACACTAAAGCCCTGTCCAGCATGGGGCACTGTGCTGATCACACTACAGTCCTGTGCAGCATGAGGCACTGTGCTGACCACACTAGAGCCCTGTGCAGCATGGGGCACTGTTATGATCACACTACAGTCCTGTCCAGCATGAAGCAATGTGCTGATCACACTACAGTCCTGTACAGCATGGGGTACTGTTCTGACCACTCGAGCGCCCTGTCCAAAATGGGGCAAAGTGCTGAACAAACTAGATCCCTTTCCAACATGGTGCACTGTTCTGATCACACGACAGTCCTCCACAGCATGGGGCACTGTTCTGATCACACGACAGTCATGCACAGCATGGGGAACTGTGCTGATCACACTACAGTCCTGTCCAGCATGGGGCAATGTGCTGACCACTCGAGCGCCCTGTCCAAAATGGGGCATAGCGCTGAACACACTAGATCCCTTTCCAACATGGTGCATTGTGCTGAACACACTAGATCCCTGTCCAACATGGGGCATTGTGCTTAACACACTAGATCACTGTCCAACATGGTGCATTGTGCTGAACACACTAGATCCCTGTCCAACATGGGGCATTGTGCTTAACACACTAGATCCCTGTCCAACCTGGGGCATTGTGCTGAACACACTAGATCCCTGTCCAACATGGGGCACTGTGCTGAACACACTAGATCCCTGTCCAACATGGGGCACTGTGCTGAACACACTAGATCCCTGTCCAGCATGGGGCATTGTGCTGAACACACTAGTTCCCTGTCCAATATGGGGCACTGTGCTGAACACACAAGATCCCTGTCTAACATGGGGCATTGTGCTTAACACACTAGATCCCTTTCCACCATGGTGCATTGTGCTGAACACACTAGATCCCTGTCCAACATGTGACATTGTGCTTAACACACTAGATCCCTGTCCAACCTGGGGCATTGTGCTGAACACACTAGATCCCTGTCCAACATGGGGCACTGTGCTGAACAGACTAGATCCCTGTCCAACATGGGGCACTGTGCTGAACACACTAGATCCCTGTCCAGCATGGGGCATTGTGCTGAACACACTAGATCCCTGTCCAATATGGGGCACTGTGCTGAACACACTAGATCCCTGTCCAACATGGGGCATTGTGCTGAACACACTAGATCCCTGTCCAGCATGGGGCATTGTGCTTAACAAACTAGATCCCTGTCCAATATGGGGCACTGTGCTGAACACACTAGATCCCTGTCCAGCATGGGGCATTGTGCTGAACACACTAGATCCCTGTCCAGCATGGGGCATTGTGCTGAACACACTAGATCCCTGTCCAATATGGGGCAATGTGCTGACCACACAAATCCCTGTCCGACATGTGGCACTGTGCTGACCACACTAGATCTCTATTCAACATGGGGCACTGTGCTGAACATACAAGATCCCTGTCCAGCATGGGGCACTGTGCTGATCACACTACTGTCTTGTCCAGCATGAGGCACTGTGCTGATCACACTGCAGTCCTGTCCAACATAGGGCACTGATCTGACCACACAAGAGCCCTATCCAGCATGGGGCACTGTGCTGATCACACAACAGTCCTGTCCAGCATGAGGCACAGTGCTGATGACACTACAGTCCTGTCCAGCATGAGGCACTGTGCTGATCACACAACAGTCCTGTCCAGCATGGGGCAATGTTCTGATCACCCGACAGCCCTGCCCAGAATGAGGCACTGTGCTGATCACACTACAGTCCTGTCCAGCATGGGGCACTGTTCTGAAAACAGTACAGTCCTGTCCAGCATGAAGCTCTGTGCTGACCACACTGCAGTCCTGTACAGCATGGGGCACTGTGCTGAGCACACTACAGTTCTGTGCAGCATGAGGCACTGTGCTGACCACACAGGAGCCCTGTCCAGCATGGGGCACTGTGCTGATCACACGACAGTCCTGTCCAGCATGAGGCACTGTGCTGATCACACGACAGTCCAGTCCAGCATGGGGCACTGTGCTGAGCACACTACAGTCCTGTGCAGCATGAGGCACTGTGCTGACCACACAGGAGCCCTGTCCAGCATGGGGCACCGTGCTGATCACACGACAGTCCAGTCCAGCATGAGGCACTGTGCTGATCACACTACAGTCCAGTCCAGCATGGGTCACTGTGCTCATCACACTACAGTCCTGTCCAGCATGGGGCACCGTGCTGATCACACGACAGTCCAGTCCAGCATGAGGCACTGTGCTGATCACACTACAGTCCAGTCCAGCATGAGGCACTGTGCTCATCACACTACAGCCCTGTCCAGCATGAGGCACTGTGCTCATCACACTACAGTCCTGTCCAGCATGGGGCTCTGTGCTGATCACACTACAGTCCTGTCCAGCATGGGGCAATGTGCTGATCACACTACAGTCCTGTCCAGCATGAGGCGCTGTGCTGATCACACTACAGTCCTGTCCAGCATGGGGCAATGTGCTGATCACACTACAGTCCTGTCCAGCATGGGCACTGTGCTGATCACACTACAGTCCTGTCCAGCATGGGGCTCTGTGCTGATCACACTACAGTCCTGTCCAGCATGGGGCAATGTGCTGATCACACTACAGTCCTGTCCAGCATGAGGCACTGTGCTGATCACACAACAGTCCTGTCCAGCATGAGGCACTGTGCTGATCACACTAGAGCCCTTTGCAGCATGAGGCACTGTGCTGATCACACAACAGTCCTGTGCAGCATGAGGCACTGTGCTGATCACACAACAGTCCTGTGCAGCATGAGGCACTGTGCTGATCACACAACAGTCCTGTCCAGCATGAGGCACTGTGCTGATCACACTACAGTCCTGTGCATCATGAGGCACTGTGCTGACCGCACAGGAGCCCTGTCCAGCATGGGGCACTGTGCTGATCACACTACAGTCCTGTCCAGCATGAGGCACTGTGCTGATCACACTACAGTCCTGTGCAGCATGAGGCACTGTGCTGACCTCACTATATCCCTGTCCAATATGGGGCACTGTGCTGACCACACTATATCCCTTTCCAATATGGGGCACTGTGCTGACCACACTAGATCCCTGTCCAATATGGGGCACTGTGCTGACCACACTATATCCCTGTCCAGTATGAGGCACTGTGCTGACCACACTAGATCCCTGTCCAGTATGGGGCACTGTGCTGACCACACTAGAGCACTGTCCAATATGGGGCACTGTGCTGACCACACTAGATCCCTGTCCAGTATAAGGCACTGTGCTGACCACACTAGATCCCTGTCCAGTATGGGGCACTGTGCTGACCACACTAGATCCCTGTCCAGTATGAGGCACTGTGCTGACCACACTAGATCACTGTCCAGTATGGGGCACTGTGCTGACCACACTCGATCCCTGTCCAGTATGGGGCACTGTGCTGACCACAATAGAATCCTTCCAGCATGGGGAACTGTGCTGACCACACTAGCGTCTTTCCAGCATGGGGCACTGTGCTGACCACACTATATCCCTGTCCAGTATGAGGCACTGTGCTGACCACACTAGATCCCTGTCCAGTATGGGGCACTGTGCTGACCGCTCTAGAGCACTGTAAAGCATGGGGCACTGTGCTGACCACACTAGAACCCTGCCCAGCATGGGGCTCTGTGCTGACCACACTAGAGTCTTTCCAGCATGGGGCACTGTGCTGACCACACTAGCGTCTTTCCAGCATGGGGCACTGTGCTGACCACACTAGAACCCTGCCCAGCATGGGGCTCTGTGCTGACCACACTAGAGTATTTCCAGCATGTGGCACTGTGCAGACCACACTAGCGTCTTTCCAGCATGGGGCACTGTGCTGACTACATTTGATCCCTTCCTAGCATGGGGCGCTGTGCTGACCTCTCTGGAGCACTGTAAAGCATGGGGCACTGTGCCGACCACACTGGAGTCCTGCCCAGCACGAGGAGGCAAGTGCTGACCTCACTGGAGCCCTACCTAGCATGGGGCACTGTGCTGATTACACTGGAGACCTGCCGAACATGGAGCACTGTGCTGATTACACTGGAGACCTGCCGAACATGGAGCACTGTGCTGACCACACTAGAACCCTGTCCAGCATGGTGCACTGTGCTGATTACACTGGAGACCTGCCGAACATGGAGCACTGTGCTGATTACACTGGAGACCTGCCGAACATGGAGCACTGTGCTAATTGCACTGGAGACCTGCCGAACGTGGAGCACTGTGCTAACCACACTAGAACCCTTCCCAGCATGGTGCACTGTGCTGACCACACTCGAGCCCTGCCCTGAATGGGGTACAGTGCTGACCACACTGTCCAGCATGGTGCACTGTGCTGATTACACTAGATCCCTTCCCAGCATGGGGCACTGTGCCGACCTCATTAGATCCCTTCCCAGCATGCGGAACTGTGCTGACCACATTAGATCCCTTCCCAGCATGGGGCACTATGCTGACCACATTAGATCCCTTCCCAGCATGCGGCACTATGCTGACCACATTAGATCCCTTCCCAGCATGCGGCACTGTGCTGACCACATTAGATCCCTTCCCAGCATGGGGCACAGTGCTGACCACCATATAGCGCTGCCCTGAATGCGTTACAGTGCTGATCACACTAGGGTCTTGTCCAGCATGGGGCACGGAGCTGACCACATTAGATCTCTTCCCAGCATGGGACACTATGCTAACCACACTAGAGCCATGCCCAGCATGGGGCTCTGTGCTGACCACACTAGAGTCTTTCCAGCATGGGGCACTGTGCTGACCACACTAGCGTCTTTCCACCATGGGGCACTGTGCGGACCACACTAGAACCCTGCCCAGCATGGGGCTCTGTGCTGACCACACTAGAGTATTTCCAGCATGTGGCACTGTGCAGACCACACTAGCGTCTTTCCAGCATGGGGCACTGTGCTGACTACATTTGATCCCTTCCTAGCATGGGGCGCTGTGCTGACCTCTCTGGAGCAATGTAAAGCATGGGGCACTGTGCTGACCACACTGGAGTCCTGCCCAGCACGAGGAGGCAAGTGCTGACCACACTGGAGCCCTACCTAGCATGGGGCACTGTGCTGATTACACTGGAGACCTGCCGAACATGGAGCACTGTGCTGATTACACTGGAGACCTGCCGAACATGGAGCACTGTGCTGACCACACTAGAACCCTGTCCAGCATGGTGCACTGTGCTGATTACACTGGAGACCTGCCGAACATGGAGCACTGTGCTGATTACACTGGAGACCTGCCGAACATGGAGCACTGTGCTGATTACACTGGAGACCTGCCGAACATGGAGCACTGTGCTGATTACACTGGAGACCTGCCGAACATGGAGCACTGTGCTGATTACACTGGAGACCTGCCGAACATGGAGCACTGTGCTGATTGCACTGGAGACCTGCCGAACGTGGAGCACTGTGCTAACCACACTAGAACCCTTCCCAGCATGGTGCACTGTGCTGACCACACTCGAGCCCTGCCCTGAATGGGGTACAGTGCTGACCACACTGTCCAGCATGGTGCACTGTGCTGATTACACTAGATCCCTTCCCAGTATGGGGCACTGTGCTGACCACATTAGATCCCTTCCCAGCATGCAGAACTGTGCTGACCACATTAGATCCCTTCCCAGCATGGGGCACTGTGCTGACCACATTAGATCCCTTCCCAGCATGCGGCACTGTGCTGACCACATTAGATCCCTTCCCAGCATGGGGCACAGTGCTGACCACCAGATAGCGCTGCCCTGAATGCGTTACAGTGCTGATCACACTAGGGTCTTGTCCAGCATGGGGCACGGTGCTGACCACATTAGATCTCTTCCCAGCATGGGACACTATGCTAACCACACTAGAGCCCTGCCCAGCATGGGGCACTGTGCTGATCACACGAGTGCACTGTCCAGCATGGGGCACTGTGCTGGTCACATTCGATCCCTTCCCAGCATTGGGCACTGTGTTGACCACACTTGACTCCTGCCCAGCATGGGTTACAGTGATGACCACACTCGAGTCTTGTCCAGCATGGGGCACTGTGCTGACTGTACGAGAGCCCTGCCCGGTATGGGGCGCTGTGCAGTTTCAGCAGCAGATGGACTGAGACAGGGATGAAGTTGGCGATGTTACCGAGGTGGAAATAGACGGTTGTAATGATATCCTGAAAATGAGGTTAAATCTCATTTTGTGGTCAAATGTGACACCAAGGTTGCAAACAGACTGTTTGAATCTCAGACTGTCACCAGGGAGAGGGATGGGATCAATAGCAAGGGAACAGAGTTGGAGTGGGGAGTCAAAACAATGGCTTCAGTCTTCCCAATATTTAATTGGAGGAAATTTCTGCTCATCCAGTACTGGGTGTCGGATAAGCAGTCTGATAATTTAACAACAGTGGAGAAGTGGAGATAGGTGATGGTGAGGTAAACTTTATGGAGGTCTTTGATGAAACAATGGAGAGGTTTGATGAGGGTGGTGTGATTGAAGTTAGATTTATATGGACTTTCAACTGTGTTTGATCAAGTGTCATTCAATAGACAGCTTAACGAAACTGAACCCTATGGATTAAAGGGGCAATGACAGTGTTTTTTTTTAATTCATTCACGGGATGTGGGCGTCGCTGGCCAGGCCAGCATTTATTACCCATCCCTAATTGTCCTTGAGAAGGTGGTGGTGAGCTGCCTTCTTGAACCGCTGCAGACCATGTGGGGTAGGTAAACCAACAGTGCTGTTAGGATTTTGACCCAGTGACAGTGAAGGAATGGCGATATAGTTCCAAATCAGCATGATGTGTGACTTGGAGGGAAACTTGCAGGTGGTGGTGTTTCCATGTATTTGCTGCCCTTGTCCTTCTAGTTCGTAGAGGTCGCGGGTTTGGAAGGTGCTGTCTAAGGAGCCTTGGTGCATTGCTGCAGTGCATCTTGTAGATGGTACACATTGCTGCCACTGTGCGTCAGTGGTGGAGGGACTGAATGTTTGTCGATGGGGTGCCAATCAAGCGGGCTGCTTTGTCCTGGATGGTGTTAAGCTTCTTGAGTGTTGTTGGAGCTGCACCCAACCAGGCAAGTGAAGAGTATTCCATCACACTCCTGACTTGTGCCTTGTAGATTGTGGACAGGCTTTGGGGAGTCAGGAGGTGAGTTACTCGCCTCAGGATTCCTAGCCTCTGACCTGCTCTTGTAGCCACGGTATTTATATTAGAACATTAGAACATTAGAACATTACAGCGCAGTACAGGCCCTTCGGCCCTCGATGTTGCGCCGACCTGTGAAACCATCTGACCTACACTATTCCATTTTCATCCATATGTCTATCCAATGACCACTTAAATGCCCTTAAAGTTGGCGATTCTACGACTGTTGCAGGCAGGGCGTTCCACGCCCCTACTACTCTCTGCTACTGGCTACTCCAGTTCAGTTTCTGGTCAATGGTAGCCCCTAGGATGTTGATAGTGGGGCATTCAGCGATGGTAATGCCATTGAATATCAAGGGGAGATGGTTAGATTCTCTCTTGTTGGAGTTGGTCATTGCCTGGCACTTGTGTGGCACGAATGTGACTTGCCACTTATCAGCCCAAGCCTGGATATTGTCCAGGTCTTGCTGCATTTCTGCACGGACTGCTTCAGTATCTGAGGAGTCGCAAATGGTGCTGAACATTGTGCAATCATCAGCAAACATCCCGACTTCTGACCTTATGATTGAAGCTCATTGATGAAGCAGCTGAAGATGGTTGGGCATAGGACACTACCCTGAGGAACTCCTGCAGTGATGTCCTGGAGCTCTTAGCTCTGTCTATCGCATGCTGCTTACTCAGTTTGGCATGCAAGTAGTCCTGGGTTGTAGCTTCACTAGCTTGGCACCTCATTTTGAGATATGCTTGGTGCTGCTCCTGGCATGCCCTCCTGCACTCTTCATTGAACCAGGGTTGGTCTCCTGGCTTGATGGTAATGGTAGAGTGGGGGATATGCCGGGCCATGAGGTTACAGATTGTGGTTGAGTACAATTCTGCTGCTGCTGATGGCCCACAGCGCCTCATGGATGCCCAGTTTTGCATTGCTAGATCCGTTCGAAATCTATCCCATTCAGCACGGTGATAGTGCCACACAACACGATTGACGGTATCCTCAATGTGAAGGCGGGACTTCATCTCCACAAGGACTGTGCGGTGGTCACTCCTACCAATACTGTCATGGACAGATGCATCTGTGGCAGACAGATTGGTGAGGACGAGGTCGAGTATGTTGTTCCCTCGTGTTGGTTCCCCCACCACCTGCCGCAGACCCAGTCTAGCAGCCATGTCCTTTAGGACTCGGCCAGCTCGATCAGTAGTGGTGCTACCGAGCCACTCATGGTGATGGACATTGAATTCCCCCACTCAGAGTACATGTTGTGCCCTTGCCACCCTCAGTGCTCCCTCCAAGTGCTGTTCAACATGGGGGAGTACTGAGTCATCAGCTGAGGGAGAGCAGTAGGTGGTAATCAGTAGGAGGTTACCTTGCCCATATTTGACCTGATCCCATGATATTTCATGAGGTCCGGAGTCGATGTTGAGGACTCCCAGGGCAGCTCCCTCCCTACTGTATACCACTGCGCCACCACCTCTGCTGCGTCTGTCCTGCCGGTGGGACAGGACGTACCCGGGACATTGTCTGAAAGGTATGATTCCGTGAGTATGACTATGTCAGGCTGTTGCTTGACTAGTCTGTGGGCAGCTCTCCCAACTTTGGCACAATTTCACAGATGTTAGTAAGGAGGACTTTGAAGGGTCGACAGGGCTGGGTTTGCCGTTGTCGTTTCCGGTGCCTAGGTCCATGCCGAGTGGTCCGCCCAGTTTCATTCCTTTTTATAGACTTTGTAGCGGTTAGTTACAACTGAGTGGCTTGCTAGACCATTTCAGAGGGCATGTTAGAGGTAAACACATTGCTGTGGGTCTGGAGTCACATATAGGCCAGACCAGGTAAGGACATCAGATTTCCTTCCCTAAAGGACATTAGTGAACCAGATGGGTTTTTACAACAATCGACAATGGTTTCATGGCCATCTTTAGACTAGTTTTAATTCCAGATTTTTTTTTTATTACTTTCAAATTCCACCTTCTGCTGTGGTGGGATTCGAACCCATGTCCCCAGAGGAATACCCTGGGTCTCTGGTTAGAACAAAGAAGAACAAAGAACAAAGATAATTACAGCAAATGAACAGGCCCTTCGGCCCTCCAAGCCTGCGCCGATCCAGATCACCTCTCTAAACATGTCGCCTATTTTCTAAGGTTCTGTATCTCTTTTCTTCCTGCCCATTCATGTATCTGTCTAGATACATCTTAAAAGACTCCATCGTGCCCGCATCTACCACCTCCGCTGGCAATGCGTTCCAGGTGCCCACCACCCTCTGCGTAAAGAACTTTCCACGCATATCCCCCCTAAACATTTCCCCTTTCACTTTGAACTCGTGTCCTCTAGTAATTGAAACCCCCACTCTGGGAAAAAGCCTCTTGCTATCCACCCTGTCTATACCTCTCATCATTTTGTACACCTCAATCAGGTCCCCCCTCAACCTCCGTCTTTCTAATGAAAATAATCCTAATCTACTCAACCTCTCTTCATAGCTAGCGCCCTCCATACCAGGCAACATCCTGGTGAACCTCCTCTGCACCCTCTCCAAAGCATCCACATCCTTTTGATAATGTGGCGACCAGAACTGTACGCAGTATTCCAAATGTGGCCGAACCAAAGTCCTATACAACTGTAACATGACCTGCCAACTCTTGTACTCAATGCCCCATCCGATGAAGGAAAGCATGCCGTATGCCTTCTTGACCACTCTATTTACCTGTGTTGCCACCTTCAGGGAACAGTGGACCTGAACACCCAAATCTCTCTGGACATCAATTTTCCCCAGGATTTTTCCATTTACTGTATAGTTCACTCTTGAATTGGATCTTCCAAAATGCATCACCTCGCATTTGCCCTGATTGAACTCTATCTGCCATTTCTCTGCCCAACTCTCTAATCTATCTATATTCTGCTGTATTCTCTGACAGTCCCCTTCACTATCTGCTACTCCACCAATCTTAGTGTCGTCTGCAAACTTGCTAATCAGTCCACCTATACTTTCCTCCAAATCATTAATGTATATCACAAACAACAGTGGTCCCAGCACGGATCCCTGTGGAACACCACTGGTCACACGTCTCCATTTTGAGAAACTCCCTTCTACTGCTACTCTCTGTCTCCTGTTGCCCAGCCAGTTCTTTATCCATCTAGCTAGTACACCTTGGACCCCAAGCGCCTTCACTTTCTCCATCAGCCTGCCATGGGGAACCTTATCAAACGCCTTACTGAAGTCCATGTATATGACATCGACAGCCCTTCCCTCATCAATTAACTTTGTCACTTCCTCAAAGAATTCTACTAAGTTGGTAAGACATGACCTTCCCTGCACAAAACCATGTTGCCTATCACTGATGAGCCCATTTTCTTCCAAATGGGAATAGATCCTATCCCTCAGTATCTTCTCCAGCAGCTTCCCTACCACTGACGTCAGGCTCACCGGTCTATAATTACCTGGATTATCCCTGCTACCCTTCTTAAACAAGGGGACAACATTAGCAATTCTCCAGTCCTCCGGGACCTCACCCGTGTTTAAGGATGCTGCAAAGATATCTGTTAAGGCCCCAGCTATTTCCTCTCTCGCTTCCCTCAGTAACCTGGGATAGATCCCATCCGGACCTGGGGACTTGTCCACCTTAATGCCCTTTAGAATACCCAACACTTCCTCCCTCCTTATGCCGACTTGACCTAGAGTAATCAAATATCTGTTCCGAACCTCAACATCCGTCATGTCCCTCTCCTCGGTGAATACCGATGCAAAGTACTCGTTTAGAATCTCACCCATTTTCTCTGAGTCCAAGCATAACATTCCTCCTTTGTCCTTTAGTGGGCCAATCCTTTCTCTAGTTACCCTCTTTCTCCTTATATATGAATAAAAGGCTTTGGGATTTTCCTTAACCCTGTTTGCAGGGTTACTAGTCCAGTGTCAATATAACATTGGCTAATGAAGAGTCAACAGAGAGAAGTGGTGAAAAGTTGTTGTTCAGACTCGATGGCAGTATACAGTGGTGTTCCTCAGCTGGGCTACGAAGTGGCAGATGGAGTTCAACCTGGAAAAGTGTGAAGTGATTCACTTTGGAAGGTCGAATTTGAATGCGGAATACAGGCTTAAAGAAAGGATTCTTGGTAGTGTGGAGGAACAGAGGGATCTTGGGGTCCATGTCCATAGATCGCTCAAAGTTGCCACCCAAGTTGATAGGGTTGTTAAGAAGGCGTATGGTGTGTTGGCTTTCATTAACAGGGGGATTGCGTTCAAGAGCCGCGAGGTTATGCTGCAGCTCTGTAAGGTTCAACCAGAAATAGAATATTGTGTTCAGTTCTGGTCGCCTCATTATAGGAAGGATGTGGAAGCTTTAGAGAGTGTGCAGAGGAGATTTACCAGGATGCTGCCTGGACTGGAGGGCATGTCCTACGAAGAAAGATTGAGGGAGCTCGGGCTTTTCTCATTGGAGCGAGGAAGGATGAGAGGTGACTTGAAAGAGATGATGAGAGGCATAGATCGAGTGGATCGTCAGAGACTTTTTCCCAGGGTGGAAAGGGCTATCACCAGGGGGCATAATCTTAAGATGATTGGAGGAAGGTTTCAGGGAGATGTCAGAGGTAGGTTCTTTACACAGAGAGTGGTGGGTGCGTGGAATGTGCTGCCAGCGGTCGTAGTAGAAGCAGATACGTTAGGGGCATTTAAGCGACTCTTGGATAGGTACATGGATGATAGTAGAATGAAGGGTAGGTAGTTAGTTTGATCTTGGAGTAGGTTAAAGTTTCGGCACAACATTGTGGGCTGAAGGGCCTGTACTGTGATGTACTGTTCTATGTTCTATGTTCTATGTTCTATGTTCGGTATTGGGACCACTGCTCTCTTTGCGCTTGGAAAACCCAGGGAGGGGAGGGCAGAGCCCCCTCCTCCTCCCTCTTTACTGTGCTTCCCCTCTCTGCAGCCTCTGCTCCATTTGTTGTTCATGTTTCAGACCCAGAGACACTGTAACTGCAGTCCCCATACCTTGACCAGAGTTGGGTCAACCAATCCTCTATCGTCCCTGAATATCTGCAGCAGCTCACAACACAACCTCCAGAAAACCATTCACAGCACCTCCACTAACTTTACAATAGCAGAAATAAGTCAAAAGCCCCTCACCTGTAAGTTGAGTGCAAACGTACACACATACGAATGAGGAGCAGAAGTAGGCCATTCGGCCCCTCGAGCCTGCTCTGAAATTCAATAATAACATGGCTGATCTGGTTGTGTTTTGAATTCTAACTCCCATCTTACCCTGATAACCTTTCGTTCTCTTGACTAACAAGAATCTTTCTACCTCCACTTTTAAAATATTTCATGACCCCATCTCCACCACCTTCTGTGGCAGAGAGTTCCAAAGTCACACAAACCTCTGAGAGAAAAATGTTTTGCTCATCTCTGTCCTGAAGGGGCGACCCATAATTTCAAAACAGTGCCCCCAAGTTCTCGACTCACCCACAAGAGGAAACATCCTTTCCACATCCACCTTGTCAAGACCTTTCAGATTCTTGTAAACCTCAATCAAGTCTCCCCTCACTCTTCTAAACTCCAGTGAAAACAAGCCTGTCTGTCCAACCTTTCCTCATAAGACATCCCGCTCATTCCTATTATCACTCTAGTAAACTAACTCTGAACCGCCTCTAAAGTATTCACATCCTCCCTTAAATAAGGAGACCAAAACTCTAGACATTATTCGAGATGTGGTCTCGCCAATGCCCTGTATAACTGAAGCATCACATGCTGACTTTTATTTTCAATTCCTCTTGTAATGAAGGATAGCATTCCATTAGCCTTCTTTGTTACTTGTTGTACCTACCTACTAACTGTTTGTGACTCATGCATTAGAACACCTAGATCCCTAAGCACCTCGGAATTTTGCAGCGTCCTACCAAAGTGAACAACTTCACATTTTCCCACATTATACTCCATCTGTGAGATTGTTTTCCCACTCATGCAACCTATCTTTATCGGTCTGCAACCTCCTTATGTCCTCTTCACAACATACTTTCCTATCTATATTTGTGCCACCTGCAAATTTAGCTACCATGCCATCGCTTCCCTCATCTAAGTCATTAATATAAATTGTAAAAAGTTGAGGCCCCCTGCACAGACCCCTGATGGACTCCACTTGTCACATCCTGCTAATCTGAAAATGACCCATTTATGCAGACCCTCTGTTTGCTGCAACTGGCTAATCTTCGATCCAAGCTAATATGTTACCCACTACACATGAGCTCCTACTTTGCACAATCACCTTTTATGTGACATCTAGTCTAATGCCTTCTGGAAATCCAAGCGCAGTCGTTCAAAGGGCTCCCCTTTATCCATATTGCATGTTACTCCTTCAAAGAACTTCAATAAATTAGTTCAGGATGATTTCCCTTTCACAAAACCATGCTGTCTATTCGCGATTACCTTGAGTTTTTCTTAAGTGCCCAGCGAAAGTCTCCTTAATGATCGATTCTAACACCTTCCCCAGAACAGATGTCAAGCTAACTAACATATAGTTGCCTGTTTTCTGCCTCCCCCTCTTCTTGAATAGAGGGGTTATATTTGCTACTTTCCAGTCAGATTGAATATTTCCAGAGTCTAGCGAATTTTGAAAAAATAACACCCATACATCTACTACCTCATTAGCCACATCTTTTAAGACCCTAGGATGAAGTCCATCAGGACCCGGGGACTTGTCAGCCCGCAACTCCATAAGTTTGCTCAGTAAAGATTCCCTGGTGATTGTATTTTCACCAAGGTCCTCTCTTCCTTCCACCTCCAGATTTACAGCTATTACTGGCATGTTTCGTGCATCTTCTGTAGTGAAGACCGAAGCAAAATATTTGTTCATTGCATCCACCGTTTCCTTATTATCTACCACTAACTTTGCATTCTCACTGTCCAGAGGAGGAACACTCTCTTTACTTATTCTTGTCCTTTTTAAATACCTGTAGAAACTCTTGCTATCCACTTTTACATTTCTCGCTAGCTTCCTCTCATACTCTAATGTCTTTCTCCTGATTAACCCTTTAGTCATTGTCTGCTGTTCTTTATATTCTGACCAATCATTAGAACTGCCACTCATTTCTGCACAATGATATGCCTTTAACTTCAGTGTCATGTTTTCCTTAACTTCGTTAGTTAACCGCAGACGGTGGGTCCTTCCCGTTATAGTAGGAATATACTTATTCTGGAGTATTTTGAAATATCCCCATAAATTTCTGCCACTGCTTCTCTAATTATATACCTCCAAGCCGAGTAACCCAGTTCACTTCAGCTAGCTCAGTTTTCATGCCCAAATACTTTCCCTTATTCAAGTTTAAAATACTAGTCTTAGACCCACTCTTCTCACTTTCAAACTGGGTGTAAAATTCAGTCACAGTGTGGTCGCTGCTACCTAGAGGTGCCTTTAATCCTGTCACATTACACTGTATCAAAACTAATTTAATCTGCTCTCTGATTGTGTCTAGAACGTGGTGCTCTAAGAAACAATCCCTAAAACATTCTATGCACTCCTCATCCAGGCTATTATTCCAAATATGATTTTTCCAGTTTATATGTAGATTAAAATCATCCATGATTATTGCCGGACCTCTATCATAAGCAAACGATATTTCTTCTTGTATAATATGTTTTACATTGCGATTACTGTTAGGAGACCTGTAGACCACTCCCACTGGGCACTTCTTTCCCCTGCTAATCCTCATCTCCACCCAAACCGATTCGACACCCTGATCTCCTGTACCAAGTTGATCTCGAACTAATGCACCAATACCATCCTTGATTAACAGTGCTACCCCTCCACCTTTACCTAGCTTCCTATTCTTCTTGAATGTCATATACCCCTCAATATTCTGGACCAGGATGCCTGGTCCTTTTAAAAAACACTAGAAGGGTTTATTCATGCTTCTGAATGTATCTTCAGCTGTGAGTGAGTAGCACAGGCGGTCAGTGGTCATGCACAGATCAAGTTTCAAAGGCGTACATCAAAGCTGCTGGAATGGGACATTGACGTCACTTCAAACCCCTCCTCAGACTAACAGCAAATGCACAGTATACACAGGCTACATCCCTGCACAGCATGGGGCACTGTGCTGGCCATACTAGAAGTGGTCGCCTGTTCCATTCACATCATTTTACAGATCCAGGTTTCTGTAATATTGGCACCAGTGGTGCCATAGAGTAAAAATCACAGCCGGAGGAGAAAGGGAGGGTAAAGCAAATCACTTTCAAAAGGGAATTGGAAAAAAAGCCTCAAAGGCATAAGATTACAATGATATGAGACTGGAGAGGGGAATGGGATTAATTGGAGGGGTGAGGCCATGGAGAGATTCAAACACAAGAATGAGAATATAAAAATTAAGGTGCTGCCAGACCAGGAAGAAACATAGATCAGTGAGCACAGGGGTGATGAGTGATCGGGATTTGCTGTGAGTTAGGATACAGGCAGCAGAGTTCTGGAAGGGCTGTGGTTTATGGAGGTTTATAACTGGGAGAGTGTCAAGGATAGAATTGGAATAGTCAAGTGTGGATTTAAGAAAGGCATAGATGAGTATTTATTCAGCAGATGGGCTGAGGCAGAGGTGGAGACGGGTGATATTACAGAGGTGGTTGTAGGCAGGGTGGGTGATGGAGTGAATGTGGAGATGAACTCAGCTCAGAGTCAACTGGATGCCAGAGGTCGCAAACAGTCTATTTCAGCCTCAGACATTGGTCAGTGAGGGGAATGCAGATGGTGGATAGGGAATGGAGTTTGTGACAGTGACTGAATGCAATGTCTTTGGACTTCCCAAGATTTACATGACAAGAACATTAAATCAGTGAAATATGATTTATAGTTCTAAACGTTGGATAAAGAGACTTACCAGGGACACCAACAATAGCGAGGATGGGATAATAAATCGTTTGAATCATCTTCAGTGCATAATAGATCCGATCATCTAATGTTAGCCAAAAATAATCTGCAGTAACTAGGCCAAACCAGGAGGAGAAACTCCTGCTTCCCATTGTAGTAACATCCCAATCTACTGTTCTCAGATTCTGACCCATTGTCATAACATTCCAATCTAATGTTCTCAGATTCTGATCTACCCTCTCTCTCTCTCTCGAACTGCTGATCCTGAAAGTACCGGGAAGCTGCTGGGAATAACACATTGACAGGAATCCTGTATTAATAGAAGCTGGAAACCCTCCAGTGACAAATGTGGGGTCCATGGTGACTGACATTAGTAACAGTAACTGAACAAACAAGTTCAGTAAACCCCTTACAATCCACCAATTTCTGCCCTGCCCTGCCTGCAGCAGTAGTAGACTCGCCAACCTTAAGGGCATTTAAGTGGTCATTGGATAGACATATGGATGAAAATGGAATCGTGTAGGTAAGATGGTTTCACAGGTCGGCGCAACATCGAGGGCTGAAGGGCCTGCACTGCGCTGTAATGTTCTAATTTTAATTCTAATAAAGTAGAACATGTCTGAATTGGATGTGTGGGGAGTGCTGAGGGAAGGAACTGGCCAGAATCTTCCAACCCTCCTTGGGTATGAGACTGGTGCCAGAGACAGGAGGGTTCTAAATGTTACACACTGTTTTAAAAAAGGAGAGATGCGGTAAACCGTGTAATTACTGACCAGTCAGTCTAACGTCGCTGGTGGGAAATTTCTGGAGTTCACAGCCCAGGACAAAAGCATTTGTTGCTTGAAAAAAAACACCAGACAATGAATGGACGGCAGCAGGGATATGGTAATGACAAATCATGTCTAGCAAAGCTCAACAACAGCAACTTACATTTCTTGGTCAAAGCAGAATGTCTTAAGTAATGGTTTAAGGGAGGAAAGTGAGGTATAGAATCAGTGACAGTGGTATAATGACGATGTCACTGAACTAGAATCCCAGAGGTGCAGGCTGATGCCCTCGGTTCAAATCCCACTATGGCAGCTGGTGGGAATTAAAATTCAATCAATTAATAATTTCAACTGATTAATAAAAATCTGGAAATGAAAGCTATTCTCAGTAATGGTGTCACGAATCTATCATTGACTGGTGTAAAAACCGATCGGATTTACTAATGTCCGCTAGGGAAGAAAATCTGCTGTCCTTACCTGATCTGGCCTGCATCTGACTCCAGACCCACAGCAATGTGGTTGACTCTGAACTGCCTTGTGAAATGTCCAAACAAGTCACTCAATTGTCAGGGCGATTAGCGATGGGAACAAATGCTGGCCTTGCCAGCGAAGCCCACATCTCACACAATAATAAAAAAAGTGGTGGCGGGAGGGAATTCCAGAGCTTTGGGCCTCGGCAGCTGAAGACCTGGCTGGCAGTGGTGCAATGATGAAAATCAAGCATACACAAGAGCCCAGGATTAGAGGAGTGCAAATATCTTGGAGGGTTGTGGGGCTGGTAGAAAATACAGAGATAAGGAGGGGTGAGAAAATGGAGAGAGTTGGAAACACGGTTGAGAATTTCAAAATCAAGACATGGCCTGACTGGAAGCTGATGTACGTCAGTGATTGGGAACGGGAATTGGTGCGGGTTAACACAAGAGCAGCAGAATTTGGATGACCTCAAGTTTACAGAGAGTAGAATGTGTGAGACAAGCCACGAGTGTGTTAAAATCTGGAATAGAAAGCTAGTCTCAGTCATGGCGCCATGAAACTATTAGCGATTTTTTTAATTAAACACCATCTGATTCACTAATGTCCTTCAGAGAATGAAATCTGCCGTCCTTTCCTGGTCTAGCCTACATGTGACTCCAGACTCACAGCAATGTCATTGACTCGCAACTGCCCTCTGAAAGGGCCTAGCATCTCACTCTGTTTAAGGATTTGAAAAGAAGGCTGAGCGTTTTACAATTGAGGGGTTGCTGGCCAGGATCCAATGTAGGTCAGTGAGTACAGAGGGTGATGGGTGAATAGGACTTGGTGTGAGTTAGGCAGCAGTGTTTTGGATCACCTCAAGTTTATGGAGGGTAGGATGTGGGAGAACAGCCAGGAGTGTGTTGGAATGGTCAAGTCTACAGGTAACACAGGCAAGGTGGGGGGGGGGGGGGGGTGTTTTATCAACAGAAGAGCTGAGAGACGGGCAAAGCTGGCTGAAGATACGGAGGTGGAAATAGGCTGTTTTAGTGATAGTGTGAATATTTAGCAGGAAGCTCATTGTAGGGTCAACTATGACATCACTTTGTGAACAGTTTGGTTTAGTCTCAAAGAGTTGGCAAGTAGAGGGATGGAGTCTGTTGCTAGGAAATGTTTGATGTGGGGTTTGAAAACAGTGGCTTAATTCTTCCTAATATTTCATTGGCATGGCAGATATGTTAGGTGATACTTTGTGGGAAGATTTTGTTGATATTATTTATTCATGGATTGTGGGTGTCGCTGGCTGGGCCAGCATTTATTGCCCATCCCTAATTACCCTTGAGAAGGTGATGGTGAGCTGCATGTGGATGAATGAGGAGAGATAATACAAGGTAAATGACACAACTTTAAAGGTGGTGAGAATAACAGAGAGACATGGGGTGTTTGTGTACAATCTTTGACGTTAGCTGGACAGGTTAACAAACAGTTAACGAAGCAAATAGATTCCTAGGCTTTAGTAATACAGACACAGAGTAGAATAGTCAGGATGTTATGTTACAACTATAGAAAAGACGAGTCCGGCTCCACCTGGAGTATTGTGTCCAATATGGGAACCACACTTTAGGAAGGACAGGAAACGTTTGGAGAGGAGACAGAAGAGTTTTACTGGAACATTTCCAGGGATGAGGGATTACAGTTATGTAGCTGTTATGTAGTATGTACAGTTATGTAGGTATATATTTGTGTGGTTTAGAATCTCTTGCTTTTAGTTTCGGTGACTGCAGCTTGGATAGCAACGGAGGTGCGTGAACGGGCTTACAGCTGTGAAGTCAATTTCAGCGTAAGTTTAAAAGTGAATTCCCTTTTGTTTTCGGAGGACCAGGGGACTGCTGGGTAAGGGAAAAGGTATATATTTGTGTGGTGGCTGTACCCGAGACACTACACGTGTAGTGTCTCCCACCCACCCTCCTCCTCTAACCAAAAAATAAAGGACTCTGGTGTGTTGATAAGGTAAGCTTTTTATTTAGGAAGTTCTGTCCGTTGGATTGCTAACCTAACAAGTTTTGACTTTTTGTTTTTTTTGGTTTTTCAGTAGATTTGTTGGGAATTTGGAATAGTGGGAATGGAGGTTAAGGCAGTTGTATGTTCCTCCTGCAGAATGTGGGAGGTAAGGGTCGCCAAGAGTGTCCCTGCTGACTGCATCTGTGGGAAGTGCACCCAACTCCAGCTCCTCGAGAACCGCGTTAGGGAACTGGAGCTGGAGCTGGATGAACTTCGGATCATTCGGGAGGCAGAGGAGGTTATTGAGAGGAGTTATGGGGAGGTAGTCACACCTCAGGTAAAAGAAGTAGGTAGATGGGTTACCTTCAGGGGAAGGGGAGGGAACCAGCAGGCAGTGCAGGGATCCCCTGTGGCCGTTTCCCTCAACAACAGGTATACCGTTTTGGATACTGTTGCGGGGGACGACTTACCAGGGGTAAGCAATGGGGTACGGCTATCTGGCACAGAGTCTGTCCCAGTTGCTCAGAAGGGAAGGGGGAAGAGGAGCAGAACATTAATCATTGGGGACTCCATAGTTAGGGGAACAGATAGGAGGTTCTGTGGGAACGAGAGAGACTCACGGTTGGTATGTTGCCTCCCAGGTGCCAGGGTTCGCGATGTCTCTGATCGTGTTTTTGGGATCCTTAATGGGGAGGGGGAGCGGCCCCAAGTCGTGGTCCACATAGGCACCAACGACATAGGAAGGAAGAGAGATGGGGATTTAAGACAGAAATTTAGGGAGCTAGGGTGGATGCTTAGAGCGAGAACAAACAGAGTTGTTATCTCTGGGTTGTTGCCCGTGCCACGTGATAGTGAAGCGAGGAATAGGGAGAGAGAGGAGCTGAACACGTGGCTGCAGGGATGGTGCAGGAGGGACGGTTTTGGTTTCCTGGATAATTGGGGCTCTTTCTGGGGTAGGTGGGACCTCTACAAACAGGATGGTCTTCACCTGAACCAGAGGGGTACCAATAACCTGGGGGGGAGGTTTGCTAGTGCTCTTCGGGGGGGTTTAAACTAATTCAGCAGGGGAATGGGAACCTAAATTGTAGTGCCAGTGTACAGGATGTTGAGAGTTGTGAGGTCAGGGATATGGTTACAAGGACGCAAGAGGGCACTGGCAAGCAAGAACCTGGTTTAAAGTGTGTCTATTTCAATGCCAGGAGCATCCGGAATAAGGTGGGTGAGCTTGCAGCACGGGTTGGTACCTGGGATCTCGATGTAGTGGCCATTTCGGAGACATGGGTAGAGCAGGGGCAGGAGTGGATGTTGCAGGTTCCGGGATTTAGATGTTTCATTAAGAACAGAGAAGATGGTAAAAGAGGGGGGGGTTGGTGGCATTGTTAATCAAGGAGAGTATTACAGCGACAGAAAGGACGTTTGAGGACTCGTATACTGAGGTAGTATGGGCTGAGGTTAGAAACAGGAGAGGTGAGGTTACCCTGTTGGGAGTCTTTTATAGACCTCCAAATAGTTCCAGAGATGCAGAGGAAAGGATAGCGAAGATGATTCTCGACAGGGGCGAGAGTAACAGGGTAGTGGTTATGGGGGACTTTAACTTTCCAAATATCGATTGGAAATACTATAGTTCGAGTACTTTAGATGGGTCAGTTTTTCTTCAGTGTGTGCAGGAGGGTTTTCTGACACAGTATGTAGACAGGCCAACCAGGGGCGATGCCACATTGGATTTGGTACTGGGTAAAGAACCCGGCCAGGTGTTAGATTTAGATGTAGGTGAGCACTTTGGTGATAGTGATCACAATTCGGTTAGGTTTACCTTAGCGATGGGCAGGGACAGGTATATACCGCAGGGCAAGAATTATAGCTGGGGGAAAGGAAATTATGATGCGATTAGGCAAGATTTAGGATGCGTAGGATGGGGAAGGAAACTGCAGGGGATGGGAACAATCGAAATGTGGAGCTTATTCAAGGTGCAGCTACTGTGTGTCCTTGATAAGTATGTACCTGTGAGGCAGGGAGGAAGTTGTCGAGCGAGGGAGCCGTGGTTTACTAAAGAAGTTGAAGCACTTGTCAAGAGGAAGAAGGCGGCTTATGTTAGGATGAGACGTGAAGGCTCAGTTAGGGCGCTTGAGAGTTACAAGCCAGCCAGGAAGGATCTAAAGGGAGAGCTAAGAAGAGCAAGGAGAGGACACGAGAAGTCATTGGTGGATAGGATCAGGGAAAACCCTAAGGCTTTCGAAAGGTATATCAGGAATAAAAGAATGACGAGAGTTAGATTAGGGCCAATCAAGGATAGTAGTGGGAAGTTGTGTGGAATCAGAGGAGATAGGGGAAGTGTTAAATGAATATTTTGCCTCAGTATTTACAGTAGAGAAAGAAAATGTTGTTGAGAAAACTGAGATTCAGGCTCCCAGGCTAGATGGGATTGAGGTTCACAAGGAGGAGGTGTTAGCAATTTTGGAAAGTGTGAAAATAGATAAGTCCCCTGGGCCAGATGGCATTTATCCTAGGATTCTCTGGGTAGCTAGGGAGGAGTTTGCAGAGCCTTTGTCCTTGATCTTTATGTCGTCATTGTCGAAAGGAATAGTACCAGAAGACTGGAGGATAGCAAATGTTGTCCCCTTGTTCAAGAAGGGGAGTAGAGACAGCCCTGGTAATTATAGACCTGTGAGCCTTACTTCAGTTGCGGGTAAAATGTTGGAAAAGGTTAAAAGAGACAGGATTTATAATCATCTTGAAAAGAATAAGTTCATTAGAGATAGTCAGCACGGTTTTGTGACGGGTAGGTCGTGCCTCACAAACCTTATTGAGTTTTTCGAGAAGGTGACCAAACAGGTGGATGAGGGTAAAGCAGTGGATGTGGTGTATATGGATTTCAGTAAGGCGTTTGATAAGGTTCCCCACGGTAGGCTATTGCAGAAAATACGGAAGTATGGGGTTGAAGGTGATTTAGAGCTTTGGATCAGAAATTGGCTAGCTGAAAGAAGACAGAGGGTGGTGGTTGTTGGCAAATGTTCATCCTGGAGTTTAGTTACTAGTGGTGTACCGCAAGGATCTGTTTTGGGACCACTGCTGTTTGTCATTTTTATAATTGACCTGGAAGAGGGTGTGGAAGGGTGGGTTAGTAAATTTGCAGATGACACTAAGGTCGGTGGAGTTGTGGATAGTGCTGAAGGATGTTGTAGGGTACAGAGGGACATAGATAGGCTGCAGAGCTGGGCTGAGACATGGCAAATGGAGTTTAATGCGGAAAAGTGTGAGGTGATTCACTTTGGAAGGAGTAACAGGAATGCAGAGTACTGGGCTAATGGGAAGATTCTTGGTAGTGTAGATGAACAGAGAGATCTTGGTGTCCAGGTGCATAAATCCCTGAAGGTTGCTACCCAGGTTAATAGGGCTGTTAAGAAGGCATATGGTGTGTTAGCTTTTATTAGTAGGGGGATCGAGTTTCGGAGCCACGAGGTCATGCTGCAGCTGTACAAAACTCTGGTGAGACCGCACCTGGAGTATTGCGTGCAGTTCTGGTCACCACATTATAGGAAGGATGTGGAAGCTATGGAAAGGGTGCAGAGGAGATTTACTAGGATGTTGCCTGGTATGGAGGGAAGGTCTTACGAGGAAAGGCTGAGGGACTTGAGGTTGTTTTCGTTGGAGAGAAGGAGGAGGAGAGGTGAATTAATAGAGACATATAAGATAATCAGAGGGTTAGATAGGGTGGATAGTGAGCGTCTTTTTCCTCGGATGGTGATGGCAAACACGAGGGGACATAGCTTCAGGTTGAGGGGTGATAGATATAGGACAGATGTGAGAGGTAGTTTCTTTCCTCAGAGAGTAGTAAGGGCGTGGAACGCCCTGCCTGCAACAGTAGTAGATTCGCCAACTTTAAGGGCATTTAAGTGGTCATTGGATAGACATATGGATGAAAATGGAATAGTGTAGGTCAGATAGTTTCACAGGTCGGCGCAACATCGAGGGCCGAAGGGCCTGTACTGCGCTGTAATGTTATAATTCTAATTCTAGATTTGAATAGAACACAGAGGTTGCAAACTGTCTGGTTCAGCCTCAGATATTTGGTAATGAGGAGATCGTGGTTCATGGATAGTGGATGGAATTTCTTATGGAGACCAATGACAAAATTCCCAAAATTGAAATAGCAGTGAAACAAATTTTACAGATCTCATAGCGGGCAATAGAGACTTACGAGGGACAGCAACAGCAGCAAAGATGGGAGAGTAAATCACAGGCACTCTAATGCACACAGCAATGGATTATAGAGCTAATATCCGGAGACAGATATTTGCCAGGAATAACAGCAGCAAGGAGGGCAGAGGAAATGACAAGAATGGTAACGCAGTTAAACATGGTTTATAGAACAACTAGCTAGATACAGAGACTTACTAGGGACACCAATAATAGCCAGGAAGGGGTAGTAAATGTATTGAATATTCCTCAGTGAGTAATAGATCCGACTGTTGAATGAGAACTGATCATAATCTGCAGAAAGAAAGTTAAACTCCCAGATGAAACTCCTGTTCATTGTTGTAACATTCCAATCTATTGTACTCTGATTCTGATCTTTCCTCTCCCTCTCTCCAGAGCCGCTGATCCCTGTTAGTGCCGGGAGTGATGTGATACTCCCACTGACACTATGTGAGAACACATTGAAAGGAGCCCCTTATTAATCGAAGAGGGAAATCTTCCAGTGACACAATTAGGGTCCATGGAGACTGACATTAATTGCAGTCACTGAACAAACAGGTTCAGTTAACCCCTTTCAATCCAACAACTTTTATATCACAATAAACTAGAACATTTACCCGGTCTGGATGGGAATTCTGAGGGTTGGTGAGAGAAGGAATGGTGCAAATGGAAGAAGCACTGCACAGAATCTATCAATTCTCTCTGGATATAGGAGTGATGACAGAGCACTGGAGGGCTGCAAATTATACACCTAGTTTACAAGAAGGAGGGATGTGGTAAACACTGTACTGTCCAGTCAATCTGACGTCAGTGGTGGTGAAATTTCACAACCCAGGACAGAAATATTATTTGCTTGGAAAAGCATAGCATAATAAATTTCTAGCCGCATGGATATGCTAATGACAATTCATGTCTGGCAAAGTTCAGCAAGAACTTATCCCAAGGTACTTCACAGCAGCATTATGAAACAAAGTATAACACTGAACCACCAAGGGAGATATTAGGTTAGGTGACCAAATGTTTGGTCAAAGAGGCAAGTTTTAAAGGAGTGTCTTAAAGGATAAAAGCGAGGTGGAGAGATGGAGAGATGGAGCTGTGAAGGGAGCGTGTTCCAGAGCTTTGGGCCGAGGCAACTGAAGGTGTGGCCACAATGGTGGAGTAATTAAAATCAGGGATGCACAAGAGGCCAGAATTAGAGAAGCAGAGATATCTCAGAGGTTTGTGGGGCTGGAGGGGATTCCAGAGTTAATGAGGGGTGAGGCAATGGAGGGATTGGAAAACAAGAATGAGAACTTTAAAATCAAGACATTGCTTGACTGTGAGCTGATGTCGGTCAGTGATCGGGGAATGAGACTTTCTGTGAGTTAAGGCACAGGCAGCAGAGTTTTAGATGACCTCAAGTTTACAGATAGCAGAATGTGGGAGAATGAGTTCGAATAGTCCAGTCTACAGGTAATGAAAGCATGACTGAGAGCTTCAGCAGCGGATGAGTTAAGACAGGGGTGAAATAAGGCGATGTTATTGAAGTGGAAATAGGTGGTGATAGTGATGGCAAGAATATAACGGTGGAAGCTCATTTTGTGGTCAACTGTCACAGAATCACAGAATTGTTACAGGCGGCCATTCTGTCCATCGTGTCTGCACTGGCTGTCCAAAAGAGCAATTCATCTAGTGTCACTCCCCTGCCTTCTCCCTGTAACTCTGTACAAACTTCCTTTTCAGACAGCTATCCAATTTCTTCCTGTTTACCTCGATTGAATCTGCCTCCACCACACTCTCAGGCAGTGCATTCCAGATCTGAAGCACTCGCTGTGTGAAAAAGTTTTCTTCATGTTACTTCTGCTTCTTTTACCAATTACTTTTATTCTTTGCCCTCTCGTTTTAGAACCTTTCAGGAGTGGGGAAAGTTTTTCCCGATCCACTCTGTCCAGACACCTCATAATTGTGAATACCTTTTTTTCAAATCTCATCTCAGCCTTCTCTTCTCTAAGGGAAATGTTCCCAGTTCTCCAGTCTCTCTTCATAACTGATATTCTTCATCTCTGGAACCATTCTTGTGAATGTTTATGTACACTCCCCAATGTCTTCACGTTACCTAAAGTGTGGTGCCCAGAACTAGACGTAATACTGCCACTGAGGCCAAACTAGTGTCTCATACAAGTTCAAAATAACCTCTTTGCTTTTGCATTCCATGCTGCTGTGAATAAAGCACAGGATACTGTCTGGTTTATTAACTGCTCTCAACCTCTCCTGCCAACTTCAATGACCCATGCATATATACACCCAGGTCCTCTGCTCCTGCACACCCTTTAGAGTTGTACAATTTATTCTATATTGCCTCTCCATGTTCTTCCTATCGAAATGAATCACATTACATTTCTCCACATTGAATTTCATCTGCCACCTGTCTGTCCATTCCACTAACTTGTCTATGTCCGTTTGAATTTCTACACTATCCTCCTCACAGTTCACAATGCTTCCAAGTTTTGCATCATCTGCAAACTTTGAAATTGTGCCCTGTGCACCAAGGTCCATGTCATTAATATTTGTCAGGAAGAGAAACGATCCCAACATTGATCCCTGGGGAACTCCACTACAAGTCTTAAATGAAAACAAAAAGTGCTGGAAAGACTCAGCAGTTCTGGAAGCATCTGTGGAGAGTGAAGCAGAGTTAACGCTTCAGGCCTGTGACCTTTCATCAGAATTGGCAAAGGTTAGAAAGGTCAGGTTTTAAGGAAATAAAGCAAGGGTGGGGCAAAAGAGAAAAAAGAGGTGTTGAAAGGACAGAGGGTCATAGAGATTAACTGACAAGGAGGTCATGGGGCAAAGGCAAAGAGAGTGTGCTTGTGGTGTGGTGAAAGACAAAGCGTTAGTGCAGCGAAGGTGTTAAATGACAAAATAATGAACAGCCCAAGCCAAAAGCAGCAACATAAAAAAATCCAGTTTAAGGCCAGGACACGGCAAAAAAAATGATAAAGCAAAATAATTAAAAGAGCCAGTCTTGATCTGAAATTATTGAACTCAATGTTCAGTCTGGAAGTCTGTAGAATGCCTAATCGGACAATGAGGTGTTGTTCCTCGAGCTGACGTTGATGTTCACTGAGAAAGCGCCGCAGGCTGGGTTGTGGTTTATGGAGGTTTATAACTGGGAAGGTGACCATGATAGAACTGGAATAGTCACGTGTAGATTTAACAAAGGCACAGATGAGAGTTTATGCAGCAGATGGGCTGAGGCCGAGGTGGAGATGGCAGTTATTGCAGAGGTGGTAGTCGGCATGTTTGTTGATGGAGAGAATATGGAGGTGAAATCAGCTCAGGTTTAAATTACTACAGAGGTTGGAGACTGTCTTGTTCAGTCTCAGACACTGGCCAGTGAAAGGTAAGTGGTTCACAAATAGGGTATGAAGTTTCTTATAGAGACCAATGACACTAGCTTCAGTCTTCAAAAAAATAAATAAATTCCAAATCAGTATTTCAGTGAAGCAAGGTTTACATATCTCATGGCTGGAGCTGGAGTCTTACCGGGGCAACAACAGAAGCAAAGATGAGAGATTAAATTACACAAACCATAATGCGGATAGCAATGGTTATATAAAGATAATAGCTGGAGGGATACCAAAATCAGCAAGGGCAGAGTAAATGAGAAGTACAGTCATGCAGTTTAACATGGTTTATAGAATGAAGAGCTGGATATAGAGACTTACCAGGAACACCAACGATAGCGAGGTTGAGATAGTAAATGTATTGAATAATGTTCACTGCGTAATTGATGCGAGATGCTAATGGTAGCCGATCATAATATGCAGAAAGAGTGTCAAGATCCCAGGATAACCCCCTGCCCATTTTTGTAACATTACAATCTATTGTTCTCAGATTCTGACCCATTGTTGTCAGATTCCAATCTATTGTCCTTGGATTCTGATCTATCCTCCCCCTCTCTCTGGAGACGCTGGTCCTTATTAGTGTCAGGGATGATGCTCCCACTCACACTATGTGAAAACACATTGAAAAGAGTCCCTTACTATTAGAAGATGGAGCACCTCCAGTGAAATAATTAGGTTCCATAGAGACTGACATTAATTACAGTCACTGAGCAAATAGATTCCGTTAACCTCTTTCATTCCGACACCTTGCATACCACAATAAAGCAGAAAATTTACTCTGGACAGGATGCGTGAGGGTTACTGAGGGAAGGAATGGTGAAAATAGTAGAGGCACTGGCCAGAATCTTTCAATCCTCCGTGGATATGGGAGCGATGACAGAGGACTGGAGCACTGTAATTGTTACACCCTGTTTAGAAAAGGAGAGATAGAGTAAACCCTGTAATTACTGAGCAGTCAGACACGCATCACTACTGGAGAAATTTCATGGGATCACAACCCAGGAGAAATATATTTGTTTCTTTGAAAAACATACGATAACAAACAAGAAGCAGCAGGGGTCTGGTAATAACAAATCATGTTTGGCAAACTTCAACAACAATTTATATTTATATAGCGCCTTTAACATAATGAAATGTCCCAAGGTGCTTCCCGAAAATGAGATACTAGTTTAAAGCTTGGTCAAAGAAGTAGGTTTTAACGGGCGTGTTAAAGGATGAAAGCGAGGTGGAGAAGCGGAGAGGTGAAGGGAGGGTATTCTAGAACTTGGAGCCTCATTAGCTGAAGGTGCAGATAATAGTGGTGGAGTGATGAAAATCAGGGATGCACAAGAGGCCAGAATTAGAGATGCACAGATATCTTGGCGGATTGTGGAGCTGGAGGATATTACAGAGATAGGGAGCATATATAAGGAGCAAGAGGGTAACTAGAGAACTCAAGGAAAAAGGAGGAAAGTTATGCGTGGAGTCAGAGAAAATGGGTGAGATTCTAAACGAGTACTTTGCATCGGTATTCACCGAGGAGAGGGACATGACGGATGTTCAGGTGAGGGACAGATGTTTGATTACTCTAGGTCAAGTCGGCATAAGGAGGGAGGAAGTGTTGGGTATTCTAAAAGGCATTAAGGTGGACAAGTCCCCAGGTCCGGATGGGATCTATCCCAGGTTACTGAGGGAAGCGAGAGAGGAAATAGCTGGGGCCTTAACAGATATCTTTGCAGCATCCTTAAACACGGGTGAGGTCCCGGAGGACTGGGGAATTGCTGATGTTGTCCCCTTGTTTAAGAAGGGTAGCAGGGATAATCCAGGTAATTATAGACCGGTGAGCCTGACGTCAGTGGTAGGGAAGCTGCTGGAGAAGATACTGATGGATAAGATCTATTCCCATTTGGAAGAAAATGGGCTATCAGTGATAGGCAACATGGTTTTGTGCAGGGAAGGTCATGTCTTACCAACTTAATAGAATTCTTTGAGGAAGTGACAAAGTTGATTGATGAGGGAAGGGCTGTAGATGTCATATACATGGACTTCAGTAAGGCGTTTGATAAGGTTCCCCATGGTAGGCTGATGGAGCAAGTGAAGGCGCATGGGGTCCAGGGTGTACTAGCTAGATGGATAAAGAACTGGCTGGGCAACAGGAGACAGAGTAGGAGTGGAAGGGAGTTTCTCAAAATGGAGACGTGTGACTAGTGGTGTTCCACAGGGATCCGTGCTGGGACCACTGTTGTTTGTGATATACATAAATGATTTGGCGGAAAGTATAGGTGGTCTGATTAGCAAGTTTGCAGACGACAGTAAGATTGGAGGAGTAGCAGATAGTGAAGGGGACTGTCAGAGAATACAGCAGAATGTAAATAGATTGGAGAGTTGGGCAGAGAAATGGCAAATGGAGTTCAATCAGGGCTAATGCGAGGTGATGCATTTTGGAAGATCCAATTCAAGAGTGAACTATACAGTAAATGGAAAAGTCCTCGGGAAAATTGATGTTCAGCGAGATTTGGGTGTTCAGGTCCATTGTTCCCTGAAGGTGGCAACGCCGGTCAATAGAGTGGTCAAGAAGGCATATGGCATGCTTTTCTTCATCGGATGGGGTATTGAGTACAAGGGTTGGCACGTCATGTTACAGTTGTATAAGACTTTGGTTCGGCCACATTTGGAATACTGCGTGCAGTTCTGGTCGCCACATTACCAAAAGGATGTAGATGCTTTGGAGAGGGTGCAGAGGAGGTTCACCAGGATGTTGCCTGGTATGGAGGGCGCTGGCTATGAAGAGAGGTTGAGTAGATTAGGATTATTTTCATTAGAAAGACGGAGGTTGAGGGGGGACCTGATTGAGGTGTACAGAATCATGCGAGGGAGAGACAGGGTGGATAGCAAGAAGCTTTTTCCCAGAGTGGGGGATTCAATTACTAGGGTTCACGAGTTCAAAGTGAGAGGGGAAAAGTTTAGGGGGGATATGCATGGAAAGTTCTTTACGCAGAGGGTGGTGGGTGCCTGGAATGCGTTGCCAGCGGAGGTGGTAGACGCGGTCACGATAGCGTCTTTTAAGATGTATCTAGACAGATACATGAATGGGCAGGAAGTAAAGAGATACAGACCCTTAGAAAATAGGCGACATGTTTAGATAGAGGATCTGGATCGGCGCAGGCTTGGAGGGCCGAAGGGCCTGTTCCTGTGCTGTAATTATCTTTGTTCTTTGTTCTATGGAGGTATTGAAAACGAGGATGAGAATTTTAAAATCAAGACATTGCTTGACTGGGAGCCATGTCGGTCAGTGATAGAGGAAGAAAACTTGGTGTGAGCTAGGACATGGGAAGCAGAGTTTTGGATGACCTCAAGTTTACACAGAGTAGAATGTGGGAGATCAGCCAGGAGTGAGTTGAAATAGTTATGCACAGAGGTAACAAATGCATGAATCAGGGAATCACATAATTATTACAGCACAGAAGGAGGCTATTCAGTGTATCATGTACACATCGGCTCTCCGAAAGAGCAATTAACCTCGTGCCATTCCCCGCCTTCTCCCGATAACCCTGCACATTCTTCCTTTTCAGGTAACAGTCTCATTGCATTTTGAATGCTTCAATTGAACCTGTCTCCATCACATTCTCAGGCAGTACATTCCAGTCCTTAGCCATTCCTTGCGTGAAAAAAGTATTGCCTCATGTCACTTCTGCCTCTCCTACCCATTAATTTCAATCTGTGCCCTCTCGTTCTCGATTCTTTTCACGAGTGGAAACAGTTTCTCTCTATCTCCTCTGTCCAGACCCCTCATGGTTTTGAACAACTCTATCAAATCAACTCACCTCTCAGCCTTCTCTTCTCCAAGGAAAATGATCCTAACTTCTCCTGTCTATCTTCATAACTGAAATTCCTCATGCCTGGAAGCATTCTCATGGATCTTTTCTGTACTCTCTAAAATGCCCTCACAATCTTCCTAAAGTGTGGTGCCCAGAATTGGACAGAATACTTCAGCTGAGGCTGAATCAGTGTTTTATATAAGTTCAACATAACTTCCTTGCTCTTGTACTGAATGTCCCTGTTAATAAAGCCCAGGATACTGTATGCTTTATTAAATGCTCTCTCAACCTCTCCTGCCAACATCAATGACTTATGCACATATACACCTCGGTCTCTCTGCTCCTTTAGAATGGTGCCCTTTATTTTACATTATCTCAATATTCATCCTACCAAAATGAATCACTTCATATTTCTCTGCATTGAAATTCATCTGCCACCTGCCTGCCCATTCCACCAAGTTGTCTAAGTACTTTTGAAATTCAACACCATCCTCCTCACAGTTCACAATGCTTCCACGTTTCGTATCATCTGCAAACTCTGAATTTGTGCCCTGAACACCATGGTCTTGGTCAGTTACCTTCTTTGGCCTCCTTGTCTCGAGAGAAAATGTATAAGCGCCTGGAGGTGGTCAGTGGTTTGTGGAGCCGCACCTGGAGTGGCTATAAAGGCCAATTCAGGCGCTGCAGATAAAATTGGTTGTCGAGGCTATTTCACGGTTGGCTCTCTCCTTGTGCTTTTGTCTTTTTTCCTGC
Organism: Heterodontus francisci; assembly: GCF_036365525.1. NCBI lineage: Eukaryota > Metazoa > Chordata > Chondrichthyes > Heterodontiformes > Heterodontidae > Heterodontus > Heterodontus francisci. Next base: position 6,015,206 of record NC_090392.1, on the reverse strand, counting down.
CAACTGTTAAGTCTCTTCGACTTGCCATTCTTCAGACCCGCCATTATGGCTATCTGCTAGCACTAGAGATCACTGGCAATTTACTCCCACAACTTGTGGTCAATGTCACAGGACTTCGTTTCGCGTTTGCAGATCTCTTTAAAGCAGCGACACGGATGGCCGGTGGGTCTGATACCAGTGACAAGCTCGCTGTACAATGCGTCATTGGGGATCCTACCATCTTCCATGTGGCTCACATGGCCAAGCCATTTCAAGCGCTGCTGACTCAGTAGGGTGTATATGCTGAGGATATTGGGCGCCTCGAGGACTTCCACGTTGGAGATATGGTCCTGCCACCTGATGCCAAGGATTCTCCGGAGGCAGCGAAGATGGAATGAATTGAGACGTCGCTCTTGTAATATATATCAGGAAAATCAAGGGTTACCAACACTGATCCCTGGGGACCTCCATCCTTTCCTCCAGCCCCCCAAAAACATGCACAAACTACAATTATTTCTTTCCTGCCACTCAGCCAAAGCCGTACCCATGTTGTTACCGTCCCTTTTCATTCATGAACTATAAGTTTTCTCACAAGTCTGTTATGTGGCACAGTATCAAATGCCTTTTGTAAATACAATACACCACATCAATAGCATTGCCCTCATCAACCCTCTCTGTTACCTTATCAAAATCTCCAGGCTGTTAGTTAAATAGTATTTGCCCTTCAGGAATCCATGCTGTTTTCCTTACTTAACCCAAATTTGTCCATGTGACTATTAATTTGTCCCGAATTATTATTACTAGAAGTTTCCCCACCACTGCAGTTAAATTGACTGGCCTGGAGTTCTTGGCATTATCTTTACACCCATTTTTGAACAAGGATGTAATATTTGCAATTCTCCAGTCCTCCGGCATCACCCCTAGTCGAAAGAAGATTGAGAATTTATGGCCAGTGCCTCTGCGATTTCCACCCTCACTTCCCTCATAATCCTTGGATGCACCTCATTGGCCCTGGTGCTTTATTCACTTTACCTCTAGACAGCCTATCTAATATGTCCACTTTATCAATTTTAAACCCTTCTTGTTTCTTAATTACCTGCTCTTTCGCCATTGCCTGTGTTGTACCTTCTTCCTTGTGTTATGACACGAGGCGAGAGGTGTGCACTGTTAATTCAGTCCAGCTTCTCCACAGGTCACAGCATATTTTTCTCATTTTCCCACTTGCTTAAACAGTCCATCAGATACACTATTCTCATCACAATAGAACACACTTTACTGAACTAAACAATTAACAGTTTATCATAAATGAAGCAGGTGTAAGACCAGGAATCCTGCAGCAAGTAACTCACCTCCTGACTCCCCAAAGCCTGTCCACTATCTATAAGGCACAAGTCAAGAGAGTGATGGAATACTCTGCACTCGCCTGGATGGCTGCAGCTCCAACAACACTCAAGAAGCTCGACATCATCCAGGACAAAGCAGCCTATTTGATTGGCACACCATCCACAAACATGCTGCCCCTCCACCACTGACGCACAGTGGCAGCAGTGTGTACCGTATACAAGATGCACTGCAGCAATGCACCAAGGCACCTTAGAAAGCACCTTCCAAACCCGCGACCTCTACCATCTAGGACAAGGGGAGCAAATGCATGGGAACATCACCACCTGCAAGTTCCCCTCCAAGTCATACACCATTCTGACGTTGAACTATATCGCCATTCCGTCGCTGTCGCTGGGTCAAAATCCTGGATGTCCATTCCTAACACAATTGTGAGTGAACCTACCTCCCATGGACTGCAGCGATTCAAGAAGGCAGTTCACCACCACCTTCTCAAGGGTTATGGAGAGATTGGTAATAAATGCTGGCCTAGCCAGTGATGCCTATATCCCAGGATCGAATAAAAAAGTCTCAACTAGAAATGAAGTAAAACAATATCACACAGATCAAATTTTTAAAAATCCAACAATTAATTTTTAACTTCCCCTTCCCACCTTAACCAAACTTCAAAGTCCCTTTTAACCAGAACCAAATTTTAAAGTTACTTTTTTTTACCTTAGTCCCTTAAAACTCAAACACAGACATATACACTGGTTAACCGAAAACAAGATCTAAAAAAAAAGATTTTTCGATCAGAGCTCTGTTACAAACAAAAAGCATTTGGGTTAACTAGTTGCCCATTTTGAAGGAAACAGCAGATGAGTTATGTTGTTCCAAACCAGCATGCAGTCTAACTTCTGAGCACACACATCCAGGCTACCAGACAACAGTTCTCTTCAGGTGGCATTGAGAATTATTTTTAGCAGGCTTTCTTCAAACAGGAAACAAGATGACTCAACTCCGTGGACTTCACATGGTCTGTTCTGGAACTTCTGGAAAATGAGCTGGGTTGTGGTCTTCTCTGCTTTCTTGACTTTTTCTTCAGACTTGACGTTATCTCCTTCCAGAAGGTAAAACCACACACACTGACCGACAACCAGAAAGCTTGTCAGTTTTTCTGTCCATCCCAGGTGTTCTCTGCGACGATGGGGCTTGTCTAATCAAAGGAGAACTTATCACTTTTCTGCCCGCTACCAGGGTTTCGGCTTCATCTCCAACCCGAGCCTTGTGATAACCAGTAACTCTGTTGCCAGTCCAGCTCCCTCTCAGTGACCTCTTGGTGGTTCAATTTTTAATTAAAAAACGGTCTAACATTTATTCAGCTGAACCATAAATGCCTTTAGAAATATTTTTTTTTTACCAAAAAAGAATCACTTTTGTTACACTTGGTAAAGACAGATGCAACGTATTCATTTAATACCTCAACTATGCCCTCTGCATGCATGTGCAAATCCTCTGTGTGGCCCCTAATTGGTGCAACTCCTCCTTTTCCTACTGTTTATACGTCTATAGAAAACTTAGGAACTCCATTTAATGCTAGCCGCCAGACTCTTCTCATATTCTATTTTACTTCTCTTACTTGCTTTTATGCTTCCGCTCTGCCTGGTTCTCAGTAGGATTGTCTACCTGGCGTCTGTCATAAGCACACTTTTTCTTCTTCATCTTAATCTCTGCGTCACTCACCTCTTTTGTAATTCAGGGAGCTCTGGATTTGTTTACACTACCTTTCCCCTTCGAAGGAATATACCTTGACTGAGCCCAAACTATCTCTTCTTTGAAGGTAGCCCATTGTTCAGCTATTGTTTTCCTGCCAATCGTTGACTCCAATTTATTTTCTCCAGCTGAATTCTTACCCCGCTGAAGTTGGCCTTCCCCGAATTAATTATTCTTACCCTTTGTCCTTTTATGTAGTCAAGCCTAAACCTTATGATGTAATGACCACTGTTCTTTAAGTGCTTCCCTACTGGTATTTGATCCACTTGGCCCACCTCATTCCCAAGTAGCAGATCCAGCAGCGCCTCTTTTCTTGAATGAGGGTTTCAGCAGATGAGCTGAGGCAGGGATTTAGTCAGGTGATGTTACAGAGATGGAAATAGGCGTTTGTGGTGATGGCACCAGTATGAGGTTAGAAGCCTATTTTGTGGTCCAATGTGACACCAAGGTTGTGAACAGACTATAGTAATGTCAGACAGTTACTAGGAAGAAGGAAGGAATTGCTAGCTAGGGAAGGGAGATTGGAGCGGGAAGCAAAAACAAGGGGCTGAATTTTATTCTCCCCAGCGGAGTGCGAAACATTGGTGGCCCATATGTGCAGTCTGTGTCTGCTGTGCCACTGTGATGTAGCAGGCGACGTCTCATTTTAATACAGTGAACGGGCCGCCCACTCCACCCCCAATCACGTAACAGGGACGGCCTCAGCGACAACAGTAGTGCTGTCAGCTGTCTCTGTACAGACACTGGTGACATTTTTAAAGGGCAACCAGACCTGCCACAAAAAGTGCAAAGTTTAACCCCGTACACACACCCCCGCCAGTGCACTGCAAATAAAATGTTGCCCATTTCCCCCAAAAAGCTTACATTGTATAGTTGCCTTCCCACCAGCCCCTCCAAAGACTTAAACTGCCGAGTACCCTCGCAACACAACAACTGTCCAAAGTGTAGAGTTTGCCCCTTCTTCCCCTACACTATTAATGCAGAGTTGACCACGCCCACCACAAGCACCAGCCAACACCCCCCACCCCATCAGTACTCTAAAAATCCTACTTTCCCCCCTTCCCCACCTCTGTGGCGTTGGCTTTCCCTGGACGGGAAAGCAATGGTGTGTGAGAAGAAGGGTCACTGACCCGAAACGTTAACTCTGCCTCTCTTTCCACAGATGCTGCCAGACCTGCTGAGTGGTTCCAGCATTTCTGGATTTTATTTCAGATTTCCAGCATCTGCAGTATTTTGCTTTTATTATGAAGGTGTGTGAGTGTCAGCCGCTGCATGGAAGATCCCGGGCTGTAAGTAAGATCACAGGGAATTGGACTGAAATATATACATTAAGTTTATTGAAATATTTAAAGGAGGGTACCGCTGCCGAGCGGTTGGGGAGGAGTGGGCAGGGAGCCACGAGCCTCTGCACAGCTGGAAAGATCAGGCCCAGCAATCCCGATGTGTGGCTCCATGGAGACCTACATCAGGAGCCCAATAGAGTCCAGCCCAATGGTTTCAGTCTTCCCAATATTTTATTGGAGGAAATTTCTGCTCATCCAGTACTGGGTGTCGGATAAGCAGTCTGATAATTTAACAACAGTGGAGAAGTGGAGAGAGGTGGTGCTGAGGTAAACTTGATGGAGTTCTTTGATAAAACAATGGAGAGGGTTGATGAGGGTGGTGTGATTAAAGTTATATCTATGGATGTTCAAAAGGTGGTTGATCAAATGACATTCAATAGACAGGTTAGGAAAACTGAACCCTATGGATTAAAGGGACAGTGATATTGTGGATATAACATTGGCTAATGAAAAGTCAACAGAGAGAAATGGTGAAAGGTTGTTGGTCAGACTCCAGGTGAGTATACAGTGGTGTTCCCCAGGGCTCGATATTAGGACCACTGCTCTGTTTGCTCTTGGAGAACCCGGGGTGGGTAGGGCAGAGTCCCCTCCTCCTCCCACTTTACAGAGTGTCCCCTCTCTAGCCTCTGCTCCATTTGTAGGTCATGTAACTACAGTCCCCATAACTCGTCCAGAGTTCGGTTAGCAAATCCTCTATCCTCCATGAATGTCTGCAGAAGCTCACAACGCAACCTCCAGAAAACCATCCACAGCACCTCCACTAACTTTACAATAACAGAAGTAAGTCAAAAGCACCTCACATGTCAGCTGAGTAAAAAATACACGCATATTAACTAGGAGCTGACGTAGGCCATTCGGCCCTCGAATCTGCACCGCCATTCAATCAGATCATAGCTGATCGGTTTGTGTTTCGAATTCCACACTCCCATCTAACCTTGATAACCTTTCATTCCATTGCCTGATAAGAATCTATCTATCTCCACCTTAAAAATATTCAATGACCCCGTCTCCACCACCTTCTGTGGCAGAGAATTCCAAAGTCACACAACCCTCTGGAGAAAAATGTTCTCCTCGTCTCTGTCCGAAAGCGGCGACCCCTAATTTCGAAACAGTGCCCCCTAGTACTGGACTCACCCACAAGAGGAAACATCCTTTCCTCATTCACCATGTCAAGGCCTTTCAGGTTCTTATAAACTTCAGTCAAATCTCCCCTCACCATTCTAAATTCCAGTGAAAACAAGACCTTCCGTCCAACCTTTACTCAGAACACAACCTGCTCATTCCTAGTATCAATCTAGTAAACCACATCTGAACCACCTCCAAAGAATTCACATCCTCCATTAAATAAGGAGACCAAAACTACAGACAGTATTCGAGATGTGGTCTCACCAATGCCCTGTATAACTGAAGCATCACATGCTGACTTTTATTTTCAATTCCTCTTGTAATAAAGGAGAGCATTCCATTAGCCTTCTTTGTTACTTGCTGTACCTACCTACTAACTGTTTGTGACTCATGCACTACAGAACCTAGATCCCTCAGCACCTCGGAATTTTGCAGTCCTCCTGCCAAAGTGAAAAACTTCACATTTTCCCACATTATACTCCATCTGTCAGATTTTTTCCCCACTCACTCAACCTATCTATATTGGCCTACAACCTCCTTATGTACTTTTCACAACATACTTTCCTACCTATCTTTGAGTCATCTGCAAATTTAGCTAACATGCCATCGCTTCCCTCATCTAAGTCTTTCATATAAATTGTAAAATGTTGAGGCCCCAGCACAGACCCATGATGGACTCAACTTGTCACATCCTGCCAATCTGAAAAGGACCCATTCATGCATACTCCCTCTTTTCGGCAACCGGCCAATAAAACTTTGATCCAAGCTAATATGTTACCCACTACACCATGAGCTCCTACTTTGCACAATAACCTTTTATGTGGCACCTTGTCTAATGCATTCTGGAAATCCAAGCGCAGTATGTCAAAGGGCTCCCCTTTACCCATATCACATGTTACTCCTTCAAAGAACTCCAATAAATTGGTTAAAGATGACTTCCCTTTCACAAAACAAGGCTATCTATTCGCGATTACCTTGAGTTTTTCTAAGTGCCCAGCGAAAGCCTCCTGAATGATCGATTCAAACATCTTCCCCACGACAGATGTCAAGCTAACTGGCCTATAGTTACCTGCTTTCTGCATCCCCCTCGTCTTGAATAGAGGGGTTATATTTATTACTTTCCAGTCTGATCGAACCTTTCCAAAATTAGTGAACTTTGAAAAATTAACAAAACACGACTACTACCTCATTAGCCACCTCTTTTAAGACTCTAGGATGAAGCACATCAGGACCCGGGGACTTTTCAGACAGCAACTCCATAAGTTTGCTCAGTAAAGCTTCCCTGGTAATTGTATTTTCACCAAGTTTCTCTCTTCCTTCCACCTCCTGATTTACAGCTCCGACTGGAATGTTTCTTGTATCCTCTATAGTGAAGACAGAAACAAAATATTTGTTCATTGCATCCGCTGTTTCCTTTTTATCTACTATTAACTCCACATTCTCACTGTCCAGAGGACCAACGCTCTTTTTACTTAATCTTCTCCTTTTAAAATACGCCGAGAAACTCTTGCAATCCATTTTTACATTTCTAGCTCGCTTCCTATCATACTCGAATGTCTTTCTCCTGATTAACCCGTTAGCCATTGTCTGCTGTTCTTTATATTCTGACCAATTATCTGAACTACCACTCATCTTTGCACAATTATCTGCCTTTTCCTTAAGTATGATGTTTTCCGTAATTTCTTACTAAACCGCTGGTGAGTCCTCCACCTTATAGTAGGAATATACTTATTGAGGAGTTTTCCTGAAATATCCCCTTAAATGTCTGCCACTGCTTCTCTATTGATCTATCTCCAAGACTAGTAACCCAGTTCACTTCAGCGAGCTCAACTTTCATGCCCAAATAGTTGCCCTTATTCAAATTTAAAATACTGATCTTAGATCCACTCTTCTCTCTTTCAAACTGGATGTGAAATTCAGTCATAATGTGGTCGCTGCTACCTAGAGGTGCCTTTACTCTGAGGTCATTAATTAATCCTGTCACATTACATTATACGAAGTCTAATATAACCTTATCTCTGGTTGTTTCCAGAACGTGCTGCTCCAAGAAACTACCTCGAAAGCATTCTATGAACTCTTCATCCGGGCTACTGTTCCCAATCTGATTTTTCCAATTTATATGTAGATTAAAGTCACCCATGATTATTGCCGTATGTCTATCACAAGTAAACAATATTTCTTCTTGTATACGATGTCCTACATTGTGATTACTGTTAGGACGTCTGTAGACCACACCTGCTAGGGACTTCTTTCTCCTGGTATTCCTCACCTCCACCCAAATCGATTCTACATTTTGATTTCCTGAACCAAGGTCATCTCGAACTAATGCCCCAACACCATCCTTGATTAACAGTGCCACCCCTCCACATTTACCTAGCTTCCTATTCTTCTTGAATGTCAAATGTCCCTCAATATTCAGGACCAGGAAGCCTGGTCCTTTTAAAAATACTAGAGGGGATTCCTGGTGCTGCTGAATGTATACTAAGTTGTGAGTGACTAACACACGTGATCAGTGGACACGCACGGACCAAGTTTCAAAGATGTACATATTAGCTGCTAGAAAGGGACATTGACGTTACTCCAAACCCCTCCTCAGACTAACAGCAAATGACAGTACACCCAGGCTAGACCCCTACACAGAATGGGGGAATGTGCTGGCCACACTAGAAGTGGTTGGCTGTTCCATTCACATCGTTTTTATAGATCCAGGTTTTTGTTACATTGGCACCAGTGGCACCTTAATGTAAAAATCACAGCCGGAGGTGCTAGGGAGGGGAAAGAAATTCACTTTCAAAAGGGAATTTAAAAAGGTTTCAAAGGCATAAGATTTACAAGAATGTGTGAAATCGAGAGGGGTATAGGGCTAATTGGAGTGCTCAGGCCATGGAGAGATCCAAAGACAAGAATGAGAATATTAAAATTAAGGTGTTGCCAGACCGGGAGACAATGTAGATCAGTGAGCACAGGGGTGATGGGTGATCGGGATTTGGTGTGAGTTAGAACACAGGCAGCAGATTTCTGGATGGGCTGTGGTTTATGGAGGTTAATAACTGGGAGGGTGACCAGGATAGAATTGGAAGGTGACCAGGATAGAATTGTAATAGTCAAGTGTGGATTTAACAAAGGCACAGATGAGGGTTTATGCAGTAGATGGGCTGAGGCAGAGGTGGAGACGGGACATATTACAGAGGTGGTGATAGGCAGGGTTGGTGATGGAGAGAATATGGAGATGAACTCAGCTCAGTGTCAACTGGATGCAGAGGTCGCAAACAGTCTGCTTCAGCCCCAGACATTGGGCAGTGAGGGGAATGCAGACAGTGGATAGGGAATGGAGTTTGTGGCAGTGACTGAAGACAATGGCTTCAGACTTCCCAAGATTGACATGACAAGAACATTAAATTTGTAAAATATGTTTATAGTTCGAAACGTTGGATACAGAGACTCACCAGGGACACCAATAATAGCGAGGATGGGATAATAAATCGTTTGAATCATCTTCAGTGCATAATAGATCCGATCATCTAATGTTAGCCAAAAATAATCTGCAGTAACTAGGACAAACCAAGAGGAGAAACTCCTGCTTCCCATTGTAGTAACATCCCAAGCTATTTTTCTCATGTTCTGACCCATTGTTGTAACATCCCAATCTATTGTTCTCAGATTCTGACCCATTGTTGTAACATTCCAATCTATTGTTCTCAGATTCTGGTCTATCCTCTCTCTCGCTGGGGCTGCTGAACCTTGATAGCGCCGGAATGATGCTGTTGTTGACACTATGGGATAATACACTGAAAGGAGTCCTGTATTAATAGAAGAGGGAAACCCTCCAGCGACACAATTAGGGTCCATGGTGACTGACATTAATTACAATCACTGAACAAACAGGTTCAGTTAACCCCTTTCAATCCAACTCTTCTTGTGCCACAATAAAGTAGACCATTTACCTTGTCTGAATGGGATGTGTGGGGGATGCTGAGGGAAGGAATGTTGAAAATAGCAGAGGCAGTGACAGAATGTTCCAATCCTCCTTGGATATGGGCTTGATGCCAGAGATGGGAGGGTTGTAAATGTTACACTCGGTTTAAAAAAGGAGAGTTGGAGCAAACAGTGTAATTACTGACCAGTCAGTCTAACGTCGCTGGTGGGAAATTTCTGGACTTCACAGCCCAGGACAAAAACATTCGTTGCTTGGAAAAAAACACGGGACAATAAATACACGGGACGGCAGCAGGGATATGGTAATGACAAATCATATCTGGCAAAGCCCAACAACAACAACTTACATTTCTTGGTCAAAGCAGGAGGTATTAAGTAGTGTCTTAAGGGAGGAAAGTGAGGCAAAGAGGCAGTGACAGTGGTATAGCGGTAATGTCACTGAACTAGAAAACCAGAGGTTCAGGCTAATGCCATGGGTTCAATTCCCACATGGCAGTTGGTGGGAATTAAAATTCAATCAATTAATAATTTCAATTCATTAATAAATGTCTGGAAATGAAATTTAGTCTCAGTCATGGTGCCATTAATCTATCATCGATTGTTGTAAAAACCGATCTGATTTACTAATGTCCTTTCGGGAAGGAAATCTGCTGTCCTTACGTGATCTGGCCTCCATGTGACTCCAGACCCTCAACAATGTGGTTAACCCTTAACTGCCTGGTGAAATGTCCCAGCAAGTCACTCATTTGTCAAGGGCAATTAGGGATGGGAACAAATGCTGGCCTTGCCAGCGATGCACATATCCCACACACGAATAAAATAAAAGAGGTGTAGTTAGGGATTCCAGAGCTTTGGGTCTAGGCAGCTGAAGACCTGGCTGGCAGTGGAGCAATGATGAAAATCAAGCATACACAAGAGACCAGGATTGGAGGAGTGCAGATGTCTTGGAGGGTTGTGGGGCTGGCGAATATTACATAGATAAGGAGGTGTGAGGACATCGAGGGAGTTGCAAACACGGTTGAGTATTTTAAAATCAAGACATTGCTTAACTGGCAGCCGATGTATGTCAGTGATCGGGGAACGGGACTTGGTGTGAGTTTACACAAGAGCAGCAGAGTTTGGATGACCTCAAGTTTACAGAGAGTAGAATGTGTGAGACAAGCCAGGAGTGTGTTAAAATCTGGAATGGAAAGCTAGTCTCAGTCATGGAGCCATGAAATTATCATCGTTTTTTGTTAAACACCATCTGATTCACTAATGTCCTTTCGGGAAAGAAATCTTCCGTCCTTTCCTGGTCTAGCCCACATATGACTCTAGACTCACAGCAATGTTATTGACTCTTAACTGCCCTCTGTAAAGGCCTAGCAAGCAACTCTGTTGAAGCATTTGAAAAGAAGGCTGAGAGTTTTTAAATTGATGTGTTGCTGACCAGGATCCAATGTCGGTCAGTGAGTTCAGGGGGTGATGGGTGAACATGACTTGGTGTGAGTTAGGACATGGGCAGCAGTGTTTTTCATCACCTCAAGTTTATGGCGGGTAGAATGTGGGAGACCAGCCAGGAGTGTGATGGAATAGTCAAGTCTACAGGTAACACAGGCAAGGGGGAGTGTTTCATCAGCAGAGGAGCTGAGACAGGGATGAAGTCGTCCTATGTTAAGGGGGTGGAAATAGGCAGTTTTATTGATAGCGTGAATATTTGGTAGGAAGCTCATCGCAGGAGCAACTATGACACCAGGTTGTAAACACTTTGCTTTAGTCTCAGACAGTTGCCAAGGAGAGGGATGGAGTCTGCAGCTAAGAAATGTTTGATGTGGGGTTTGAAAATCATGGCTTTAGTTTTCCTAATATTTAATTGGCCTGGCAGATGTGTGAAGTGATACATTGTGGAAAGATTTTATAATATTGTTTATTCATGGGTTGTGGGTGTCGCTGGCTGGGCCAGCAGTTATCACCCACCCCTAATAACCTTTGAGAAGGTGATAGCGAACTGCAGGTGGATGAATGAGGAGAGATAACACAACTTTAAAGGTGGTGAGAATAACAGAGAGACCTGGGGTGTTTGTGTGCAATCTTTGAAGTGAGCTGGACAGGTTAACAAACAGTTAACAAAGAAAATAGATTCCTAGGTTTTATTAATAGAGACACAGAGTCGAATAGTCAGGATGTTATGTTACACCGATAGAAAAGACTAGATCGGCTCCACCTGCAGCATTGTGTCCAATACAGGGAACCACATTTTAGGAAGGACATGAGCCCATTGGAGAGGGGATAAAAGAGTTTTACTGGAATTTTTCCAGGGATGAGGGATTACAGTTATGTAGCTGGGATGGTTCAACTTAGAGCAGGGAAATGTAAAATCAGATCTGATCGAGATGCGAAGGAGAAAGCAGAGAGTAGTGGAGAATATTTATTGTTCAGTCTGGAGGGAAGTACACAGTGGCGTTCCCCTGTTCTGAAGAAGGGTCACTGACCTGAAACATTAACTCTACTTCTCTCTCCACAGATGCTCCCAGACCTGCTGTGTATTTCCAGCATTCCTTGTACTTATTTCAGATTTCCATCATCCTCAGTATTTTGCTTTTATTATCCCGAGGATCACTGTTGGGATCTCTGTTGCAGTATGTTAATACAATGGGCTTGTGTACAGAGGGGATAATGTCAAGGTTTTGTGATGGGTGGAAACTCAGAAATGTTAATAAACAGTGAGAAGGATAGTAACAAACTTCAGGAGGACAGAGACTGACTGGTGTAATGGACAGGAACATGGCAGATGTAATTTAACACAGTGAAGTGTGAAGTGAGACATGGGTAGGAAGTATGAGGAGAAACAATATAAAATAAATGGTACCATTATAAAGCGGGTGCAGGATTAGAGAGACCTGCGGCGTACACACACAGATCTTTGATGGTAACATGTAGTGTCCTTGGTGTCAGAGAGAGAGGCACAGAGTAATAAAACTCATGAGGAAATGCTGATGTTTGGACATCATTGGTTAGGTCATAGCTGGAGAATTGTGTCCAATTCTGGTCACCACACTTTGATAAGGATGTCAAGGACTTAGTGAAGATACAGAGGTGATTTACTAGAATGGTACCAGGGATCTGGGAATTTAGTTATGTGGAGAGATTGGAAAAGCTGGGATTGTTCTCTTTGGAGCAATGAAGGGTAAGAGGGGATTTAATATATAATTCAAAATCATTAAGGGTTTTGATAGGGTAATTAATGTGAAACTGTTTCCAGTGTCAGGAAGTTCAGTATTGAGAAGACACAGATTGAAGGTAATTGACAAAGAACCAGAGGTGAAATGAGGAGAATTTTCTTACACAGCGAGTTGTTGGGATGTGGGATTCACTGCCTGAAAACATGGTGGAAGCAGATTCAATAATATCTTTCAAAAGGGAATTTAGCAAATACTTGAATAGGAAAAAAGGAGACTGCGGAAAGTTGAGGGGGGTGGGTGTTGGTGGTGGAATTCATTAAGTAGCTCATTCCAAGAGACAGCACTGAAACAATGGGCCGAATAGCCTCCTTTTGTACTGCATCAGTCTCTGATTCTATGAGAAACAGACAGAGAGTGTCAAGAGCGAGTGAGGACATGCGTAAGTGGGAAAGGAAGATAGATATAGCGAGAAAATCGGGTTTGCTTCGTTTTTCGGGTGTAGGGATTGTAATTCGTGATCTGCCCTTGCCTATTCATGTTGAGGCAGGTGACACACAAACTTCCTGCTGCCTTCTCATTTCCACGAATTCTATGTACCGCCTAGGGTGACACGCGGTGCTGTCTGTCTGCTGGGGCCTAAGGTTGTGTGAGGCTGGCTCGTGTTTCATCTAGGATTCAGCTCTTAAAGACAGTCTGTTCCTCTTAAAGGGAGGTTGCACTGAATCACAGGAGGCTGCTGCTGACTGTGAAATGCCGCAATTAGAGACAAGGTAAATGGAGTACTAGGACAGAGAGAGGGTTCTGCGGTTCACGGATGTGGTGCTGGAGGCCTTAGTCACGGAGGGTGTCATCAGCAGACAGGCCATGTTCCCATGGGGTGGGGTGCAGACCCTCAAGAAATGCACTTCGAAGTTAATAGGAGCAGGTGGCCAGGGAGGTCAGTGCAAGAAGTCTGGCCCCGAGGACCTGGCGGAAGAGCCAGAAGAAGTTAAATGAACTCACACGGGTGGTCAATGTCAGTGAATTCATCTCCACATGACATCTCCTGCCCTCAACACCAGTAACCTCTCACACTGCTCAATGAACCACACCCCCATCACTCACCCATGAGCTGTCCCTAACACTCAGGACCCACACCTAACATTCACATACTCCATCTCACCCTCACACACCTTCCACTGATACCAGCCTCACATCCACCTCTCCCTGCCTCCACATGCCTCCAGCTCTTCAGCTATGGCAGGCACATCACCCAAACACAGTGCAACACAATCAATGACATTCTGCCCTCTCTCTTACAGGACAAGGTGGCTCATAACCACAGGGAGCAGCAGTGATCCGGTGGGGACCAGGCATATCTTCATCCCCTGAGCCTGAGGGAGGAGATGATTCTCCACATCATGGAACCGGCTGTGACAGAGCCCGTGGCATCCAGCATCACCGAGAGCATTCAGGATGATGTTATGTTGCTGCCTTATGTTCCTTCTTAACTCCCACCTCCCCCTCATCCTATTGTCTGGGAAGATGTACAAGCTGCAGATGGTGGGACCATGGACCTCCTGCTTTCCATCCCATTCCCAATCCCTCACCACAACCCTCCCCTTCTGATTTTATACTTTCCAATGATAACCCAGAACTGTCAGCTTCCCAGTCACAGCAGCTCCAGGTGACAGAGAGAGAGCAGCAGCACAGCACTGATGGTGAAGCCCCACCACTTGGTCTGAAACTCACAGTCACCAGATCAAATACTTTCACTGTGTGTACCTTAGAGGCTGGTATAGAGTCGGAATCTGCATGTGGTTAGTCACCGAGCACGTGTGAGCTGCAGCCAGGCCAGGGGGAAAGGATAGTTCATGTGTCAGATCACCGGAGTGCGAGGTCACAAACGAGTTATAATACACAGGACTCAGATGTGAACATTGCTGGAACAACAGACAGGGGAATGCTGATCGACATGTACACTGAGATACTTTGTCCATTGACAGGCCTCTCAGACAGTCTGTTATCACTGTCAAAGAACATGGAGGAGTCTGACTCCAACATGGCACAGGACATTGCACAGAGTTTGAAGCACATTCTTTCCCATGTGGAAGTGGTCACTAACTCCATGACAGCACTAGCGGACCCAGCTGTGATACAATTGTTGGTGACCATTGTCTCAGCTTCCACTGCAGCACAGATGGCAGACACCCAACGTCTCAGTGCTGCATTGCAAACTCAGACTCAGATTGTTTGCTGCCATGTAGGATCAGACTGCTGTCATCATGGCTGTGGATCTCAGTGTTCAAAGGATTTTGCAGGATCTCACAGCAGTCCAGCAATCTGTGATCCAGTAGATTACTAGGATTCCTGAGGTGTCACCCTGTGGGAGTGACAGTGTCTCCGTGGAGCATGAACCTGCTGTCCTCTCTCAGGATGACAGTATTTGTTCTCCCTTCACTGTCACTCCACCAGTGTCCTTGCTGTTACCCATCAGCCAGCCCAGTCTGCTGCTGCCTATGTCGAGGTGGTGCAGTCCGAATCCAAGCCCTCAAAACCCAGAGCTGCTCGAGGACGTCCTGCAAGGCCATATGCAGTCTCCCCAGTGAAAGTCAGCAGCCTTCCATCAACCATGCTGCAGACACTGGGGAAACACTGTGTAGGATCCCTAGCAAAGTCGAGGGAACCCACAAGACAGTCACTAAGGGAATCCACAAGGGTGAATAGTTGCGTTGTGTTTGCATAATTGGATGTGTTGTTGGATAAAGATGTTAATGAACAGGTTTTTATTGCAGGATGGTGACCAAGCGGAATCTGTGATGGGGCATCTCAGATGGGGACAATGGTGGAGAATGGGGAATCCGTGGTGGGAAAGTGAAGTTGACCTTTGGCAACCGGAATCTTAGCAGGCAATCGCCGGCAGCCTGTCCGGGTGGAAGGCATCCAGGAAATATTCTGGAAATATCCTGGTTGGTTGGCGATGAATGGTGGGTTTTGAATTCCTTGGGGGTGAATCATGAGCCATGTAAAGACAGGGTAGTGATTCTCTCCGAGGAGCTATATTCTGGTTCTCCACAGAGTTCTGAAGTTCGTGGGAACAGAGGAGGAGGTGTCGGGCGTCTTGAAAAGCATTAAGGTAAATAAGTCCCCAGGGCCTGATGGGAACTAACGCAGAATACTGAGGGAAGAAATTGCTGGGGCCTTGACAGAAATCTTTGCATCCTCATTGGCTCTAGGTGATGTCCCAGAGGACTGGAGAATAGCAAATGTTGTTCCTTTGTTTAAGAAGGATAGCAAGGATAATCCAGGAAATTAGAGGCCGGTGAGCCTCTGGTCAGTGGTAGGGAAATTATTATAGAGGATTTTTCGGGGCAGGATTTACTTCCATTTGGAAACAAATAAACTTATTAGTAGCGAGAGGCAGCATGGTTTTGTGAAGGGAAAGTCGTGTCTCACTAACTTGATCGAGTTGTTTGAGGAAGTGACGAAGATGATTGATAAAGGAAGGGCAGTGGATGTTGTCCATATGGACTTCTGTAAAGCCTTTGACAAGGTCCCTCATGGCAGACTGGTGCAAAAGGTGAAGTCACACGGGATCAGAGGTGAGCTGGCAAGATGGATACAGAACTGGCTCGGTCATAGAAGACAGAGGGTATCAGTGGAAGGACGCTTTTCTGAATGGAGGGCTGTGAATAGTGGTGTTCCGCAGGGATCAGTGCTGGGACCTTTGCTGTTTGTAGTATTTCTAAACGATTTGGAGGAAAATGTAGCTGGTCTGATTGGTAAGTTTGTGGAAAACACAAAGCTTGGTGGAGTTGCGGATAATGATGAGGATTGTCAGAGGATACAGCAGGATATGGATCGGTTGGAGACTAGGGCGGAGAAATGGCAGATGGAGTTTTATCCAGACTCTCGCTGGCACGAGGGTGTCAATATAAATTTGTGTTTACATTCCCGGACAACTGTACACCTGGATGTGTCTCCCCCAGGGATTACATGATGGTCCGTCAACATTCCACCAGTGGTTGGCCATAGATCCGGTGTTACAGGTGCCGGACCCACCCCTACCCTTTGCCTTCGATGTCGCTACCACAGATACCACCTTATCAGCGGTATTCCTTCAGAAGAAACATGGCCGATTCTGCCGAGTGGAATACGCTTCTCACTTGTTAACGTCAGTAGAAAGGGCCTTTACAATGTGTGAAAAAGATTTGCTGTCCGTCTTCTGGGTGATTCAAAATTTTACGTTTATTGTCAGCCTCAGCCCCGTTACTATCTTAACTGAACACACACCCTTCCAGTTGTTACTGGATGGACGGTTGAAGGACGGTAATGTTATATTGTCAGCCTCAGCCCTGTTACTATCCTAACTGAACACACACCCTTCCAGTTGTTTGTGGAAGGACGTCTGAAGGACGGTAATGTTATATTGTCAGCCTCAGCCCTGTTACTATCCTAACTGAACACACACCCTTCCAGTTGTTACTGGATGGATGACTGAAGGACGGTCATGTTATATTGTCAGCCTCAGCCCCGTTACTATCCTAACTGAACAGACACCCTTCCAGTTGTTACTGGATGGACGGTTGAAGGACGGTAATGTTATATTGTCAGCCTCAGCCCTGTTCCTATCCTAACTGAACACACACACTTCCAGTTGTTTGTGGAAGGACGTCTGAAGGACGGTAATGTTATATTGTCAGCCTCAGCCCTGTTACTATCCTAACTGAACACACACCCTTCCAGTTGTTACTGGATGGACGGTTGAAGGACGGTAATGTTATATTGTCAGCCTCAGCCCCGTTACTATCCTAACTGAACAGACACCCTTCCAGTTGTTACTGGATGGATGACTGAAGGACGGTAATGTTATATTGTCAGCCTCAGCCCTGTTACTATCCTAACTGAACACACACCCTTCCAGTTGTTTCTGGATGGACGGTTGAAGGACGGTAATGTTATATTGTCAGCCTCAGCCCCGTTACTATCCTAACTGTACACACACCCTTCCAGTTGTTACTGGATGGACGGTTGAAGGACGGTAATGTTATATTGTCAGCCTCAGCCTTGTTACTATCCGAACTGAACACACACCCTTCCAGTTGTTACTGGATGGATGGTTGAAGGACGGTAATGTTATATTGTCAGCCTCAGCCCAGTTACTATCCAACTGAACACACCCTTCCAGTTGTTACTGGATGGATGGTTGAAGGACGGTAATGTTATATTGTCAGCCTCAGCCCTGTTACTATCCTAACTGAACACACACCCTTCCAGTTGTTACTGGATGGATGACTGAAGGACGGTAATGTTATATTGTCAGCCTCAGCCCTGTTACTATCCTAACTGAACACACACCCTTCCAGTTGTTACTGGATGGACGGTTGAAGGACGGTAATGTTATATTGTCAGCCTCAGCCCCGTTACTATCCTAACTGAACACACACCCTTCCAGTTGTTACTGGATGGACGGTTGAAGGACGGTAATGTTATATTGTCAGCCTCAGCCCTGTTACTATCCTAACTGAACACACACCCTTCCAGTTGTTACTGGATGGATGACTGAAGGACGGTAATGTTATATTGTCAGCCTCAGCCCTGTTACTATCCTAACTGAACACACACCCTTCCAGTTGTGACTGGATGGACGGTTGAAGGACGGTAATGTTATATTGTCAGCCTCAGCCCCGTTACTATCCTAACTGAACACACACCCTTCCAGTTGTTACTGGATGGACGGTTGAAGGACGGTAATGTTATATTGTCAGCCTCAGCCTTGTTACTATCCTAACTGAACACACACCCTTCCAGTTGTCACTGGATGAAGGACTGAAGGACGGTAATGTTATATTGTCAGCCTCAGCCTTGTTACTATCCTAACTGAACACACACCCTTCCAGTTGTTACTGGATGGACGGTTGAAGGACGGTAATGTTATATTGTCAGACTCAGCCCCGTTACTATCCTAACTGAACGCACACCCTTCCAGTTGTTACTGGATGGATGACTGAAGGACGGTAATGTTATATTGTCAGCCTCAGCCTTGTCACTATCCTAACTGAACACACACCCTTCCAGTTGTTACTGGATGGACGGTTGAAGGACGGTAATGTTATATTGTCAGCCTCAGCCCCGTTACTATCCTAACTGAACACACACCCTTCCAGTTGTTACTGGATGGACGGTTGAAGGACGGTAATGTTATATTGTCAGCCTCAGCCCCGTTACTATCCTAACTGAACACACATCCTTCCAGTTGTTACTGGATGGACGGTTGAAGGACGGTAATGTTATATTGTCAGCCTCAGCCCTGTTACTATCCTAACTGAACACACACCCTTCCAGTTGTTAGTGGATGGACGGCTGAAGGACGGTAATGTTATATTGTCAGCCTCAGCCCTGTTACTATCCTAACTGAACACACACCCTTCCCGTTGTTAGTGGATGGATGACTGAAGGACGGGACTGTGAGTCAGAATCACATGGCTCGGTGGACCTTGCTCTTGCAAGGTAGATATATTTCAGTAAAAAAGGAAAATACTTTGACATGCTTGGCAGACAATTTAATCTACCAGGCTGAACCCCATGAGTGTCAGGTTTTGACAGAAAAGGCCCTCAAGGGACATTTTGTGTCAAAATCATTGCGGGGCGGGAGTGTCCAATGGAAGAAATCAGAAATCAAACCAGCACTCAACATTTTTGTTGACGGTTCATCTGCAGTGGAGGATGGGATTAGGCAGGCAAAGTGCGGATTACAAATACAGGATCATAATGGAAAACCTATTAAAGACATTGCCTTACAGTTACTGGCGAGTTTAAGTGTGCAGTGTGCCGAAAGAGCTGCAGTCACTTTGTGCTGACACAACCACATGTTTCCCCCACTGATTGATATAAATTCTGACAGTATGTACGTGTGTAACTGTTTGACTGAGTACCTACCTCTGTGGGAAGCGAGAGGTTTTGTGTCAGCAGATGGCAAACCTTTTCCATCTGTCCTATTACTGCAGAGAATAGTAGATGCAGCGAGGAGAGGATTACAGAAAATACTATGATATATTGACCTATGTTGTGAAAATTGGAAAGGAGATAATTGGGACAACTTTGTCTAAGTGTCGTCTGGAAAACCAGGTGGTCATATGTCCTCACCCTATATATATATATATATATATATATATATATATATATATATACATACATACATATAAAACAGCAGAATCAAAATGTGGATTTAATACCACAGTAAATTGCACCATGGAAACGAGGAAGGCATTATCAGGTTAACCCATGTGGCCTATAAGGCAAAGGGGAGATATTGCTTAACCACCACAATGAAGAAGTACCAGTATGGACATAACCGGATTTGTCTGGTGAGCAACAGTACGTCGCTTGTCAACCCACAAATACCAACTAGAGTAGCGAAGACGGAGTTGGTCGGCATACATAAAAGAAAGACAGAAACGATAATTGTTACAGAAAGTATTAAGGACGACTTGATAAATTACCTGCGAGAATATTAATAAGCTATTCAGCCATTGCCCAAACGTTTGGGTCAAGAGAGGCAGCAACGAGAAACCATTGATGTAGTGTACTACAATCTGGAACAACAGTGGAAGATGAAACAAGTTCAGATTGATGAGATAAATGATTCTACCTGGTGGGAGGACTTATGGAACTGGGGGTTAAACGTGAAGATACGCCCTGGTTTAGAAATATCTCCCATGTCCTGATAGTCGTTTCGGGTGTCATGGTGATATATGTGACATACTTATTTTGGAAACTTCAGAAATTGATTAAGGAATGTGAGAGGATGTATGAACACAGGTTGGACAGCTACCTTAAAGGCAATCAGTATTCGAAGTTGCTCCATTAAAATATTGACAGTTAATTATGTAACACGAGGGTAGTTGTATAACTATTGGTCGATACTTAAAATGAATGAATGAATGACAAATGTATTCTAAAAGTCAAATTGCGACTGCGTTATGCTCGCACAAGTGATTAATTAAGTAACAATGATGTTAACATTGTGCTTTCTTTAACATTACACTGCTTATGATCTTGCGTTAACAATGAAATTATAATTGCAGAAGTGTACTACCAAAGAGACATGAGAGTGTGATCCCTTGGGCATAGCCCTGCATGATCAGAGGGGGACGGGGAGTGGAGGGGGGGGGGGGGGGGGTTGTGTGTGGTGGTGGGTGTAGACTCAGGAAAAACACATAAGAACGTAATTGAAACAATGAGGCTCGTCACACAACAATACACAACGTTTTGAAACATAGAGGGGCTGGTTAGAAGGAGCACTGCAAACAGATGGTCAAGGTATTGTGGACCATACAGAAAAGCAGGCTGAAACAAGAGAGAGATTCTACCAGACAGTGTCCCTGCACAAACCAGATAAAGGAGTTTCTATTGGCATGAGGTCGGATTAGACTCACAGTAGACAATGGCTGAAAATGGTGACAGCACGAGAACCCCGAGGAAGAACACTCAAGAAAATTCCCTGAGTCATGGACTCAGAGAATAGAAAGGCAGCTGCCATTCTGAGACTGATCACCTCGTGTCTTGGGGTAGTATAACATGCAAGTAGTGAGTGCTTGTACCTGATGATTTAATGTGTGAATAAACATTGATATACCTTCCACCAGTCCGATTCTGTGAATTCTTCAAGAGTAAGTGCAGATTAGGCACAGCAACAATCTGATAGCTCTATACAGGGTCTTACCAGGAACATAAACACAAGCAACGCCAAGAGAGAAAATTACACGACCAGTAACAAAATTAGCAATGCTTCGTAGAGTTTACAGCCTTTATCAAAGACTCACCAGGAGTAACAACAACAGCAAAGAGGGATGAGAAAATGTCAGGAGCAGTAATGCAGTTAAACACGGTTTATAGAATTAATAGCTGGATAAAGAGTCTTACCAGGAACACCAATAATAGCGAGGATGGGATAGTAAATATATTGAATAACCTGAAGAGCTAAAACGATCCGATAGTCTAATGAGAACCAGTCATAATATGTGGAAAGATCGTCAAATTGCCAGATGAAACTCCTGTCCATTGTTGTAACATTCCAATCTATTGTTCTCAGATTCTGATCTATCCTCTCCCTCTGTCTGGAGCTGTTGGTCCCTCTTACTGCCGGGTTTGATGCTCCTGTTGACACTATGTGATAATATATTGAAATGACTCCCATATTAATAGAAGATGGAAACCCTCCAGTGAAACAATTAGGGTCCGTGGAGAATGACATTAATTCCAGTCACTGAACAAACAGGTTCAGTTAACCCCTTTCAGTCCAGCACTGTTTGTACCACAATAAAGTAGAACATTTATCCGGTCTGGATGGGATGTATGAGAGATGCTGAGGGAAGGAAAGGTGGGAATAGCGGAGGCACTGGACAGAATCATTCAATCCTCCTTGGATATGGGAGTTGTGACAGAGGTCTGGAGGGTTGTAAATGTTACACCCTATTTGAAAAAAAGGAGAGATGGAGTAAACAATGCATTTACTGACCAGACAGTTTAATGTCACTGATGGGGAAATTTCATAACCCAGGACAAATATATTCATTGCTTTGAAAAACATGGAATAATAAATAGACAGCAGGAGGGATATGGTGATGTCAAAGCATGACTGGCAAACCTCAACAACAACTTATATTTATATAGTGCTTTTAATGTTATAAAACATCCCAAAGTGCTTCTCAGGATCATTATGAAGCAAAGTATGACACTGAGACACAACAGGAGATATTAGATCAGATGGCCAACAGCTTGAACAAAGAGATTGGTTTTAAGGAGTACCTGAAAGGAGGAAAGGGAGACGTAAAGGCGGTGACCGTAGCGGAGTGGTAATATTACAAAAATTGTAATACCGAGGATCAGGCTGATTCTCTGAGGACATGGGTTCAAACCCCACCGTGGTAACTGGTGCAATTTAAAATTCAATATGTGCTAAAATTCAATTAATTAATACAGATCTGCATTTGAAAACTATTCTCAGCAACGGTGCCATGATGCTATCATTGATCGTCATAAAAAAAAAAACAGCCTGGCTTACTGATGTTCTTCAGCAATGGAAATCTGCCATCCTTATACGGTCTGGTCTCCATGTGACTCCAGACCCACAACAATGTGGTTGACTCCAAACTGAATTCTGAAAGGTCCAGCAAACCACTCAGTCATCAAGGGCAATTAGGGATGGGCAAAAAACGCTGGCCTTGTCAGTGACACCCACATCCCATGAACGAATGAAAAAAAAACAGTGCAGTGAGGATATTCCAGAACTTTGGGCCTAGGCAGCTGAAGACCTAGTCGCCAGTGGTGCAGTGATTAAAATCTGGGTGCACAAGAGGCCGGAATTAGAGGAGTGCATATATCTCGGTGGGTTGTGGAGGTGGAGGAGATTACAGAGATATGGGGCGGGGGGCGAGGCCATGGAGGGATCTGAAAACAAGGATAAGAATTTTAAAATCAAGACATTGCTTGACTGGGAGCCAATGTCAGTCAGTGATAGATGAACGGGACTTGGTGTGATCTAAGACATGGGCAGCAGAGTTTTGGATGACCTCAAGTTTACAGAGAGTAGAATGTGGGAGATCAGCCAGGAGTGAGTTGGAATAATCACATCGAGAGGTGCCGAAGGCATGAATGAGGTTTCAGCAGCAGATGGGCTGAGACAGGGGTGAAGTCGGGTGATGTTACTGAGGTGG
The DNA here is from genome assembly GCF_036365525.1 of Heterodontus francisci. Classification (NCBI taxonomy): domain Eukaryota; kingdom Metazoa; phylum Chordata; class Chondrichthyes; order Heterodontiformes; family Heterodontidae; genus Heterodontus; species Heterodontus francisci. The sequence continues at coordinate 5,991,872 of NC_090392.1, read as the reverse complement.
AAATAGGCGGTTGTAATGATATCCTGAAAATGAGGTTAAAGATCATTTTGTGGTGAAATGTGACACCACGGATGTAAACATATTGTCTGAATCTCAGACTGTCACCAGGAAGAGGGATGGAATCAATAGCAAGGGAACAGAGTTGGAGTGGGGAGTGAAAACAATGGCATCAGTCTTCCCAATATTTAATTGGAGGAAATTTCTGCTCATCCAGTACTGGGTGTCGGATAAGCAGTCTGATAATTTGACAACAGTGGAGGAGTGGAGAGAGGTGGTGGTGAGTTAAACTTGATGGAGTTCTTTAATAAAACAATGGAGAGGGTTGATGAGGGTGGTGTGATTGAAGTTATATATATGGACTTTCAAAAGGTGTTTCATTAAGTGACATTCAATAGACAGCTTAGGAAAACTGAACCCGATGGATTAAAGGTACAGTGACAGTGTGGATATAACATTGATTAAGGAACAGTAAACAGAGAGAAGTGGTGAAAGGTTGTTGTTCAGACTCAATAGGAGTATACAGTGGTGTTCCCCAGGGCGCGGTATTAGGACCACTGCTCTTTTTGCCCTTGGAAAACCCGTGGTGGGTAGGGCAGAGACCCCTCCTCCTCTCTCTTTACAGAGCTTCCCCTCTCTGCAGCCTCCGCTCCATTTGTTGGTCATGTTACAGACCCAGAGACACTGTAACTACAGTCCCATACCTCGTCCAGAGTTGGGTCACCAAATACTCTGTCCTCCCTGAATGTCTGCAGCAGCTCACAATACAGCCTCCAGAAAACCATCCACAGCACCTCCACTAACTTTACAATAACAGAAGTACGTCAAAAGCCCCTCACCTGTAATCTGGATGCCTGGTCATTTTAAATAACACCAGGGGGTTCCTCGTGCTGCTGAATGCATGTTCAGCTGAGAGCGACTAACACAGGCGGTCAGTGGACATGCACAGACCAAGTTTCACAGACGTGCATCAAAGCTGCGGGAATGGATGATTGACATCGTATGCAGACCCCTCCTCACGCTGCAGACACACACATGTTACACCCACGCTATCACCCCGGCCAGCCTGGGTGTCCTGTACAATGTGATGGATGTGACCGGCAGTGCAGCTCACACCATTGTATGGATCCAAACTTCCACAGCATCAGTGGAGCTGGAGAGATGAAATGTGTGGTCAGGGAGAGGCAGAGGGAATGAAACTCACTTTAAAAAGGGAATTAGAACAAGACTTTCAGATGAACAAGTTTCAGGAATATTGGAAATGAACAGGGGATTGGGATAATCAGAGCGTTGACAGTTAACATTTCGGGTCAGTGTCCCTTCTTCGGAAGGGTCCTACTTTTCCGAAGAAGGGTCACTGACCCGAAATGTTAACTCTGCTTCTCTTTCCACAGATGCTGCCAGACCTGCTGAGTGATTCCAGCATTTCTTGTTTTTGTTTCAGATTTCCAGCATCTGCAGTATTTTGCTTTTATGTCATGAGATCCATGCTTGCTGCCATGCAGGATCAGACTGCTGTCAACATGGCTGTGGATCTCAGTGTTCAAAGGGGTTTGCAGGATCTCACAGCAGTCCAGCAATCTGTGATCCAGTAGATTACTCGGATTGATGAACTGTCGCCCCGTGGGACTGACAGTGTCTCCATGGAGCATGAATCCTCTCTCAGGATGACAGTATTTGTTCTCCCTTCTTGCTGTTACCCTTCAGACATCCCAGGCTACTGCTGCCCATGTCGAGGTGGTGCAGTCCGACGCCCAGTCCTCAAAGCCCAGAGCTGCTCGAGGACGTCCTGCAAGGCCACCTGGAGTCTCCCCCAGGGAAAGTCAGCAGCCCTCCATCAGCCATGCTGCAGTCATTGGAGAAACACTGTGTAGGAGCACTAGTCAAGTCGAGGGAACCCACAAGACAGGCACTAAGGGAATACACAGGGGTGCATAGTTCAGTTTTGTTTCTATAATTGGATGTGCTGTTGGATAGAGATGTCAAAGTAAATAATTTTGTTGGTGTTTTTTATTGTAGGATGGTGAGCAAGGGGACAATGTGATGGGGCGTCTCAGATTGGTGGAATAATGGAGAATGGGGGATCCATGGTGGGAAAGGGATGTTGTCCTATGGGAAACAGAATATTAGCAGGGTCTCTCAGACGGTCTTTCTGGGTCGAAGGCATCCAGGAAATATCCTCCCTGCCTCCTCCTCCTCCTCCTGAGGTAGCCTCCGGATTCCTGGTTCCCATGCCTGTGTCCTCATGATGGTGATGATATGAAGGGTGCAGCAGAACACCATGAACTTGGACACCTGCTCCAGTGTGGACTGGAGGTCTCCCTCTGGCGATTCGGACAGTGGATGCATTACTTCATCACACTGATGGTCTGTTCCACCATGTTCCTGGTGACTTAATTGTTCACATTATACACATGTTAATTGTGTGAGGTTGGGTGGTGGTGGGAGGAGGTTTGGGGAAGAAGAAACATGAACTGTGTCTGGAGGGGGGTTACATTTGTCTCCGAGGAGCCACATTCTGGTTCTGCATGGGGGCCCGATGTGTCGGGACGGGCTGACTGCTTCAGAATTAAGGGATGGTGGCTGCTGCCAGGATGGTGGACATTCACCAACATGATGTACTGGGCATGCTCACACACCAACTGTACATTAATGGAGTGAGAGTTCTTCCAGTTCCTGTACCTCTCCCCGTTGACATGGGGACACCGTAGAGACATCTCAAAAAACAGGAATGCAGCTATCCTCACAAAGCCAGGGGTCCCCTTATCCTGTTTCTCCCCGCTGAGGGAGAAAAAGGTGTATTAACTTCACCCAACATAGATGGCCTCTGTCACCTAGTGGATACATCAATGGACAGCACACATTCCTCACAACTACAGGCCAGTTAGTCCAACATCAGTGGTGGGAAAGGTTTTAGAACAATTATCAGGGATAAAACCACAAGCATTTGAGAGGTTTGAGTTACTTCAAGATAGCCAGCATAGATTTACAAAAAGAAAGTCATGCTTGACTAATCTAATTGCACTTTTGATGATGTAACAGAGAAGGTTGATGAAGGGAATGTGATGGATGTTGTCTAGATTGGTTTGAACAATGTGTTTGATAAAATACCACAAAAAAGGTTAATCACCAACATTGAGTCAAATGGAATGGGAGGGTCAGTGTCCAATTGGATAAAAAAATGGTTTACATAGAGAAAACAGTGTGTCAAAGTAAATGGCAGTTTTTCAGACTGAAAGGTGTTAGACAGTGAGTGTTCAGCCAGGGTCAGTGCTCGGGCCACTGTTTAATTTTGCTGTGTATAAATGACTTGGATCTTGGAATACAGAGTAGAATTTCAAAATCCGCCTCTGATACCAAACATGGAGCTGTGACAAACAGTGAGGATGTTCAGAACCACCTGCAACAGGACATAGATACTAAGTAGATTGAGCAGACGAGTGGCAGATGAAAGTGTGAGACAAGTGTGAGGTGATGCATTTTGTCAGAAAGGATAGGAAGGCAATATAGGCTTAATAACAATGTTCTAAATGTATGCCAGCCAACAGCGACGTCTCAATTCATTCCATCTTCGCTGCCTTCGGAGAATACTTGGCATCAGGTGGCAGGACTATATCTCCAACACAGAAGTCCTTGAAGCGGCCAACATCCCCAGCTTATACACACTACTGAGTCAGCGGCGCTTGAGATTGCTTGGCCATGTGAGCCGCATGGAAGATGGCAGGATCCCCAAAGACACATTGTACAGCGAGCTCGCCACTGGTATCAGACCCACCGGCCGTCCATGTCTCCGTTATAAAGACGTCTGCAAACGCGACATGAAATCGTGTGACATTGATCACAAGTCGTGGGAGTCAGTTGCCAGCATTCGCCAGAGCTGGCGGGCAGCCATAAAGACAGGGCTAAATTGTGGCGAGTCGAAGAGACTTAGTAGTTGGCAGGAAAAAAGACAGAGGCGCAAGGGGAGAGCCAACTGTGCAACAGCCCCAACAAACAAATTTCTCTGCAGCACCTGTGGAAGAGCCTGTCACTCCAGAATTGGCCTTTATAGCCACTCCAGGCGCTGCTTCACAAACCACTGACCACCTCCAGGCGCGTATCCATTGTCTCTCGAGATAAGGAGGCCCAAAAGAAAGAAAAACAGTGTGCAGGAACAGAGAGACCTGTGGGTGTATGAATATCCATCGTTTAAGGTGGCAGGACATATTGAGAGATTGGATAGTAAAATACATATAATCTTGGACTTCATACAGAGAGGCATTGAGTTCAAAAGCAGAGAAGTTATGATGAATGTTTATAAATCTCTGGTTAGGTCTCAGCTGGACTACTGTGTCCAATTCTGGTCACCACACTTCAGAAAGATTATGAAGGTCCTTGGTGCTGAGGAGATTTAACAGGATGGTTCCAGGGATGGAGGATTTTAGTTCCAAGGTTAGGTTACACGATTATGACAGGTTTAGATAATTTAGACAATGAAAAAGTGTTCCCATTAACTGATGGAAGAAAGACTAGGGAAACGGATTGAAGGTTCTGGACAAGAGATGCAGGAGGAATATGAGGAAGAAGTTTTTTCTTTATGCAGCGGGTGTTAATGATCTGGAACTCACTGTCCACAAGTGCGTGAGAAGCAGAGACAATCATTGATTTCAAATGAAAGCTGGTGGGGACCTGAAGGAAATGAATTTGCGACAGGGATTGAGTGGGGGAGTGGGACTGACAGGATTGCTCCATGGAGAGCCAGCATGGACAGGGTGGGATGAATGGCCTCCTTCTATGTCGTAAATGACTCTATCAGTCTCTGTGACTCGATGTTGGATACATCTCCTGCTCTTGTCTAGAAAGATCCAGGTACATAGAAGTTCATCCACTGACAGCTCCGTCCTCACCCTGGTGTGAGGATGTAGGTCGTGTTACAGGAGGTGACACAGCTCTGTGACCACCTCCTAATTGAATCAGAGTCACCTCACACACTGCTTCTGGGTTAGGTGTCGGTAGGAAAAGTGCTCTTGGAAAACCCGAGGTTGGTAGGGCAGAGCCCCTTCCTCATCCATCTTTTCAGAGCATCCCCTCTCTGCAGCCTCTGCTCCATTTGTTGGTCATGTTACAGACCCAGAGACACTGTAACTACAGTCCTATACCTTGTCCAGAGTTATAGAACATAGAACATAACAGCGCAGTACAGGCCCTTCAGCCCTCGATGTTGCGCCGACCTGTGAAACCATCTGACCTACACTATTCCATTTTCATCCATATGTCTATCCAATGACCACTTAAATGCCCTTAAAGTTGGCGAGTCTACTACTGTTGCAGGCAGGGCGTTCCACGCCCCTACTGTTGGGTCACCAAATCCTCTGTCCTCCCTGAATGTCTGCAGCAGCTCACAACACAACCTCCAGAAAACCATCCACAGCACCTCCACTACATTTACAATGGCAGAAGTCAGTAAAAAGCCCTAAAACTGTAAGATAGATACCTGGTCTTTTTAAATAACACTAGAGGGGGTTCCTCGTGCTGCTGAATGTATGTTCAGCTGAGAGTGACTGACACAGGCGGTCAGTGGACATGCACAGACCAAGTTTCAAAGTCGTACATCAAAGCTGCTGAAATGGCTGATTGACACCATATTCATACCATCCTCACGCGACAGACGCACACATGTTACACCCATGCTATCACTCCGGACAGCCTGGGTGTCCTGTACAATGTGCTGGATGTGACCGGCAGTGCAGCTCACACCATTTTATGTATCCGAACTTCCACAGCACCAGTGGAGCTGGAGAGATGAAATGTGTGGTCAGGGAGTGAGACAGAGGGAAAGAAACTCACTTTTAAAAGGGAATTAGAAAAAGACTTTAAGATGAACAAGCTTCAGGAAAATTGGAAATGAACAGGGGATTGGGATAATCAGAGGGGTGAGGACATGAGGGATTTGATCATACGAGTGAGAATATTAAAATTGAGGTGTTACTGGACCAAGAGCCAATGTAGATCAGTGAGCACTGGGATGTTGGGTGAAAAGAATTTAGTGTAAATTAGAAGGTGGCAGCAGAGTTTTGGATGACCACAGGTTTACAGAGAGTAGGTTATGGGAGAGCAGCCAGGAGTGAGTTAGAATAGTTAAGTCTCGAGGTAACAGTCAAGTCTTCCAACCAAAATGAACAGTTTGATCTTTTCCCACATTATACTCCATTTGCCAGTTCTTTGACCACTCATTTAACCTTTCTAAATCCCTTTGTAGCCTCCTTATGTCCTCTTCAGAACTTACCTTCTTACCAATCTTGGAGTCATTAGCAAATTTCGAAAGCATACCTTCGGTCTATTCATCAAAGTTTTTTGTATCAATTGTAAAAGGTTGAGGCCCCAGCACTGATCATGGTGGCACACCACTTGCCGCAGCTTGCGAACCAGAAAATAACCCATTTATGCCTACTCTGTTTCCTGTTAGCTAGCCAATCCTCTATCCATGCCAATTATGTTACCCCTTCCTCTATGGGATTTTATTTACCACAATGACGTTTGATGTGGTACGTTATCAAATGCCTTCTGTAAATCTAAGTACAGTAAATCCACCAGTTCCCCTTTATCCATAGTACATGTTACTTCTTCAAAGAACTCCAGTATATTGGTTAAACATGATTTCCCTTTCACAAAACCATGTTGACTCTGCCTGATCACCTTGATTTTTTTCTACGTGCCCTGCTATAACGTCTTTAATAATAGCTTCTAACATCTGATCCATAACTGAAAGCCATTCCCCCCTGCCACAGGTCGTATGTACACAATGTCTCTTCTGATGTTATGCTCTATTTGAGCTGTTACTCCTCAATAGAATCATAGAATTATAGAGATATACAGCACAGAAACAGGACCTTTAGCCCATTGTGTCTGTGCTGGCCATCAAGCACTGAACTATTCTAATCCCAATTCCCAGCATTTGGCCTGTAGCCTTGTATGCTATGGCGTTTCATGTGCTCATCTAATTATGTCTGAAATGTTGTGAGGGTTCCTGCCCGGACCATCTCTTAAGGCAGTGTGTTCCAGATTCCAACCACCCTCTGGGTGAAAATTATTTTCCTCAAATCCCTTCTAAACCTCCTGCCTCTTACCTTAAATCTATTCCCCCTGGTTATTGACCCGTCCACTGAGGGAAAAAAGATTCTTCATGTCTAACCTATCAATGCCCCTCATTATGTTGTATACCTCAAAAATGACACCCCTCATCCTTTTCTGCTCTAAGGAAAACAACCCTAGCCTTTTCTGTCGCTCTTCCCAGCTGAAATGCTCCAGCCCAGGCAACATCCTGGTGAATCTATTCTGCACCCTCTCCTTTGCAATCACCTCCTTTCGATAGTGCGGCAACCACAACTATACACAGTACTCCAGTTGTGGCCTAACTGGCGTTTTATACTGCTCCATCATAACCTCCCTACTCTTATATTCTACGCCTCGGCTAATAAAGGAAGGTGTCCCATACGTCTTCCTGACCGCATTGTCTACCTGTGCTGCTGCCTTCAGTGATCTATGGACAAGTACACCAAGCTCCCTCTGACCTTCAATACTTCCTCGGGTCCGACCATCCATTGTATATTTCCTTGTCTTGTTCGCCCCCCCCCTCAAAATGCATCACCTCACACTTCTCAGGATTACATTCCATTTGCCTCTCCTCTGCCCATTTTACCAGCCCATCTATATCGTACTGTAATCTAAGGCTTTCCTCCTCACTATTTACAACACCACCAATTTTCGTGTCAGCTGCGAACTTACTGATCAGTCCTCATATATTCACGTCTAAATCATTAATGTACACTACAAACAGCAAGAGTCCCAGCACCGATCCCTGCAGTACACCACTGGTCACAGGCTTCCACCCGCAAAAACAAATCTTGACCATCACCCTCTGCCTCCCGCCGCTAAGCCAATTTTGGATCCAATTTGCCAAATCGCCCTGGATCCCATGGGCTCTTACCTTCTTAACAAATCTCCCATGCGGGACCCTATCAAAAGCCTTACTGAAGTCCATGTAGACTACTGCTTTACCCTCCTTTACACCCCTAGTCACCGCCTCGAAAATAATCAATCAATTTAGTTAGACACGAACTCCCCTTGACAAAGCCATGCTGACTATTCCTGATTAATCCCTGCCTCTCCACGTGGAGATTAATCCGGTCCCTCCGAATTTTTTCCAATGGTTTCCCTGCAATAAATTGCTTGTGACCCTTCGACCTCCTTTCTGTTAAGCTGTGACACTCTATCAGATCTTACAGTGGTGTAGGAGTGGCAACAGAGTTCCTGCCTCCCTTTTATATGATTTTTCAGGGTGGAAGATGAAGAGATTAAATGTGTGGTCAGGGATAGAGACAGAGGGAAAGAAACCCACCTTTAGAAAGGGAATTGGCAAAAGACTTTAAGATGAACAAGTTTCAGGAATATTGGAAATGGACAGGGGATTGGGATAATCAGAAGGACGAGTACATGGAGGGATTTGATCTCATGGTTGGAATATTAAATTTGAGGTGTTACTGAACCAAGAGCCAATGCAGGTCAGTGAGCACAGGGATGTTGGGTGAACAGAATTTGGTGTAAATTAGAAGATGGCAGCAGAGTTTTGGATGACCACAAGGGACAAGGTTACAGAGAGTAGAATGTGGGAAACAAGCCAGCAGTGTGCTGGAATAGTCAAATCTCGAGGTAACTAAGGCATGGATGAGGTTTTCAGCAGCCGATGAGCTCAGCTCTCTCTTTCTCTCTTTCTCTATCTCTCCCTCTCTCTCTCTGTCGCCCTCGCTTGCTCTATCCCACGCTCAGAATCTTCAATGTTTCAATCAAGTCGCCCCTTACTCTTCTAAACTCCAGCTGATATAAGCCTAGCCTGTCCGGCCTTTCCTCATAAGACAGTCCGCCCATATTCGTCTAATAACCCTTCTCTGAACTGTTTACAACTCATTTACATGCTTCCTTAAATAAGGAGACCAGTACTGAACACAGAATTCCAGATAATGTCTCACCAATGCCCTCCCTATCTTTGTATTCAATTCCTCTCACAATAAATGATAACATTATATTAGCTTTCCTAATTACTTTCTGAACCGACATACTAACCTTATGCAATTCATACACCAGGACACCCAGATACTCCTGCATCTCAGAGTTCTGCAATCCCTCACCATTCAGATAATATGCTTAGTTTAATTTCATTATTACTACCAATATGGACAATTTCACATTTCCCCACATTCTACTCCATTTCCCAGATCTTTGCCTTCTCACTCAATCTATCTATGTCCGTTTGCAGCCGCCTTATGTCCTCTTCAGAACTTTGTTTCATCAACAGATTTACCAACCACACCTTCGGTCCTTGCATCTAATTCATTTAAACAAACTGTACAAAGTTGAGGCCCCAGCACTGATACCTATGGCACCCCACTCGTTACATCCTGCCAATCAGAGATTTACCCATTTATGGCTGCTCTCTGTTTCCTGTTAGCTAACCAAACGTCTATCCATGGCAATGTCTTACCCCCTACACCATGAGCTTCTATTTTTCGCAATGACCTTTGATGTGGCACCTTATCAAATGCCTTCTGGAAATCTAGTACAGTACATCCACCAGTTCCCCTTTATCCACAGCACATGTTACTTCTTCAAAGAACTCCAGTTAATTGATTAAACGTAATTTCCCTTTCACAAAACCATGTTGACTCTGCCTAACCACCTTGAATTTTTCTACCTGCCCTGCTATAACATCTTTAATAATAGCTTCTAAAAAATCTAATCCACAGCCAGAAAGCCTTTCTCGTATGTCACAGATTGTTTCTCCACTGTGTTTATTCTGATTTTGTGCGGTATTTGAACTGTCACTCCTCAATAAACTGCTTGTGACCCTTTGACCTCCTTTTTGGGTGATCTCTGACCCTAGATCAGACCTTACAGTGGTGTAGGAGACGGAACACAGACATCAGGATGATAGGCTTGGTTTACTTGGTTTGTGAAAAATAGTAAACTCAGTTGAGTGATGAATGAGGAGGAGATTTGGCAACAAAAAGAGTTTACACTCAATCAAACGTGTGTGTTCATCACTAACAGCGTGGGTGGGGGGAGGGGGGGGGAGGACTTTCAGAGAGTTTTGAATAAAAAAAGCCAGAAATACAATCTCACTCGCATATCACAGGAAATAGTCAATTGATAACCTGGTAGAGAAGAAAAACAGGCACGCCTGGGGAGACGGACATACTAAGGATTTTCGAGGTGTATGATTGTAATTACGATTTTATTCTCAATGGAATATCTGAGGATGTCCAGAAATGCAAATTTAAGCAAAAAAAAACGGGCTGAGATAAGTTGGTCAATGGGGCACATCTGTGCACCTGAACAGAAAGTGCTGGAAATACTCAGTGGGTCTGGCAGCATCGGTGCAGAGAGAAACAGAGTTAATGTTTAAGATCTGTGACCCTTCATCAGAACTGGTAAACGTTAGAAATGTTGATGTACAAGCTGGAGATGGTAAGACCATGGACCTCCTGCTTTCCATACCACCCCCAATCCTTCACCTCAAACCTCCCCTTCTATTTTTATACTTTCCAATGATAACCCAATACTACCAACTTCCCAGTCACAGCAGCTCCAGGAGACAGAAAGAAAGCAGCAAAAGCCCCATCACTTGGTCTGATGCTCACAGCCACCAGATCAAATACTTACAGTGCATTTACCTTAGAGGCTGGTATCGAGTCAGAATCTGCACGTGGTGAGTCACCGAGCATGAGTGAGCTGCAGCCAGGCCAGGGGGAAAGGATAGTTCATGTGTCAGATCACCGGAGGGCGAGGTCACAAACGAGTTAGAATACACAGGACTCAGATGTGAACATTGCTGGAGCTGCTGCCCATGTCGAGGTGGTGCAGTCTGAATCCGAGCCCTCAAGGCCTAGAGCAGCTCAAGGAAGTCCTGCAAGGCCATCTGCAGTCTCCCTCAGTGAAAGACAGCAGCCTTCCACCAGCCATGCTGCAGTCACTGGGAAACACTGTGTAGGAGCAGTAGGCAGGTTGAAAGAACCCACAGGACAGGGACTAAAGGAATACACAAGGGTGAATAGTTCAGTTTTGTTTGTATAATTGCATGTGTTGTTGGATAAAGACGATCATGAAAAACATTTTGTTGGTGTTTTTATTGCAGGATGGTTACCTAGGGGACGCTGTGATGGGGCATCTCAGATGGGTGTAATGGTGGAGAAGTGGTGGATCCATGGTGGGAAAGGGAAGTTGTCCTCTGGGAACTGGAATCTTAGCAGCGTCTCTACGACAGCCTTTCCGGTTTGAAATCATCCAGGAAATATCCTCCTTGCCTCCTCCTCCTCCTACTGAGTTAGCCTGCGGATCCCTGGTGCCAAAGCCTGTGTCCTCATGATGGTGCCGATGTGAAGGGTGCAGCAGAACACCATGAACTTGGACACCTGCTCCAGTATGTACTGGAGGGCTCCCCACGAGCGGTTCAGACATCTGAAGCATTGCTTCACCTGGTGGTTTTGTGTGGAGGAGGGGAGTGTCTAGAGTTTAGAGATCGTGAGCCACATTCGGGTTCTGCATGGGGGCCCGATGTGTTGGGATCGGCTGACTGCTTCAGAATGAAGGTACAGTGGCTGCTGCCAGGACAGTGGACATTTACCAAGATGATGTACTGGGCATGCTCACACACCAACTGTAAATTAATGGAGTGAGAGCTGTATCAGTTCCTGTACCTCTCCCCGTTGCCTTGGGGACCCCGCAGAGACACCTAGACCATCAGGAATCCCGTTATCCTGACAAAGCCACGGGATCTCTCACCTGCTTCTCCCTGCTGAGAGAGCAGGCAGTATAATTCAGCTCACCCGACATACATAGCCTCCGTCATACAGCAGATACATGAATGGACAACAGAGAGAGAGATAATGGATACGTCACCCGCTCTTGTCTGGAAAGATACAGATAAGAACATAATAACATAAGAAGTAGGAGCAGGAGTAGGCAATTCAGCCCTTCGAACCTGCTTCGCCATTCAATATGATCATGGCTGATCTCATCTCGGTCTCAACTCCACTTTCCTGCCCGTTCTCCATAACTCTTCAACCCATTACTAATTAAAAATCTGTCTATCGCCTCTTTAAATTTACTCAATGTCCCGGCATCTATTGCACTCCGGGTAGTGAATCCCACAGACACACGACCCTTTGAGAGAAGAAATTTCTCTTCATCTCTATTTTAAATCCTTATCCCTTATCCTAAAACAATGACCTCTCATTCTAGGTTGCCCCACAAGAGGAAACGTCTTCTCTATGTCTACTTTGTCAATCCCCTTAATCATCTTATATACCTCAATTAGATCGACTCTCATTCTTCTAAACTCCATAGAGTAAAGGCATAAAGAGCTCAATCTCTCTTCATAAGACAAACCCCTGCTCCCTGGAATCAATCTAGTGACTCCTCTGATCTGTCTCCAATGCAACTACATCCATCCTCAAGTCAGGAGACTAAAACTATACACAATACTCCAGGTGCGGTCTCATTAATGCCTTGTACAGTTGCAGCAGCACTTTCCTACTTTTATATTCTATTCCTTTCGCAAGAAATACCAAAATTCAATTTGCCTTCCTTTTCACCTGCTGTACCTGCAATCTAGCTTTCTGCGATTCATGCACGAGGACACCCAGATCCTTCTGCACCGAAGCACTCAGAAGTTTCTCTCCATTTAGATAATAATTTGCCTTTCTATTCTTCCGACCAAAATGGATAACCTTACACTTACCCACGTTAAACTCCATCTGCCAAATTTTCGTTCATTCACCTAACCTATCCATATCAATTTGTAAATTTCTTATTTAATTATTGCAACATACTATCCCACCTATTTTAGTGTCATCTGGAAATTTGGCTATAGTACCTTCTATCCTTGCATCCAAATCATAAATATATATTGTAAATAGCAGGGGCCAAGGACCAAATCCTGTGGTACCCCACCAGTTACATATTGCCAACAAGAAAAAGATCCATTTATCCCGACTCTCTGTTTTCTGTTGGTTAGCCAATCCTCTATCAAAGTTAATAAATTGCCCCTGACCTCATGTGATCTTACCTTCTGTATTCACCTTTTGTGTGGCACTTTATCAAATGTCTTCTGGAAGTCCAGATATACTACATCTACAGGATCACCATTTTCCACTTTTCTTGTCACAGCTTCGATGAACTCTAGCAAATTCGTCAAATAGGATTTACCCTTCATAAAACCATGCTGACTCTGATGGATTGCGTTTTGACTTTCTAAACGTCCTGTTATTACTTCCTTAACAATGGGTTCTAACAATTTCCCAACGATAGATGTTAAACTAACAGGTCTATAGTTTCCTACTTTCTGCCTCCCTCCCTTTTTGAATAAGGGCGTTATATTAGCTTTTTTCCAATCCACTGGAAACTTTCCCGCATCCAGCGAATTTTAGAATATTGTAACCAATGGATCCATTATCTCTGCTGCCACTTACTTTAAGACACTCTGATGCAGGCCATCAGGCCCTGGTTACTTGTCTGCCTTCAATTCCAATAGTTTGCTCTGTACTTTTTACCTAGTAATGATGATTGTTCTAAATTCCTCTCTTTCTATAACCTCTGCATTACCTGTTACTATTTAGATGGTACTGGTGTCCTCCACCGTGAAAACTGAGGCAAAATACGGATTTAGTGTCTCCACCATTTCTGTGTTCCCCTCTATCAACTTCCCAGTCTCATCCTCCAAGGGATCAACATTCACTTTAGCCACTCTCTTACCTTTTATATACTTAAAGAAGTTTTTACTATTCGTTTTTATATTTTGCTCTAGTTTTCTTTCATAATTTATCTTTGCTCTTTTTATTACTTTTTTAGTAACCCTTTGTTGATCATTAAAAATTTCCCAATCTTCCAGCCTGCCACTGGCCTTTGCAATATGGTATGCCTTAGATTTTGTCTTTATGTTATCCTTAACTTCCTTGCTTAGCCATGGATGTTTTTCCCCCTCCTAGAATATTTCTTCCTCTCTGGAATATATTGTAGTTGGGAGGAATTGAATATCTCCTTAAACATCTGTCACTGCTCATCAACTGTCCTACCTTTTAGTCTTCCTGCCCAGTCCACTAGGGCTAAATCTGTACTCATGCCGATGTAATTACCTTTGTTTATGGATCTAATAGTTGGATACAGAGACTTACCAGGGACACCAATAATAGCGAGGATGGGGGAGTAAACCGTTTGAATCATCTTCAGAGCATAATAGATTCGCGCTTCTAATGTCATCCGAAAATACTCAGCAGCAACCAGGCCAAACCAATAGGACGTACTCCTACTGTCCATTGCTGTAACATTCCAATCTATTTTTCCCAGATTCTGACCCATTGTTGGAACATTGAAATCTATTGTCCTCAGATTCTGACCCATTATTGTAACATTTCAATCTATTGTCCTCAGATTCTGACCCATTGTGGTAACATTCCAATCCATTGTTCTCAGATTCTGACCCATTGTTGGAATATTCCAATCTATTGTCCTCAGATTATGACCCATTGTTGGAACATTGAAATCTATTGTCCTCAGATTCTGACCCATTGTTGTAACATTTCAATCTATTGTCCTCAGATTCTGACCCATTGTTGGAACCTTCCAATCCATTGTTCTCAGATTCTGACCCATTGTTGGAATATTCCAATCTATTGTCCTCAGATTATGACCCATTGTTGGAACATTGAAATCTATTGTCCTCACATTCTGACCCATTGTTGTAACATTCCAATCCATTGTTCTCAGATTCTGACCCATTGTTGTAACATTCCAATCTATTGTCCTCAGATTATGACCCATTGTTGGAACATTGAAATCTATTGTCCTCAGATTCTGACCCATTATTGTAACATTTCAATCTATTGTCCTCAGATTCTGACCCATTGTTGGAACATTCCAATCTATTGTCCTCAGATTCTGACCCATTGTTGTAACATTCCAATCTATTGTTCTCAGATTTTGATCAATCGTCTTTCTCTCTCTCTCTCTTTCTGCAGCCACGGATCCCTGTTAGTGCCGGGGTTGATGCTCCCACTGACACTATGAGTTAACACATTGAAACGAGTCCCTTATTAATAGAAGAGGGAAACCCTCCAGTGACACAATTATGGTCCGTAGTGACTGACATTAATTACAGTCAATGAACAAACAAGTTCAGTTAATCTCTTTCAATCCAATACTTTTTGTACCACAATAGTGTAGAAGTGTTCCTCAGTCTAGATGGGATATATGAGGTTAGTTGAGGGAAGGAATGGTGGAAAAAGCAGAGGCATTGGCTGGAAGCTTTCAATCCTCCTTGGATCTGGGAGTGATGACAGGGGACTGCAGGGTTGTAAATGTTACACCCTGCTTATAAAATGAGACATTAGATAAATCCTGTAGCTACTGACCAGTCAGTCTAATGTCGGTGGTTGGAAATTTCTAGAGGCCATAAGCCTGTACAAAATATATCTTTCTTGGAAAAACATGGGATAATAAATGACAAACAGCACGGGTAAGTAATGACCAATCACGTACGATAATCTTGATCAAGTTCATTGATGACATAACTGTGAGTGTTGATGAGGCTAGTGTGTTTCATGTTATGTATAAGGACTTTCAAAAGGCCTGTGATCAAATGACATTTCATAGACTTGTTATGAGAAATATAACACATGGAATATTTTGACAGTGATAGTGTGAATATGACACTGACTCAGGGACCGAAAGCAGAGAGACGTGGTGAACAGACTTTGTTCAAACTGGGGGAGGGGGAGTATAAATTGCTGTTTCTCAGGGGTCAGTATTAGTATCAGTGCTCTTCCTGACATGTAGGTAGATATACAAGTAATAGAGACTTATATGCAAGATGACATGAAACTCATAAGTAAGGATGGCAAAGACGCAGACCACAGAATTATCCAACATCATAGACTTTGTTTATTTTTAATTTATTCTGGACTCCAATCCAAATACAAATTTATTTCTCACTGTATACTTCATTTGTGTGATTTGCCTGTGAGTTTGCGCATGAATGTCTAACGTATATTTTTGTTATTTTATTTAGATTCATTTTAGATTTTAAAGTACAGTAAACTCACTTCTTGATTAAACTTAAGAAAACCTGTCTGATTGGTTCTTTCACGATCACAGTAAAGGTAAAAGGTAAAATACTCACTGAGGTGGTCAGCATCTCCACTGCTAAAAAGGAATAAATCCCATTGTGATCAAAGAAAAGATAGGACAAGAGGGGAGCCTGGGACCCCTCCTCACCTGGCTGTATCAGAAATGTGGAGGTTCTAGTGATTGTAACGCAATGACAAACGAGAAATTGGAAGTGTCATAGAGTCACAGAGTTATAGAGCAAAGGAACAGGCCCTTCGGCCCACTGTGTCTGTGCTGGCCAACAAGCCTATCCATTCTAATCCCATTTTCCAGCACCTGTCCCGTTACCTTGTACGCTATGGCGTTTCAAGTGCTCATCTACATAATTCGTAAATGTTGTGGAGGGTTCCTGCCTCTGTAGCCGCTTCAGACAGCGTGTTCCAGATTCCAACTACCCTCTGGGTGATTTTTCTTCCCCTCAAATCCCCTCTAAACCTCCTGCCCCTTAATTTAAATCAATGCCCCCCGGTTATTGACACCTCCGCTAATGAAAATTTTTTTTCCTATCTACCCTATCCATACCCTCATAATTTTTCGTGCTTTCTGTCTCTGTCCCTTTTTTAAATAAAGAATTTACATTCCCAATAAAGGAATTACATACAGAGTGAAGTAACTCGGTACAGGTTAAAACCCCTCTCTGTTGAAAAGTTGTGTAATGTTGCTGGACAGTTAGGGATTATTCTCCGTCCAAAAGATTGGAAACCCGAAATTCTAAGACTTGTTTCCAACCATTTTTTATTTGCAGCAGAAAATTCAAACAGGGTTAGAATCACTGACAGATAGTGTAATGTTAGCTAAGGTAAAACTAGAACAGAAGAGACTAGAATTAGAATTCTATTGAGAGCGAGAAATAGCAGAGCGTCAAGAAAGGGAAAAAGTAAGAGTGTTCCAGAAGGAGAAGGAGGAAAGGGAGTTAAGGTGGCTCAAACAACTAGAGGAAGTCCCAGTCCACCCACTGAAGGCACAGCTAGTGAAGGAGCTACCCATAGTTCAGGACCATGTGCTGAGCTCTTAATGTTCTCCCAGTTCGTTCCAAATTTCAATAAGGAGGACGTGTCAGAGTTTTTCATCAGTTTTGAAATGCTTGCAAAGCAGCTGAAATGACTGACAGAGAGTTGTACACTGTTCTTACAAAGTAGAATAACAGGAAAAGTCCATGAGGTTTATTCACTGTTGCCAGATGAAAGTTCATTACATTATGAGATGACTAAAATTGCTATCCTGGGTGTACATGAAATAGTACTGGAAGTGTACCGTCAAACATTCCAAACCCTCAGAAAGCAGCCTGACTAAACTGACCTCGAGTTTGAAAGTGTTAAGCAGCTTCCGAACATAGGGGCAAAGGAGCAGGAGTAGGCCATTCAGCCCATCGAGCCTGCTCCACCATTCAATATGATCATGGTTGATCATCCAAAGACTTTTCCCCCACACTATCCTCATATCCCTTTTTGTCAGTGGTATTGATAAAACTGTCAATCCCTACTTTAAACATACTCAATGGCCGTACTTCCACAGCTCTCTGGGGAGAGAATTTCAAAGATTCAGAACCATCTGAGTAAAGAAATTTCTCCTCATCTCTGTCCTAAGTGGCTTCTCTTTTGTTTTATAATTATGTCTGCTATTTCTGGACTCCCCAACCAGGGGAAACATCTTAGCTGCATCTACCCTGTCTATCCCTTTAAGTATTTTGTAGGTTTCAATGAGATCACCTCTCATTCTTCGAAACTCTGGAGAATACAGGCCCAGCTTCCCCAATCTCTCTTTATAGGACAGTCCCACCATCCCGGGAAGAAGTCTGGTGAACCTTCTTTGCACTCCCTCTGTGGTCATAATATCCTTCCTCAGGTAAAGAGACCAGAACTGCGCACAGCACTCCATCTGCGGTCTAAAAAAGTTTCTAGACAATTGCAGCAAGACTTCACTACTCAAATCAACTCGTGATAAAGGCCAACATACCATTTGCCTTCCTAATTGCTTGCTGCACCTGCATGTTAGCTGTCAATTACTTATAATGAGGATACCCAGGTCCCTTTGTACATCTACACTTTCTAATCTCTCACCAATTAGAACACTCTGCACGTCCATTCATCCTACCACCGTGGCTAATTTCACATTTTTCCACATTATATTCCATCTGCCATGTTTTTGCCCACTCACTAAGTCTGTCCAAATTTCCTTTAAACCACTTTGCATCTTCCTCACAACACACATTTCCACCTAGTTTTGTGTCATCTGCGAACTTGAAATATTACTTTGGTCCCAATATCCAAATCATTGATAGATATTGTGAACAGCTGGGGCCCAAGCACAGATCCCTGCGGTACTCCATTAGTCACAGCCTGCCAAAGCAAGAATGGCCCATTTATTTCTACTCTCTGTTTCCTGCCTGTTTACCAATCCTTACTGCTAGTCAGTATATTACCTCCTATCCCATGTTCTTTAACTTTGCTGACCAACATACAATGGGGCACTTAATCAAAAGCTTTCTGAAAATCCACCGACTCCCCTTCTCTATTTTGTTCGTGACATCCAAAAAATAAAAACCAACAGGTTCATCAAGCATGATTTCCCATTCATAAATCCATGTTGACTCTGCCCAATCAGATCCATTTATCGCATAATTTAGAATAGATTCCAACATGTTCCCTAGTACTGATGAAATGCTAACCACGTGGGCTTTCGCCGGGTGCTCCAGTTTCCTCCCACAGCCAAAGACTTGCAGGTGATAGATAAATTAGCCATTATAAATTACCCCTAGTGTAGGTAGGTGGTAGGGAATATGGTATTACTGTAGTGTTAGCATAAATGGGTGGTTGTTGTTCCCAATTTTCTCTTTCCCTCCCTTCTTAAACAGTGGGATGACATTTGCTACTTTCCAATCTGCAGGAAGCGTTCCAGAAGTGATAGAATTTTGAACGATGATCACCAATGCATGAACAATCTCCATTACTACTTCCTTCAACACTCTGGGATATAGAATATCAGATCCTGGATAATTGTCAAACATCAGCCCTACTAATGTCTCCTATATAAACTTCTCACTAATACTAATTTCCTTCAATTCTTCATTCTCCCAATCCCTTGGATCTCTAATTCTGGGAGATTTCTTGTATCTTCCTCAGTGAAGACAGACACAAAATATTTTTTTGTTTAGTTTAGAGATACAGCACTGAAACAGGCCCTTCGGCCCACCGAGTCTGTGCCGACCATCAACCTCTCATTTTATACGACACTAATCCCTTATTCCTACCACATCCCCACCTGTCCCTATATTTCCCTACCACCTACCTATACTAGGGGCAATTTATAATGGTCAACTAACCTACCAACCTGCAAGTCTTTTGGCTGTGGGAGGAAACCTGAGCACCCGGAGAAATCCCACGGAGACGCAGGAAGAACTTGCAAACTCCACACAGGCAGTACCCAGAATTGAACCCGGGTCGCTGGAGCTGAGAGGCTGCGGTGCTAATCACATTTAACTTCTCTGTCATTTCTCAATTCCCCATTATAAATTCTCCTGACTCTGCCTGTAATGGCCCTACATTTGTCTGAGCTAAACATTACCATTTTATGAACCAATAGAAGATTTACAGTCTGTTTTGGTGCTTGCTTTTGACCAGTGGATACAGAAGATCAGGATACAGCCCACATATATAAATCTCAGAGCAGTGATCCATCTCGAAGAGTTCACAAACTCGTTCCCCCTCCCATTAAAACACACACAGAGGAACAGAAGGTTCAAAGAGCCAGGCAGGTTGCAATTCTGGCTGATGAATTTTCCCTTGTATACAAGGCCTTAGCCCCAAAGGGAAACCCTTCCCTAGTAACCCCAAAGACCCGAGAATAAAAGGTGGGAGGCTGATCGGACCCTGAACAGCCATGGGCAAGAAGGAAAAGCTGGACACACGGGAGCCCTTCCTCAGGCCAAATAAGACGGTACTGAGAGCAGGAGTAACAGCCGAAGCCATGTGTGTTTCCATTGTAATGAGGCAGATCACCGTCATGCTGACTGGTGGAAGTGTCGGGAAAACCTGTAAGATTAATGAGAGTCCTGATTACCACCTACCGCCCTCCTCAGCTAATGACTCAGTACTCCTCCATGTTGAACACCACTTGGAAGAAGCACTGAGGGTAGCAAGGGAACAAAATGTACTCTGGGTGGGGGACTTCAATGTCCATCACCATGAGTGGCTCAGTCGCACCACTACTGACCAAGCTGGCCGAGTCCTAAAGGACATAGCTGCTAGACTGGGGCTGCGGCAGGTGGTGGGGGAACCAACACGAGGGAACAACATACTTGACCTCGTCCTCACCGATCCGCCTGCCGCAGATGCATCTGTCCATGACAGTATTGGTAGGAGTGACCACCGCACAGTCCTTGTGGAGATGAAGTCCCGCCTTCACATTGAGGATACCGTCCATCGTGTTCTGTGGCACTATCACCATGCTGAATGGGATAGATTTCCAACAGATCTAGCAATGCAAAACTGGGCATCCATGAGGCGCTGTGGGCCATCAGCAGCAGCAGAATTGTACTCAACCACAATATGTAACCTCATGGCCCGGCATATCCCCCACTCTACCATTACCGTCAAGCCAGGATACCAACCCTAGTTCAATGAAGAGTGCAGGAGGGCATGCCAGGAGCAGCACCAGGCATACCTCAAAATGAGGTGTCAACCTGGTGAAGCTACAACCCAGGACAATTTGCATGCCAAACTGCGTAGAGCTAAGCGATCCCATAAACAACGCATCAGATCTCAGCTCTGCAGTCCTGCCACATCCAACCGTGAATGGTGGTAGACAATTAAACAACTAACTGGAGGAGGTGGCTCCACAAATATCCCTATCCTCAATGATGGGGGAGCCCAGCACATCAGTGCAAAAGATAAGGCTGAAGCATTTGCAACAATCTTCAGCCAGAAGTGCCGAGTTGATTATCCATCTCGGCCTCCTCCTGAAGTCCCCAGCATCACAGATGCCAAACTTTAGCCAATTCGATTCACTCCGCATGATATCAAGAAACGACTGAAGGCAATGGATACTGCAAAAGCTATGGGCCCTGACAATATTCCGGCAATAGTACTGAAGACCTGTGCTCCAGAACTTGCTGCGCCCCTAGCCAAGCTGTTCCAGTACAGCTACAACACTGGCATCCACCCTGCAATGTGGAACATTACCCAGGTATGTCCTGTACACAAAAAGCAGGACAAGTCAACCCGGCCAATTACCGCCCCATTAGCCTCCTCTCAATCATCAGTAAAGTGATGGAAGATGTCATCAACAGTGCCATCAAGCGGCACTTGCTTAGCAACAACCTGCTCAGTGATGCTCAGTTTGGGTTCCAACAGGGCCACTCATCCTGATCTCATTACAGCCTTGGTTCAAACATGGACAAAAGAGCTGAACTCAAGAGGTGAGGTGAGAGTGACTGCCCTTGACATCAATGCAGCATTTGTCCGAGTATGGCATCAAGGAGCCCTGGCAAAACTGAGGGCAATAGGAATCAGGGGGAAAACCCTCCGCTGGCTGGAGTCATACCTAGCGCAAAGGAAGATGATTGTGGTTGTTGGAGGTCAATCAGCTGAGCTTCAGGACATCACTGCAGGAGTACCTCAGGTACTGTCCTGGGCCCAACCATCTTCAGCTGCTTCATCAATGACCTTACTTCAATCATGAGGTCAGAAGTGGGGATGTTCGTTGATGATTGCACAATGTTCAGCACCATTCGCGACTCCTCAGATACTGAAGCAGTCTGTGTAGAAATGCAGCAAGACCTGGAAAATATCCAGGCTCGGGCTAATAAGTGGAAAGTAACATTCGCGCCACACAAGTGCCAGGCAATGAGCATCTCCAAGAAGAGAGAATCTAACCATCTGTCCTTGACATTCAACGGCATTACCATCGCTGAATCCACCACGATCAACATCCTAGGGGCTGCCATTGACCAGGAGCCGAACTGGAGTAGCCATATAAATACCGTGGCTACAAGAGCAGGTCAGAGGCTAGGAATCCTGAGGCGAGTAACTCACCTCCTGACTCCCCAAAGCCTGTCCACAATCGACAAGGCACAAGTTCGGAGTGTGATGGAATACTCTCCACTTGCCTGGATGGGTGCAGCTCCAACAGCACTCAAGAAGCTTAACACCATCCAGGACAAAGCAGCCCGCTTGATTGGCACCCCATCTACAAACATTCACTACCGACGCATAGTGGCAGCAGTGTGTACCATCCACAAGATGCACTGCAGCAATGCACCAAGGCTCCTTAGACAGCACCTTCCAAACCCGCGACCTCTACCAACTAGAAGGACAAGGGCAGCAAATACATGGGAACACCACCATCTGCAAGTTCCCCTCCAAGGCACACACCATCGTGACTTGGAACAATATTGCCGATCCTTCACTCGCTGGGTCAAAATCCTGGAACTCCCTTCCTAACAGCAGTGTGGGTATACCTACCCCATATGGACTACTGCGGTTCAAGCAGGCAGCTCACCACCACCTTGGCAAGGGCAATTAGGGTTGGGCAATAAATGATGGCCTGGCCAGCCACGCCCACATTCTGTGAATGAATATTTTTTTTTTAAATGTCCACCAGATCAGTGCAGGAAAACGGGCCCTGATGGAAATCACAGCAGATCAGGCTGTGCCTTTAACTGTGGCAGTCAGACCCAGTAAACCTACCACTGAGAGTGCAGGAAATCTTAACAAACTCCCTGAGAGTTACCAGGAATTATAATCCCAAGGAAAAGTGACCCCATCCACCTTGAGTGAGGCAAGCAAACCCATAATCATACTAAGGGATACAGGGGCCACCCAATCCCTTCTGCTGGGAAAAGGAATGACCTTTCTTCGATAGTGCAGTGAATGCTGAAGAGTTAGTGAATTGTATCGGAAGACAGTATATGTCCATACCTTTATAACGACTGCACTTGGAGTGTGGCCCAGTTTCAGGACCGGTATCCAAGGGGATTGTACCTAGTTTACCGATGGATGGGTCGACCTGCTCCTGGGTAATGATCTGACAAGGGAAAAGGTGCCAGTTCCCTGGTAGTTCTCGAGAGACTAAAATAGGGCCAGAAGACAGAGCAGTTACAGGAGAAGGCCCCTGACATTCTCCCTGATTGTGTGGTGACACGGTCCACGGCCAAACATTCCCTGAACTGACACTGTAGATGGATGACCCGACTGCCTGACTTTCTGCAACCTTCTTTGGGAAGTTAGAGAACAGAAAGGATTTGCTAAACAGATCTTCCTTAGTTGAGGCTCAATCCCCCGACCCTGTGTTAAAAAATAGCACAGACTGTCCAAACCAAAACTGAAGCAGAGGGAATTGCAGTGTGTTTACTATTTAAGGAACGAGGTGCTGATGAGGAAGTGGAGACCTCCTCACAGACCTGCGGATGAAGAGAGGACAGTGGTTCACCAGATAGTGGTGCCGCTGAGGTCCCTTAAAGAAATATTAAGAATGGCCGACGAAATTCCAATGACTGGACATGTCGGTGTATGAAAAATCAAAGCCCGCATAAGACAGCAGTTTGACTGGCCACAACTCCACAAAGATGTGGTGGAGTTCTGTAAAACTAGTCACATGCGCTAGGTGGTGCGGAAGCCCCAACCTGCAATAAAATCTGCACCCTAATTCATCTACCAGCTTTTGGGGAACCCTTCAGCAGAGTGCTGGTGGATTGTGTGGGACACCTGCTGAAAACAAAACGGGATTACCAGTATCTTCTCACCATTATGGATGTGGTGACCCGATTCCCAGAGGCCATTCTCCCTAAGAGCTATCTCTGCCAATGTAGTGGTGGAGGGGCTAACCCAATTCTTTACCCGATAATGGCCTGCCTGCTGAGATCCAGTTGGATCAGGGCACACATTCTATGTCCAGTATTTTTGAAAAGGTCATGGGTAATCTGGACATCACCCAGCTAAGGTCCTTAGCCTACCACCCACAGTCACAAGGGGCTTTGGAGCGGCACCACCAGACCCTAAAGTCAATGATCAGGCCATACTGCTATGAGTAACCCCATGACTGGGACAAAGGGCTAGGATTTCACCTGTTGGTTACCAGGGACTTATCCAATGCTTCCACTGGCTTTAGTCTCTTTGAATTAATTTATGGACACGAGGTGAGAGCTCTGCTTAAACGATTCAAGAAGTTTTTCGGACACAGGGATGAGTCTTCCATGTTAGAATACATTTCCATGCTCTGGGAGCGGCTCACGGGAGCCTGGGCAAAGGCGCAGGAACACCTAAAGATCTCCTAGGCAGCTATGAGAAGGTAAGCAGGAAAAAATGCCAAGGCTAGAACATTTCAGCCCAGAGACCATGTATTGTTATTACTCCCAATGCAGGGTCAACCACTGAAATCCTGATTCAGTGGTCCACATCGAGTGACAAAAAGAATAGCGGGTAAATTATTTAATTTACACCCCAGAGCAAAGGCAAAAAATAAAGGCTGTGGAGGGGACAGACAAGTACAGACCTGTCAGACAGTCAGGAGGGATGATTGAAAAGGACAGTGAGGACAAGTTCGAGGAGGGCCAGGAGGATTCCCAACTGGAACTCCCTACTCTCCTATTAGCCAACCCTGAAATGTTAGATAAATTAGACCACTCACTCTCCTCCTTCAATGCAGGTCAAACAGGGACCCTAAAAATGCTGCTAACAACATTTACAGAAACGTGGAGGGACAAAGAAAGTTCCCAAAAAGGCATGTCAATGGGAAGGGAGATGTCTTACCTAGTCAAAGTGCCGCTGGAAAGTGCAGTGAAAGCTGGACAGACACTAGCGAACAATACTGTCCCAGAGGAAATAGGGCAGATTTGGAAAAATATCCTCCTCATAGTAATGAGAAAGGGGAAGGGAAATTTCCCTAAAGTAAACAGCACTTGCGTACCTCAGCAGAAAGTTAAAAGTAAGGCCAGTGTGGATCTACCCACTGAAGAACCCAATGATCAGATCCCAATGATCAGATCCCAAACTCAAAAC
Source organism: Heterodontus francisci (assembly GCF_036365525.1). NCBI lineage: Eukaryota > Metazoa > Chordata > Chondrichthyes > Heterodontiformes > Heterodontidae > Heterodontus > Heterodontus francisci. The sequence continues at coordinate 5,966,685 of NC_090392.1, read as the reverse complement.
AAATCAAACCCTACAACTTGGGGCAGCACAGTTGTGCAGTGATTAGCACTACAGTCTCACAGCTCCTGCAACCCACGTTCGATTCTAGGTACTGCCTGTGCGGAGTTTGCAAGTTCTCCCTGTGACCTAGTGGGTTTTTGCCGGGTGCTCCGGTTTCCTCCCACAGCCAAAGATTTGCAGGTTGATAGGTAAATTGGCCATTATAAATTGCCCCTAGTATAGGTAGGTGTCAGGGGAAGGTGGGGATGTGGTAGGAATATGGGATTCATGTAGGATTAGTATAAATGGGTGGTTGATGGTCGGCAGAGACTTGGTGGGCCGAAGGCCCTGTTTCAGTACTGTATCTCTAAATAAATAAATAAATAAATAAATAAATTTCAATGCCGTGCTCAGCAAGAACAAAGGTCCAGAGGAAATCTCAGACACCTCACAGGGAGAAAGATCATCAAGGTGCAGGAACCTAAATAGTTAAAGCTTCATTGCAAGAGAGAAAAAAAACCAATGTAATCGCTGATGTCCAGGGTCGAACCCGACACATAACCATCCCAGACAAAACTCCAAAACAATTAAATCAGCACAACTGCAACAGACAATGACAGCTGCAGTAATTCTAAGATTCATGTGTGAATTTGAGAAGTGATTATTGAGAATGAAAGTGTATTTCCTTCTATTTCTTCCCACAATTCTGTAATGAAATGTTCCTATTATCACATTTCTTTCAGTGTGCCGTGGCGGTGTCAAGATAACACAATATGCTCAATGAGGAATTTTAATTCACCGATTTGAAACTTACAGTAAACCTTTAATGAAAAAAGAAATCCCACAGTTAACCTTGAAAAAACTGGCAGACAAGATGCCCACCTCAATTGGCATCTGAAACACCTTTTCACATTCAAAGGCCTCCAACGGGAGACACATGTCTGCTGAGTCTCGACCTGTATCATTGGCTTGCTCTAGTGATTGAATTACCTTAAATTACTTTCATTAACACGGCATACAAGGACATCCTGACATATTGACTTTGAAAGAGCAAACTCCTCCAATTATAAATACTGGCACCCTGAGCCCTGGGTTGACAGAAGTTTCCAACCTTGAATCTCATTATAAGGTTCCAGCGAATACACTGAGACAGTCATGAGGCCTTCTGTCCATCTATGTGAAAGCTGGGAGTTTCCCCTGGACAAAGACAGACAAGCCAGTGATTCAAACTGTGCAGAGGCAGAAGGGCTGTGTCCCCCCATCTCTCTCTCTCCAGATAACGTCACAAGTTTGAATACCACATGCAACTGTGGTCCCTCCAAGCCGACAGATTACCACAGACAGACAAACCAGGGAAAGACAGCCACCTACAAGTCTGCCTCAAAGAAATCCCTGAGCCATGTGGGCCAGCCACAAAGGGCACTTCGACCAGCCAAAGCCTTCAAGAATACAACTGCAGCCGGATGACCACCGTGTCATCCAACATCACATAATGAGTATTTTATTTTAATATTTATTCCGGACTCCCATCTTCTCACTCTGTAATCTATTTCTGTGTGATTCTCGTACGCGTCTGTGCGTAAATGTGTGGTGTATTTTTTATGATTTTATTTAGATCGGGTTGATATTGTTAAGTATAATAAACTCACCTCTTTCCTGTTTAAACTCAAGAGAACCTGCCCGATCAGGTCCTTCACAATCACTCCAAAGGTAAAAGGTCAAATACTCAATGAGAGGGTTAGCACATCCACTGGTTAAAAAGAACAAAAAGAGTTGTGGTCAAATAAGACGAGCGATTGTGACCCATCCTCACCTGGCCGTAACAATAGGCAGGGTTGGGGATCGCGAGAATATGGGGATGAACTCAGCTCAGCATTAAACAGGTACCAGATTTTGTAAACTTCCTGGTTCAGCCTCAGACAACGGTCAGTGAGGGGGATGCAGACCGTGGATAGGGAATAGAGTATGTGACAAAAACTGAAGACAATGACTTCAGTCTTCTCATGATTTAAATGACAAGAACACCATGTCAGTGAAATATGTTTTCAGAATCTAATAGTTGCAGCTGGAAACTTACCAGGGACACCAATAATAGCGAGTATGGGATAGTAAATAAATTGAATCATCCTCAGAGCATAATAGATCCGCAATTCTAATGTCATCCAATAATAATCAGCAGTAACCAGGTCAAACAAAGAGGAGAAACTCCTGCTTTCCATTGTTGTAACATTCCAATCTATTGTTCTCAGATTCTGATCCATTGTTGTAACATTCCAATCTATTGTTCTCGGATTCTGATCTATCCTCTCCCTCTGTCTGAAGCCGCTGATCTCTGTTAGTGCCAGAGGCGATGCTGCTGCTGATACCATGGAAGAGCACATTGAAAGGAGCCCCTTATTAATAGAAGTTGAAAACACTCCAGCGACACAATTTGGGTCCATGGAGACTAACATTAAATACAGTCACTGAACAAACAGGTTCTGTTAACCCCTTTCAATTCCACACTTTTTGTACAATAACAAAGTTGAACATTTGCCTGGTCTGGATGGGATGTATGAGGGTTGCTGAGGGAAGGTATGGTGGAAGCAGCAGAGGCACTGGCCAGAATCTTTCAGTCATCCTTGGATATGAGAGTGAAAGAAGATGGAAACTCTCCAGTGAAACATAAGGTTCACTAATGTTCTTTAGGGAAGGAAATCTGCTGCCCTTACCTGGTGGCCTACATGTGACTCCAGACCAAATCAATGTGGTTGGCTTTTACATGCCTTCGGAAATGGGCTAGCAAGCCACTCAGTTGTATCTAACTACTATGAAGTCAATAAAAAGGAATGAAACCGGATGGACTACCCAGCATCGACCTAGGCACCGGTAACGACACGGACAAACTCAGCCCTGTCGACCATCCAATGTCCTCCTTACTAACATCTGGGGGCTTGTGCCAAAGTTGGGAGAGCTGTCCCACAGACTAGTCAAGCAGCAGCCTGACATAAAAATATATCTTGCATGTAAAATCATGGGATAATAAATGACAAGCAGCACGGATAGGTTAATGGAAAATCATTTCTGATAATCTTGATAGGGTTTGTTGATATAACTGTGAGTGTTAATGAGGATAGCGTGTTTCATGTTATAGAATTATAGACACGTAGAAACCTTAAGGGACAGAAAGAGGCCACTTGGCCCATCGTATCTGTACCAGCCGAAAAATGATCCACCTATTCGAATCCCACCTTCCAGCATTTGATCCATAGCCCTACAGATTATGACACTTGAAGTGCACATTCAGACCGCTTTTTAATGAGTAGAGGGTTTCTGCCTCAAACATCCTTTCCGGCAGTGGGTTCCAGACCGTCACTAAAAGCAGGGGACCCAGTACTGAGCCCTTCTGGAACACCACGGGAAACAGTGCTCCAGTCACTTAAATACCCGTCAACAATTACCCTTTGTTTCCTGCCACTGAACCAATTTTGTATCCACCTCGCTGCATTTCCCTGAATTCCATGGAATTTTCTTTTTGAACCAGTCTGTCATGTGGGATCTTGTCAAAAGCCTTGCTAAAATCCATGTAGACCACATCAACTGCATCTTTCATCTATATCCCTTGTTACATCTTCGAAAAATTCGATCAAGTTGGTCAAACAAGCTCTTCCCTTAACAAATCCATGCTGACAATCCTTTATTAACCTGTGCCTGTCTCAGTGACAGTTTACCCCGTCTCTCAGAAAGATTCCAACCATTTTCCCACTACTGAGGTTAGACTGACAGGCCTGCAATTATTCAGACTATCCTTCACTCCCTTTTTAAACAGAGGTCCAACGTTAGCAATTCTCCAATACTCCGGCACCACATACTGTATCCAGTGAGGACTGGAAAATGATAGTCAGACCCTTTGCTATTTCCTCTGTTGCTTCTTGTAGCAACCTGGGGCACATTTCAATTGGATCAGGTGATTTATCAACTTTCAAGGATACTAATCCCATTAACGCTTCCTCTCTCAGTATGTTGATCACATTCAATAATTCACACTCTTGCTCCTTAACTACAATATCTGCATCCGCCCTCTTTTCTGAAGAAACTAAAAGTATTCAATAAAACCATACAAATATCTTCCACCCCTACGCATAGGTTACCTTTTTGGTCTTTTATGGGCCCTACCCTCCCCTTAGTTAACCTCTTACTCTTAATGTATTGAGAAAACATCTTTGGGTTCACCTTGACTTAGCTTGCCAATATACTTTCATGCTCTCTCTTTGCTGTCCTAATTTCCTTTTTGATTTAACCCTTCCACTTTCTAAACTCCTCTCAACTTTCTGGAGTATTGAGTTCTCAGTGTCGGATGTATGCTTCCCTTTTCTGTCTTATCTTACCGTATAGGCTCCTTGACATCCATGGGACTCTAGATTTGGCCGCCTCACCCTTTTTCTTTGTGGGAACATGTTTACCCTGAACCCCTTGAATCTCCACTTTGAATGCCTCCCAGTGCTCTGAGGCAGATTTACCTTCAAGTCGCTGTTTCCAGTCCACTTTCGCTCCTCGGTTTAGTAAAATTGGCCTTGCCTCTAAATCCTATTCTATGTCTGTACCTTTCCATAGTTATGTTATAACTGACTGAATTATGATCACTCCCACCAAAATGCTCTCCCCTGACACTCCATACACCTGCCCAGCGTCATTTCCTAAAACAAAGTCGAAAACTGCACCCTCTCCTGTTGGACTTTCTGCATGCTGGACAAAAATGTTGTCCTGAATGCACCTCAAGAATTCTGCTCCCTCAATTCTTTTCATACTAAAACTATCCTCGTTAACATCGGAGTGATTAAAATACTCTACTATTACTGCCCTATTGTTCTTGCACTTCTCAGAGACTTGCCTACTTATCTGCTCCTCTATCAACCTCTGACTATTTGGCTGTCGAGATCACTCTCCCAGCAGTGAGATTGCCCCTTTTTGGTTCCTCAGCTGAATCCATATCGCCTCACTTGATGAACCTTCCAACATATCATCCCTCCTCACAGCTGCAAAAGATTCCTTGAGCAGAATTGCCATTCCCCTCCTTTCTTAACCCCCTCCCTATCGCATCTGAAAACCCGGTAACAAGGAACGTTGAGCTGCCATTCCTGTCCCTCCTTAAGCCATGTTTCTGTAATAACTATGATATCATACTGCCACATGTCTATCTTTGCCCTCCGCTCATCTGCTTTATTTGCAGCACTCCAAACATTGAAATAGATACCCTTGAACACTGCCAAACCTTTTTTTCATTTTCTCACCCTCATTTCCTTTGTCTTCTAGACTCATCCATTAATTTTCCACCTTCCATTTTCATTTCTGATTTTGTCCCAGCTGAGTCTACCCTCAGGTCCCCCACCTCCCTGCCAAACTAGTTAAACCCTCCCCAACAGTACTAGCAAACTGTTCCTCAAGGAACCCAGTCCTGGCTCTGTTCACGTGCAACCCGTTCGGCCTGTCAAGGTCCCATCTCCCCCAGAGCCGGTCCCAGTATCCCAGGAATATGAATCCCTCCCTCCTGCATCATCTTTCCAGCCACACATTCGTCTGCCTTATCTTTCTATTTATATACTAAGTTGCACCTGGCACTGGGAGTAATCTGGAGAATTCTACTTTTTGACTATGTTTGAGGTCCTGCTTGCTAATTTCTTCCCTAGCTCCCTAAATTCTGACTGCAAGACCACATCCCGCTTTCTACCTCTGTCGTTGGTTCCCATGTGGACCACGACTTCTGGCTGTTCCCCTCCTCCTTCAAGATGTTCTGCAGTCGCTGAGTGACATCCTTGACCCTGGCACCTGGGAGACAGCACACCATCCTGGATTCACGTCTATGGCCACAGAAGCGCCAGTCTGTTCCCCTGACTATTGACTCACCTATCACTATGGCTCTTCCAGTCATCCCTGTATCCCGCTCTGCAGCTTAGCCACCCGTGGTGCCATGGACTTGCTGTGGCTGCACTCCCCAGGTGAAGCATCACTTTCCTCAGTATTCAGAACTGAATACCTGTTGGAGAGTGAGATGCACTCAGGGGTCTCCGGCACTACTTGCCTAATAATTTTTGACTGCCTGCTGATCACCCATTCCCACTCTCCCTGCATGCTCTTCAGCAGTGTGGTGACCACATCTATGAACATGCTAAAGCTGAATAAACTGGTATATGAGAAGGAAGAATGTGCAGGGTTCCGGGAAGAAGGCAGGGAATGGGATTAGGTGAATTGTGCATTCGGAGAGCCGGTGCAGACACGACTGGCTGAATAGTTCCTTCTGTGCTGTAATAACACTGTGATGGGGCATCTCAGATGGGTGTAATGGTGGAGAATGGGGGATCCATGGCGGGAAAGAAAAGTTGTCCTATGGGAACCGGTATCTTAGCAGGGACTCTCCGACAACCTGTCCGGCTGGAAGGCATACAGGAAATATCCTCGCTGCCTCCTCCTCCTCCTGAGGTATCCTCCAGATTCCTGGTGCCAATGCCTGTGTCCTCATGATGGTGATGATATGAAGGATGCAACAGAACACCATGAACCTGGACACCTGCTCCAGTGTGTACTGGAGGGCACCCCCGAGCAGTTCAGACATCGGAAGCATTGCTTCATCACACCGATGGTCTGTTCCACCATGTTCCTGGTGACTTCATTGCTCATGTTTTACACATGTTAATTTTGTGAGGTTGGTTGGTGTGGGATGTGGTTTGGTGGTGTAGAAACATGAGCTGTGTCTAGAGGGGTTTCCTTTGCCTCCGAGAAGCCACATTCTGGTTCTGCAAGGAGCCCCGGAGTATAGGGACCGGCTGACTGATTCAGAATGAAGGTATCCTTGCTGCTGCCAGGATAGTGGACATTCACCAACATGATGTACTGGGCATGCTCACACACCAACAGTACATTAATGGAGTGAGAGTGCTTCCAGTTCCTGTACCTATCCCCGTTGACACGGGGGCCCCGCAGAGCCACCTATGTCATCAGGAATCCCGCTATCCTGACAAAGCTACGGGATCACTCATCCTGCTTCTCCCTGCTGAGGGAGAAATTGATGACATAGATGGTCACCCTCAACTCTCTGAATTATCAATGGACAACAGACAGGCCTCGCAACTACTGGTCAGTTAGTTTAACATCATTGGTGAGTTAAGTTTGAGAAGCAATTATCAGGGAAAAATCAACACACACTTGGAGAGGTTTGAGTTATTTAAGGATTGTCAGCACGGATTTCTAAGGCAGATCATGCTTGACTGAACTAATTGAATTTATTTCGATGATCTGAGAAGGTTTATGAAGGGAATGTGGTGGATGTTGTATGCATGGATTTGATGAAATTGTTCAATGAGCAACCACACAAAAGCTTGGTTAACAAAATTGAAGCTCAGGAATAGCATCCAGTTGAATCAAAAATTGTCCAAATGACAGAAAAAAGAGAAATGTGTTAAATGGTTGTTTTTCAGACTGGAGGATGGTAGACAGTGAAGTTCCCCAATGGTCAGTGCGAGGAATACTGTGCTTTTTCTTTGCTACATATAAATGACATGGATCTTGGAATAATGAGTAGAATTTACATTTTTTCTGATGATTGCAATCTTGGAGGCGTGGTAAACAGTGAGGATGTCACAAACCACCTACAACATGATGTAGATCGGCTAGCAGAATGGACAGAGAAGTGGCAGGTAGAATTTAATACAGAGGAGTGTGAGGTGATGCATTTTATCAGATGGACGAGGAAGGCAATATAGACATAATGACACAGTTCTAAAGATTGTGCAGGAACAGAGGGACCTGGGGCTCCATATGCATTGATCTTTGAAGGTGCCAGGACATATTAGGAGGGTGCTTAGTCAATCATATCAGATCTTGGGCTTCATCATTGGAGGCAAAGATACAAAATAAGGGAAGATATGCAGAAACTTCATAAAGCTTTGGTTGGACCCCAACTAGAGAACTGAGTACAGTTCTGGTCACCACACTGTAGGAAGGATGTGACAGTCCCTGAAAGGGTGCAGAGGAGATTTACCAGAATGATTCCAGGGATGGGAGTTTAGTTACAAAGTGAGTTCGGAGAAGATGGAGTTGTTCTCCCTGGTGTAAAGGAGATTGAGAGAGATTTGATAGAGGTGTACATGATTATGATAGACTTAGAAAAGATAGACAAGGAAAAACTGTTCCCATTAACTGATGAAACAAGGACTAGGGGACACAGATGGAAGGTTTCGGGAAAGAGATACAGGGGGAATATGAGGAGGAACTTTTTTACACAGTGGATGGTAATGAGCTGGAACTCGCTACGCATGAGGGTGGTGGAACCAAGCCAATCAATGATTTCAAAAGGAAACTGGATGGACACTTGAAGGAAATGAACTTGCAGGGATACGGGAATTGAGCGGTGGAGTGGAACTGACTGGATTGTTCCACAGAGAGCCGGCATAGAGTGGCTGAATGGCCTCCTTCTGTGTTGTAAATGACTCCATCGATTTCTACCACTCTATGTTAGATATGTCACCTGCTCCTGCCTGGAACCATCCAGATACATAGAAGTTCAATTAAACTGTGACCTTGACGGCCACTGACCGCTCCGTCCTCACCCTGGTGTGAGGCTCCAGGTTGTGTTACAGGAGGTGACACAGCTCTGTGACCACCTCCTTATTGAATCAGAGTCACCTCACACACTGCTCCTGGGTTAAGTGTAGGTAGGAAAAGTGCTCTTGGAACACCCGGGGTGGGTAGGGCAGAGCCCCCTGCTCCTCTATATTTACAGAGCTTCCCTCTCTGCAGCCTCTGCTCCATTTGTTGGTCATGTGACAGACCCAGAGACACTGTAACTACAGTTCCAATACCTCTTCCAGAGTTGGGTCACCAAATCTTCTGTCCTCCCTGAATGTCTGCAGCAGCTCCCAACACAACCTCCAGAAAACCATCCACAGCACCTCCAATAACTTTACAATAGCAGAAGTAAGTCAAAAGCCCCTCACCTGTCAGGTGGACGCCTGGTCCTTTTAAATGACACTAGAGGGGGTTCCTCGTGCTGCTGAATGTATGTTCAGCTGACATTGACTAACACAGGCGGTCAGTGGACATGCACAGACCAAGTTTCAAAGACGTACATCAAAGCTGCTGCTATGGTAAATTGACATCACTTTCAAATCCACCCTCAAAGGAACAACACATACATGGTACAATTGAGCTAGAGCCCTGCCCAACTTGGGACAGTGTGCAGGCCACAGTAGAAGTGGCCGGCTGTGAAGACCACGCGAACAGCACATAGATGATACGACTGGGCTGGAGCCCCGCCCAGCATGGGATATTGTGCAGACCACACTGGAAGTGACCAGCTGTGCGATTCACATCTCTTTCTGGATCCCAATTCTGTACCGTCAGCAGCAGTCTTGCTGCGGAGTCTATAATCCTGGCTCGGGACACATACAGAAAAAGAAATTCACTTTACAAGGAGAACTGAAAAAAGAGTGAAGTCGAAAGATTTGCAGGAATATATGAATTGGAGAGGGGAAAATGAATAAATGGAGGGCTGAGGCCATGGAGAGATTCAAACATAAGAATGAGAATATTAAAATTAAGGTGCTGCCAGACCGGTAGCCAATGTAGATCAGTGAGCACAGGGGTGATGGGTGATCGGGATTTGGAATGAGTTAAAATACAGGCAGCAGAGTTCTGGATGGGCTGTGGTTTATGGAGGTTTATAACGAGAAGGGTGACCAAGATGGAATTGGAATAGTCAAGTGTGGATTTATCAGTGATGCGGATGAGGGTTTACGCAGCAGATGGGCTGAGGCAGAGGTGGAGATGGGTGAAATCACAGAGGTGGTATTAGGCAGGGTTGGTGATGGAGAGAATATGAAGATGAACTCAGCTCAGGTTTAAATATAACTCAGAAGTTGTAAACTGTCCGATTGAACCTCAGATATTTGGCAGGGTGGAGTATGTGCTTCCCAGATAGGGGATGGAGTTTGTGATGGAGACCAATGACACTGGCTTCAGTCTTCCCAAAATTTACATAACAGAACAGTATTTCAGTGAAACAGGGTTTACAGATCTCCGAGCCTGAAATAGAGACAGCAACAGCAGCAAAGAACAAGAACAAAGAACAAAGAAAAGTACAGCACAGGAACAGGCCATTCGGCCCTCCAAGCCTGCGCCGATCTTGATGCCTGCCGAAATTAACACCGTCTGCACTTCCGGGGTCCGTATCCCTCCATTCCCATCCTATTCATGTATTTGTCAAGATGCCTCTTAAACATCTCGATGGTACCCGCTTCCACCACCTCTCCCGACAACAAGTACCAGGCACTCACCACCCTCTGTGTAAAGAGCTTGCCTCGCACATCCCGTCTAAACTTTGCCCCTCTCACCTTAAACCTATGTCCCCTAGTAACTCACTCTTCCACCCTGGGAAAAAGCTTCTGACTATCCACTCTGTCCATGACGCTTATAACTTTGTAAACCGCTATCATGTCGCCCCTCCACCTCCGTCGTTCCAGTGAAAACAATCCGAGTTTATCCAACCTCTACTCATAGCTAATGCTCTCCAGACCAGGCAACATTCTGGTAAACCTCCTCTGTAACCTCTCCAAAGCCTCCATGTCCTTCTGGTAGTGTGGCGACCAGAATTGCTCGCAATATTCTAATTCTGGCCTAACTAAAGTTCTGTACAGCTGCAGCATGACTTGCCTATTTTTATACTCCACGCCCCGACCCATGAAGATCAGCATGCCGTATGCCTTCTTGACTACCTTATCCACCTGCGTTGCCACTTTCAATGATCTGTGGACCTGTACGCCCAGATCGCTCTGCCTGTCAATACTCCTAAGGGTTCTGCCATTTACTGCATACCTCCCACCTGGATTAGACCTTCCAAAATGCATTACCTCACATTTGTCCGAATTAAACTCCATCTGCCATTTCTCCGCCCAAGTCTCCAACCAATCTATATCCTGCTGTATCCTCTCACAATCCTCATCAGTATCCGCAACACCACCAACCTTTGTGTCGTCCACAAACTTACTAATCAGACCAGCTACATTTTCCTCCAAATCATTTATATATACTACAAACAGCAAAGGTCCCAGCACTGATCCCTGTGGAACACCACTAGTCACATCCCTCCATTCAGAAAAGCACCCATCCACTGATACCCTCTGTCTTCTATGACCGAGCCAGTTCTGTATCCATCTTGCCAGCTCCCCTTTGTTCCCATGTGACTTCACCTTTTGTATCAGTCTGCCATGCGGGACCTTGTCAAAGGCTTTACTGAAGTCCATATAGATAACATCCACTGCCCTTCCTTCATCAATCATCTTTGTCACTTCCTCAGAAAACTCAATCAAATTAGTGACACACGACCTCCCCTTCACAAAACCATGCTGCCTGTCGCTAATAAGTTCATTTGTTTCCAAATGGGAGTAAGTCCTGTCCCGAAGAATCCTCTCTAATAATTTCCCTACCACTAACGGAAGGCTCACCGGCCTATAATTTCCTGGATTATCCTTGCTACCCTTCTTAAACAAAGGAACAACATTGGCTGTTCTCCAGTCCTCTGGGACCGCACCTGGAGCCAATGAGGATGCAAATATTTCTATCAAGGCCCCAGCAATTTCTTCCCTTGCCTCCCTCAGTATTCTGGGGTAGATCCCATCAGGCCCTGGGGACTTAACTACCTTAAAGTTTTGCAAGACACCCAACACCTCCTGCTTTTTCATAATGAGATGACTGAGGCTATCTGCACTCCCTTCCCTAGGTTCATCATGCACCAAGTCCTTCTCCTTGGTGAATACTGATGCAAAGTACGCATTTAGTACCTCGCCCGTTTCCTCTGGCTCCACACATAGATTCCCTTCTCTGTCCTTGAGTGGGCCAACCCTTTCCCTGGTTACCCTCTTGCTCTTTATATACGTATATTAAGCTATGGGACTTTCCTTAATCCTGTTTGCCAATGACTTCTCATAACACCTTTTAGCCCTCCTGACTCCTTGCTTAAGTTCCTTCCTACTGTCTTTATATTCCTCAAGGGATTCGTCTGTTCCTAGCCTTCCAGCCCTTACGAATGCTTCCTTTTTCTTTTTGACGAGGCTCACAATATCCTGCGTTATCCAAAGTTCCCGAAACTTACCAAACTTATCCTTCTTCCTCACAGGAACATGCTGGTCCAGGATTCTAATCAACTGACGTTTGAAAGACTCCCACATGTCAGATATTGATTTACCATCAAACAGCCGCCCCCAATCTAAATCTTTCAGTTCCTGCCTAATATTGTTATAATTAGTCTTCCCCCAATTTAACACCGTCACCCGAGGACTATTCTTATCCTTATCCACAAGTACCTTAAAACTCATGGAATTATGGTCAATGTTCCCGAAATGCTCCCCTACTGAAACTTAGACCACCTGACCAGGCTCATTCCCCAATACCAGGTCCAGTACGGCCCCATCCCTTGTTGGACTATCTACGTATTGTTTCAAGAAGCCCTCCTGGATGCTCCTTACAAATACTGCCCCATACAAATCCCTAACACTAAGTGAGTCCCAGTCAATACAGGGGAAGTTAAAATCACCCACCACTACAACCCTGTTACCTGTACACCTTTCCAAAACGTCTACATATCTGCTCCTCTACCTCTCACTGGCTGTTGGGAGGTCTGTAGTAAAGCCCCAACATCGTGACTGCACCCTTCCTATTCCTGAGCACCACCCACATTGCCTCGCTGTATAACCCTTCCGAGGTGTCCTCCCACAGTACAGCTGTGATATTCTCCTTCACCAGTAATGCAACTCCCCCACCCCTTTTATATCCCCCTCTTTCCCTTCTGAAACTTCTTAAGCCTGGGACATTTAGCTGCCAATCCTGTCCTTCCCTCAACCAAGTCTCTGCAATAGCAAAAACATCATAATTCCAAGTACTCATCCAAGCTCTAAGTTCATCTGCCTTACCTGTTATACTTCTCGCATTGAAACAAATGCACTTCACACCACCAGTCCCGCTGTTCTCCACAACATCTCCCTGCCTGATCTTCCTCTTAGTCTTAATGGCCTTATTTACTAGTTCCCCTTCATTTATTTCACTTGCTGTCCTACTGCTCTGGTTCCCACCCCCCCTGCCACACTGGTTGAAACCCTCCCGAGTGACGCTAGCAAACCTCGCAGCCAGGATATTTGTGCCCCTCCAGTTTAGATGCAACCCGTCCTTCTTGTACAGGTCCCATCTGTCCCTGAAGAGATCCCAATGGTCCAGATATCTGAAACCCTCCCTTCTACAACAGCTGCTCAGCCACGTGTTTAGCTGCACTGTCTTCCTATTTCTAGCCTCACTGGCATGTGGCACAGGGAGTAATCCAGAGATTACAACCCTCGAGGTCCTGTTTTTTAACTTTCTACCTAACTCCCTAAACTCCCCCTGAAGGACCTCATCACTCTTCCTGCCTATGTCGTTGTTACCGATGTGTATCACAACCTTTGGCTGTTCACCTTCCCCCTTCAGAATTCCCCCTGTCCATTCAGGGACATCCTTGACCCTGGCACCAGGGAGTCAACATACCATCCCGGAGTCTCTTTCACGTCCACAGAAACGCCTATCTGTGCCCTGACTATAGATTCCCCTATAACTATTGCTCTTCTGCGTTTTGTCCCTCCATGCTGAACAACAGTGCCAGCCGTGGTGCCACTGCTCTGGCTGCTGCTGTTTTCCCCTGATAGGCCATCCCCCCGAACAGTATCCAAAACGGTATACTTGTTAGAGAGGGAGATAGCCACAGGGGATTCCTGCACTGACTGCCTGCCCCTTCTAGCAGTCACCCATCTATCTGCCTGCAGCTTGGGTGTAACCACTTCTCGAAAACTCCTGACTATGACGTTTTCCGCCACTTGCATGCTCCTAACTGCATCCAGTTGCCGCTCCAACCGATCCATGCGGTCTATGAGGAGCTTCAACTGGGTACACGTCCTGCAGATGTAGTCCTCCAGAACGCTGGAAGCGTCACGGGCTTCCCACATCTCACAGGTGAAGCATTTCACCCCTCCAACTGACATTTCTAACACTAATTAGTTAATTATTATTAAATAAATAAAATGAGAGAGTAAATGACAAGAATTGTAATACAGTTGACAATGGTTTATAGAGCTAATATCTGGAGATATTCACCAGGCAGACAACGGCAGCAAGAAGGACAGAGTAAATTACACGAACAGTAATGCAGTTAAACATGTTTTTAGAATTAATAGCTAGATAGAGAGACTTACCAGGGACCCCAATAATAGCCAGGATGGGATAGTAAATGTATTGAATTATCTTCAGTGCGAGATAGATACGAGTGTTTAATGAGAACCAATCATAATATGTAGAAAAAGAGTAAAGTTCCGAAGATAAACTCCTGTCCATTGTTGTAACATTCCAATCTATTGTTCTCAGATTCTGACCCATTGTTGTAACATTCCAGTCTTTTGTTCTCAGATTCTAACCTATCCTCTCTCTATCTCTCTGGAGCAGCTGATCTCTGTAAGTGCCGGGGCTGATGTTCCCACTGACACTGTGGGATAACACATTGAAAGAAGCCCCTTATTAATAGAAGATGGAAAACACAATTAGGGTCCATGGAGACTGACATTATGTACAGTCACGGAATTAACAGATTCAGTTAATTCTTTTCAATCCAACACTTTTTGTACCGCAATAAAGTTGAACATTTACCCAGTCTGGATGGGATGTATGAGGGTTGCTGAGAGAAGGAATGGTGGAAATAGCCGAGGCACTGGCCAGAATCTTCCAATCCCCCTTGGATATGGGCGTGATGACAGATTTTCACAGGCTCGCCACTCTCTGGGTGAAGAAATTTCTCCTCATGTCAGTCCTGAAAGTTTTACCCCGTATCCTTAGACTATGAACCCTGGTTCTGGACTCCCCACCATCGGGAACATCCTTCCTGCATCTACCGTGTCAAGTCCTGCTTGAATTTTATTGGTTTCGTTTTATTTTGTGTCATGCACAAACTTGGAAATATTACATTTGGTCCCCACATCCAAATCATCGATACATATTGTGAACAGCTGAGGCCCAAGCTCTGATCCTTGCAGTACCCCACTAGTCACACCATGCCAACGTGAAAATGCCAGTATACTACCTCCTATCCCATTTATTTTAATTTTGCGAAGCAAGCTCCTTCTGGTGGACTTCATCAAAAACCTTCTGAAAATACAAGTATACCATGTCCACCAACTCCCCTTTATCAATTCTGTTAGTAACATCCTCAAAATCTCCAACAGGTTCGTCAAACATCATTTCCCATTCATAAATCCATGTTAACTGTGCCCAATCAGATCATTGTTATCCAAGTCCATTTATCACATCCTTTAGAAATGATTCTCGCAGGTTCCCAACGATTAATGAAAGGCTAACAGCTTTGGAATTCCCTGTTTTCTCTCTCCCTCCCTCTTAAATAGTGGGTGACAATTGCGACGTTCCAAGCTGCAGGAACCGCTCCGGAATCTGCAGATTCTTTGAAGATGATCAGCAATGCATTTCCATAGCTATCTCGTCAACACTCTGGCAAGTAGAATATCAGGTCCTGGGGACATACCAACCTTCAGCCCAATTAATTTCTTCAATTTCTTCTTAGTAATACTAATTTCCTTCAATTCATTGCAGTTCTGAAGAAGGGTCACGTTATCTCTGCTTCTCTCTACACAGATGCTATCAGACCTGCTGAGTGTTTTCAGCATTTCTTGTTTTTATTTCAGATTTCCAGCATCCATAGTATTATGCTTTTAATTTCCTTCAATTTTTTATTCCTACAATCATTTGGATCTCTCATTCTGGGAGATTTCTTATATATTCCACTGACACAAAGTAATCATTTAGCTTCTCTGCCATTTCTCTGTTCCCCATTATAAATTCTACTGACACTGCCTGTGATGGACCCACATTTGTCTTAGCCAAACGTTTCCTTTTTATGTACCTGTGGAAGCTTTTACAGTCCGTTTTCATATTTTTTCCATCAAACTTTCATATTCTATTCTCCCTTTCTTTATCAGTTTCTTCTTCCTCCTTTGATGTATTCTAAAGTCCTCCCAATTCTCAGGTTTACTCCGATTTATGGCAACTTTATAGGCCTTTTATAGAGACATAGAGAGATACAGCACTGGAACAGGCCCTTCAGCCCACCGAGTCTGTGGAGAACAACAACCACCTGTTTATACCAATCCGACATTAATCCCATATTCCCCAACACATTCCCACCATTCTTCTACCACCTACCTAAACTAGGAGCAATTTACAATGGCCAATTTACCTATCAACCTGCAAGTCTTTGGCTGTGGGAGGAAACTGAAGCCCCCGGCTGAATCCCACGCAGTCACAGGTGCAACTTGCAAACTCCACATAGGCAATACCCAGGACTGAACCCGGGTTGCTGGAGCTGTGAAGCTACGGTGCTAACCGCAGTTTTAATCTTATACAATCCTGAACTTCCTTTGTTATCCACAGTGACTGCCTTTACTTTTGGGGTTTATGTGCCTGGAATGGATGTATAGTTGCTGTAAACTATATAATCTTTCTTTAAAGACTATCGATTGCCTATGTACTATCATACCTTTCAATGTAGTTTCCCAATCCACCTCGGGCAATTTGCTCCTCATATCTTCATAATTTCCTTTGCGCAAGTTTAACACCCTGGCTTAAGATTGAACGAACGTACTTTCAAGCATAATGTAACATTCTATCACAGTATGGTAATTCATCCCTAAAGGTAATTTTACAATACAATTAATAATTATCCCTGTCACATTACATAATACTAGATCTAAAATAGCCTGTTTTCTAGTCGGTTCCTGAACATACTGCTCTAGAAAACCATCCGTAACACACTCCAGAAACTCGCTATCCATGAAATTTGTTCTCATTAGGTTACCCAGTCTATATGAAGATCTAACTCATCCCTGATTATTGCATTACCCATGCTATATGACTCTCCCATCTCCATTAATGCTGTGCCCCACACTAACACTACTGTTTGGTGGCCTATAAACAGCTCTCCTACCAATGTTTTCTGCCCTTTCAGTTTCTTCGCTCCACCCAAACAGATTCCATATTTTGTTCTGCAGACCTGAGATCCTCCCTTACTAATGTACTGATCCCATCCCTTATTATCAGCGCAACATTACGTCGTTTCCCTTGTTGCCTGTCCTTCCAAAAGGTCGAATATGCCTGCATATTCAGTTCTCAGTCTTGGTCACTCTGTAGCCACGTTTCCGTTATGACTATTAGATCATACCCATGTACCTCTATTTGGGCCTTTAAATCATCTACTCTGTTCCAAATACTGCGCACATTCAGGTACAGTGCCCATAACTGTGTCTTATTGACATTCTGCATTCTAGTTGAAGCCCACCTTTGTTTCGCCTCCCTTCGAATGTCACCTTCTACTTTTCTACCTCCTGTTACCAGCTTTACTTCCTTCCAATTTGATCCTTCCTTCCAATTTCAAAAGGAAACTGGATGGGTGATTGAAGGAAGTGGACTTGCAGGGCTACGGGAATTGGGCGGGGGAGTAAGACTGACTTGATTGATCCACAGAGAACCAGCATGGTCTCGATGGGACGAATGGACTCCTTCTGTGTGTTAAGTGACTTTGACTCTATCACTGTCTATGACTGAATGTTGGATATGTCTCCTGCTCCTGCCTGGAAAGATCCAGATACATAGACGTTCAATGAAACTGTGACCTTAACAGCCACTGACAGCTCCGTCCTCACCCTGGTGTGAGGCTCCAGGTTATGTGACAGGAGGTGACACAGCTCTGTGACCACATCCTTATTGAATCAGAGTCACCTCACACACTACTCCTGGGTTAGATGTAGGTAGGAAAAGTGCTCTTGGAAAACCCGGGGTGGGTAGAGCAGAGTCCCCTCCTCCTCCATCGTTACAGAGCTTCCCCTCTCTGCAGCCTCTGCTCCATTTGTTGGTCATGTTACAGACCCAGAGACATTGTAACTACAGTCCCCGTACCTCGTCCAGAGTTGGGACACCAAATCCTCTGTCCTCCCTGAATGTCTGCAGCAGCTCACAACACAACCTCCAGAAAACCATCCACATAACCTCCTCCAACTTCACAAAAGCAGAAGTAAGTCAAAAACCCCTCACCTGTAAGTCGGATGTCTTGTCCTTTTAAATAACACTGGAGGGAGTTCCTCGTGCTGCTGAATGTATGTTCAGCTGAGAGTGACTAACACAGGCAGTCAGTGGACATGCACAGATCAAGTTTCAAAGACGCGCATCAAAGCTGCCGGAATAGCAGTTTGACATGACATTCCACAACTCCTCATGCTACTAGTGCACACAATGTACACCCGGGCTAGAGTACTGCACAGCATGGGACAGTGTGCAGGCCACACCAGAAGTGGCTGGGCGCTCAGTTCAGACCCTTTTCTGGATCCAGGCTTCCACAGTGTGGGCAACAATGCTGCTGTAAGAGCTGAAAATCACCACCAGGGAGAGATAGTGAGGGAAGGAAATTCACTTTAAAAGGGGACATGGAAATAGACTTGATGGCAGAAGAAATGCTGGAATCTGGGAATGGGCAGGGGAATGGGGCTAATTGGAGGGGCGAGGCCATGGAGGGATTCAAACACAAGAATGAGATTATTAAAATTAAGGTGCTGTCAGACCGGGAGCCAATGTAGATCAGTGAGCACAGGGGTGATGGGTGATCGGGATTTGGTGTGAGTTAGAATACAGGCAGCAGATTTCTGGATGGGCTGTGGTTTATAGAAGTTTATAACCTGCAGGGGGACCAGGATAGAATTGGAAAAATCAAGTGAATAAAGGCACAGATGAGGGTTTATGCAGCAGAAGGGCTGAGGCAGAGGTGGAGATGGATGATCTTACAGAGGTGGTAATAGGCAGAATTGGTGATGTAGGGAATATGGAGATGAACTCAGCTCAGGTATAAATAGAATACAGATGTTGTAAGCAGTCTGGTTCAGCCTCAGATATCGGGCAGGGTGGGGTATATGTTTCACAGATAGAGGATGGAATCTGTGATGAAGACCAATGACACTGGCTTCAGTCTTCCCAATATTTGCATTACAGAACAGTATTTCAGTGAAACAGGGTTTGCAGATCTCCTAGCGGAAAATAGAGACTTACAAGGAGCACAGACAGGACCGAAGGTGAGTGATGAACTTACAAGAACTGCAATACAATTAGCAATGGATTTACAGCTAATAGCTGGAGGTAGAGATTCACCAGCAACAGTCGCAGCAGCAAGAAGGGCAGAGTAAATTACAGGAGCAGTATTGCAATTAAACATGGTTTGTAGAAATAATAGCTGTATAGAGAGACCTACCAGGGACACCAACAATAGCCAGGATGGGATAGTAAATATATTGAAATATCACAAGTGCATACAGGATCCGATCTTCTAATGAGTACCAATCCCAATATGTAGAAAGATAGTAAAGATCCGAGGATAAACTCCTGTCCATTGTTGTAACATTCAAATCTATTGTTCTCAGATTCTGATCTATCCCTTCCCTCTCTCTGGAGCCACTGATCCCTGTCAGTGCTGAGCGTGATGTCCCCTTTGACGCTATGTGATAACACATTGAAAGAGTCCCTTATTAATAGAAAAGGAAAACCCTCCAGTGACACAGTTAGGGTCCATGGAGACTGACATTAATTGCAGTTACTGAACAAACAGGTTCAGTTAACCCTTTTCATTTGGACACCTTTTGTACCACAATAAACGATAACATTTGCCCAGTCTGAATGGGATGTATGAGGATGGCTGAGGGAGGGAAAGATGAGAATAGCAGATGCACAGGCCAGAATCTTCCAATACACCTTGGATATGGGAGTCGTGGCAGAGGACTGGAGGGTTGCCAATGTTGCACTCTGATTAAAAAAGGAGAGGTGGAGTAAACACTGTATTTACTGTCACTGATGGGGCAAATTCCAGAGTTCACATCCCAGGACAAACGTATTTGCTGCTTGAGAAAAGAAAAAAAGCATGGACAACAAATGGCCAGCAGCAAGTCATGTCTAGTAAATGCCAACAACAACAACGTATATTTATATCGTGCCTTTTATGCAAAAAAACATCGCAAGAGCTCCACAGGAGCATTATGAAGCAAAGTATGACACAGAGCCACAATAGGAGATATGAGGTCAGATGACCAACAGCTTGGTCAAAGAGGAAGGTTTTATGTAGTGTCTTAAGGGAGGAATGTGATGCAGAGAGGCAGTGACAGTGGGATAGTGGTAATGTCACTGAACTAGTAATCCAGAGGCTCAGGCTAATGCCCTGGGTTCAAATCCCACCATAGCAGCTGGCGGAATTTAAAATTCAATGGTTTAATATATTCAATTGATAAATACAAATTTGGAATTGAAAGTTGGACTTAAGAATGTTGCCATGAAAGTATCATCGATTTTTATAACAATCTATCTGGTTCACTAATGTCCTTTAGGGAAGGTGATCTACCATCCTTATCTGTTCTGGTCGCCATGTAACTCAATGTGGTTCACTTTTAACTGTCCTCTGAAATAGTCTAGAAAGCCAATCAGTGTCAAGCATAATTATGGATGGACAACAAAGATGCAGGAATGGTATTCCAGAGATTTCCATAAGGGTCGTTAACTAGTCTCGGTCGTAACTCTGGATACAGGTCTTTGGGTCGACATTCCTGGGAATGATAATGTGAAGCCTCATGTCCACATTTCGAAACAATTGTTGTTTATAAACTGTCATCTTTTTGATTGGTTACTCGATGGTTCAATCATGAGTATTACAAGAAATAATGAGACAGCACTCAGAGCTCAAATTAAACACCAATGACTCTACTAGATTCAGTAGGAATACTACTAGTTTACAATTATACAAAATACCCATTCACAATGTACCGGTGAACAATACACCCATTAGTCACAAATATGTTGCAAAGAGTCATGCATACATGATAACCCAATGAGCATTTCCCTCCCTGCTAATCGTTCTGTCGCTGACCAATCTCCTCGACCTTATCATTGAATCACTATTTCCAATGATTTTGCACCTTTCATATCAAGGTGGGCTGAATGTTTCACTGACAAGATCACACTGTCCTATAAAAATCCACCGTAAGCTACAATTGTCCAATGAGATGCCTAATTCTTCGTTCAGATGATGATATGAGAGACTGCCTTGATGGTGAGCATGTGTTTACATTTCCTTCAGTATTTTCATCACCACTTGTGGATGTTACAGATGCCTCAGGATTGTTCTCAGCACAAACAATAGCAGCTTTTCTTCCTGGTCACATACACATTTGAAACCACAGGACAATTAAACAATCCAAATCCCTTACATTCCTGACGTCTTACAAACTGTTGCTTAGAGAATTTCTGGTTTATTTGCATTTCAAAACAAGACATACTCTGACATCATTAATCATCTTGAATAAAACTCTAGAATTAAAATATCTATTCTCATGGTGTTCATTGTCAACTGTTGTAAAAACACATCTGGTTCACTAATGTCCATTAGGGAAGGAAATCTGCCATCCTAACCTGGTCTGGCCTACATGTGATTCCAGACTCACAGCAATGTGGTTGATTCTGAAATGGCCTAGCAAGCTGCTCAGTTGTACGAAACGGCTACAAAATCTAAGAAAAGCAATGAAACCAGACAGACCACCCAGCATCGACCTAGGCACCAGAAACAACAAAGACAAACCCAGCCCTGTCGGCCCTGTAAAGTCCTCCATACTAACATCTGGGGGCTTGTGCCAACGTTGGGAGAGCTGTCCCACAGGCTAGTCAAGCAGCAGAAAACATAGTCATACTCATCGAATCACACCTTACAGACAGTGTCCCAGACAATGCCATCACCATCCCCAGGTATGGACTACAGGGGTTCAAGAAGACAGCTCAGCACCACCATCTCAAGGGCAATTAGGGATGGCAATAAATGCTGGCAGAGCCAGCGACACCCACATCCCATGAATGAGCGAATAAAAGAAATGCCCTGTGTTTAGCTAAAACCCAACAGCTTCAGACACAATCAGTCAACAGTGGGCAGTAGTGGCTGCTGTTTCCAAACACAAAGCTAGATATCTGCGTCCTTGTTGGGACAAAACTGTAGGATTGAGTTTATTTTATGATAGGACTGTTAGAACTTAGTTGTCATTTCCTTCAGTATAACGGTTAAAATAGTATTCTGTATGTAACATAACCACAACGCATGATGTTAGCTAAATATCTGGACAAGTCCTGACCTGTTGAGACCCTTTATTTTAAAGTCGTTAGACTGTGGATTATCCCAGGGAGACTGCTGGTTTTTAAACGGTATAAAACTGTAAACAATGCCCGTGTGGCCAGGAAGCTGTGAAATGAGATATGTACAATTCAATGCCATTAAGTGGTCACTGTGGTTGAATAGGCACAGCAGGGTGGCACCGGGTCAAGATATGACCTTTTGTAAAGGAATTCGGAGAGTTAAGGCAGCTGGAATCTGGAGGCCCCTCCCCCCGCCACTCCCCACTGAACGACAATGACAATGACTTAAACCAGGCTCAAGGTACTATCATGGAAGGGTAGTTAGTTAATGACTGACCAATCAAATGAACAGAAATGGCCTTTTACCTAATATGGAACAGAACCAAGCTGGGAAATGTGTATAAATTAAGAGCTTGTAAGACCCCAAAAGGGCACATCATCATCAAGAAGAAGACAGAAGATAGACTCCAATGAAGAGACAAGGTTCGACAGATAACCGGAGGTTGAGGACCGGGTGTTCCATTGAGAACACAACTGCTGACCACTTCCCTTTGCTCAGTATCACCATGTTCTGCTTATTGTGCAGAACTTCATTCAGTCTGTGAAGCTTGTGAAAGCAGCCTCGTACACATGTAGTTTTATAGCTAGTCTGAGCTGCAAGTCCCTTTAAGATCTGATCTCCCAACATCGACTGTCATTGTAATTGACCTAAGTCTGACAATTACATTAAATCAAACCCCAGATCTTACAAGTGGTGCTGAAACCCGGGACTTTGACTACTATGCAAACCGAGGGTGTTGTAGCAAAGTTTCGCAAACATATCAATATTCGTTTGACCAGTGAAAACTCTTGCAGGGATAAACTCTTTTGAGGGGCAGACGATTATACTGACCCAGTGATGTCTCTTTAAATACACATTATGTCACAAAAAGACAATGGGAAGAAGGGTCTCTGGGAAACATATGAGGAAGAGTTAAGCACTAAGTGTAATATGGACAGTATCCAGTCCCTGTTCGGAGACTGTGTATGGAAGCATGCACACGTTCCTTTTAAAATATAGTGAAGTTTATCCAGGCACACGTCTTGGCTAAACATCAGAAGGGTGAAAAGGCTTTAAATCTGACTCCATGTGCAGCATCGTGCACAGTGCGATGAGGAAGTGATCGAGTCACAGGTGAGAGAAATGGTAGCTCAAAGTGAACAGACCCAGCAGCAGCAGCAGACACAGCTACATGAGTTACACAATAAGCTAGTGTACTTTAATGTCACTATACAACAACAGCCACTTAATGCAGGACAAGCTTGTGCAGTTCAGCAGCAGTTAGAGTTTGCAGAGAAACATATCGTTACTGTCACACAGGATAATGTCCAGTTGACCCAGAAGATAGAGGATTCTAGAGGTGTCCTTAGGGAGTTACAGGAGTGACCACACCTGAAGACAGAGCATGCACAGTACAGGTCTAACATTCAGTGATTGCAAACCCAGAGGGAAAGCAGCTCCCAGGCGGGTGTAGCAGCCTTCACAAAAAGCAGAGTATCACACAGGTGGCACTAAAACGGAGCAGGAGGCCTCGGAGGGGGACAATGTTGGGGAGGGAGAACGTTTACCAATCTGTCCCGTTAAGGTAACCTCCTTGACAGGCTGTCCCGTTAATGTGGTGACAACACCGAATGGAACAGTCTGTTACTCTCAATCCCACCAAGTCACGTGTGACGTTAACAAAGAACAAAGAACAAAGAAAATTACAGCACAGGAACAGGCCCTTCGGCCCTCCAAGCCTACGCCGATCCAAATCCTCTATCTAAACCTGTTGCCTATTTTCTAATGGTCTGTATCTCTTTACTTCCTGCCCATTCATGTATCTGTCTAGATACATCTTAAAAGACGCTATCGTGCCCGCGTCTACCACCTCCACCAGCAATGCTTTCCACGCATATCCCCCCTAAAGTTTTCACCTTTCACTTTGAACTCGTGTCCCCTTGCAATTGAATCCCCCACTCTGGGAAAAAGCTTCTTGCTATCCACCCTGTCTGTCCCTGAGATATAAAAGGAAAGGAAATCTTTCGGAGCCACAGTAAGGCTTAAACAATGTCTGAGGAGAACAGGAGGAAAAGCTTGTGTTTGAGTAAGTGGGTCTGTTTTTGTATTTGAAGTTTCCTGTTTGATTTCTTTGTCTGTCGCAGCCAGTGTCTATTACGGTCAGTTACGTCTGGTCCTGCATGCTGTCTGAATGTAGTTGGTTGTTTAACATGTGTGTATAGTTATATTTTAAATTGGTGTGAGTGGGGAGGACAAAAGTTTTGATAACGTGGATGTTGGAGTGTTAAAAGCAATTGCTTTCTGCTGGGAAGGAGACAGAGAGAAAGAAAGAACGGGAGACAGAGAGAGAGAGAGAGTGAGAGAGATAATGAGTGAGAGAGAGAGACAGAGGGGGAGAGAGTGAGAGAGGGAGTGAGAGAGAGAGAGAGAGAGAGAGGTGTTCCTCCAGGGGGGATAATGAGTAATGACACTCAGGGACAGAGGAAATGTGAGCTCTGGTACTTTGATTGTTCCTGTAGGTAAAAACCTTGAAAACCCTCTTTCCACCTCCTGCCGCTATGGGTGTGGATGACACGGACTGAAGTTCCTGTCTTCAACAGGGATCTATTCAGAATCTGGCACACTTGAGGCCTTCCACCATCGGTGGGTACCACAAGGGCTGTGATACATCTTTAATGCCGAGAATGGCATTTTAGTTTGCGTTTTTGGTTTATTTATCTGTTTTTAATAAACTGAATTCAAAATTTAAATAAAGGGGTCCTGGTGAATAAAGTCCCCCTGGACAAAAAAACAAAACGGGCCTGAGGGTCAGATCGAGAGTAAATCTCCCTCTACACTGTTGAGGGTGTGGAGGGATAAACAGAGATGTCTCGTGAGACTGAGGTCTCTGAACCTCCTCACCTCTCCATGAATAAGAGGAGGAGGCATCCCTCCACTGCAGATTGCCGAGAGGAACAGGGTCAGTCTCCTGGCGGGTCCTCGGACTCCCCGCACTACCAGCACCATTGGGGCTCGAGCCCTAAGTCACAACTTTCTATCCCATAAAATGGAGTGGGGACAGAAGCCTCTGTACCATTCGCAACACCCGAGGTGGGGCGGGGGAGTGGTGAAGGGCCCCTCCCCTGATGGGGGAGCCTGTGGATCCACCAGGAGAAATCATTCCATCTCCCACTTGGTCCGGTGTCCTGGGTGGGGCTGAGATCTGTGAGGGCCAACGCTCTTGGCGCCTGTTGCTGTCATCCAGGATGGATCCGACCCGGCGGTTGATTTGAATAATGTTAACAGTGCTCTGTCTGCTGGTACTGTGGCGCTGGCAGGGTGGGAGATGGCCTCCTCTCTCTACCTCGGGTCCCGCACCGGCTGGATTTCCAGAGTCAAGAAACAACTGCCTCCCCCGAGGCTGATCACAAGCCCGGGCACCGAGGGGGAGAGGGTGTCCTCAACCACAGGCACTCATATTCCCAGTTTCCCCAGAGGAATATAGGAATGACTCCTCCACCACCGATCCTGGGGGTGTGATCATGAGGGAGGTGAGACTCGCTGGCGTGGCCGGGATGTCCACACCACATTGTGTGGTGGGTGTGTCGGACACTGGCGGTGACGGTCCGGAGGAGGATGGAGTCTCGGTGAGGGGCACGGAGGACGACCTTGAATCCATTGCCAGTGAGGCCGTGCACTCCCTCCTGCCTCCTACCGAGTCTCCTCTCATCCCCATTGTAGAACTCCGGGACTTCCTTGCTGCTTGCAGGGAAGTTCAGCCGCCCCTTGACCAGTGTGTGTAGCTGGCGCTGATCATCTGGTCTGTCCGTCTTGCCCTCAAGGAGGGTTGCAAATGTGCAGACATGAAAAAGGTCGTGCGATGTCTGTTCAATGTGTCCTCTCTGGATTGCTGGGGGAGTGGAAGGCGATGAGCAGTTCCACTCTCTCCTCACAGTAAGGTATTGGTGAGAGGATGGTGGTATTTTTGACATGAAGATATCCATAGCCAGCCTCAACATCAACAGCAGCAGGGGGTCTCTCAGCCGTTTTCACAATTTCACAGTCCTCAGGGAAGGGAGAGTTGTGATGGGTTTTATGCAGGAAACCCACACCGTTCCGGGAAATGAAGCCACCGGGCTCCTGGAGTAGCAGGGTGACTTGATGGATCAACGACCTCAAATTAGTGGACGCCTGGTGGAATCTCCATCCCAACTCCAGTGCTTTCGTCTGGAGGACTCAGAAGAAGGGTACCGGAATTGACCGCCTCTACATTTTACAGGCATACGCCTCCTGCATCTCGGTGGCCTCCAAGTGGCTGGTTCCGTGCTCGGACCACCACCTGATGTGGGAGGAATTCACTCCACTCCGCACACGGGACGGGTCCCTGTAATGGCACTTTTAACAAATGGCTGCTGGAGGACGAGTGATTCCGTGACTCATTCCGTCGATTCTGGGCTGACTGGAGAAGGAAGCAGGGAGGCTTCCTCTACTTGAGGCTATGGTGGGATGTGGTCAAGACTCACATCTGCGTCTTCTGTCAGGAGAACACGAAGGTGTCGACCAAGAGGCGGGAAGCCGAGATCGAGCTTCTAGAGAGGGAGGTGCTTGACTTGGAGTCCCATCTCGGTCAGGCCATCACAGACCCCATCCTGTGGCAGGTGTACAAAGAGAAGAGGGCACGCTGAGGGACCTGCAGCTCACGAGGCGTGTACGTGAGGTCGCGGATCCAGATCCTGGAAGATTTGAACCGCGCCTCACCCTTCTTCTACTCAATGGAAAATTGGCAGAGGGTGCATAAGCAGCTCTTCGAGCAGCTGGCAGACGATGGATCCGGAGGGAATGGGAATATTGGTCCGAACCTATAACAGTGCATTGCTCTCTCCGGACCCGTCCAGCGAGGACACGTGTAGAGTTTTGTAGGAGGACCTGCCAAAGATCAGACTGGAGGGCACCAAAGGATTGGAGACTCCGCTCACATTAGCACAATTGTACGGTGCCCTCCACCAGCACTGAATGGGCAAATCGCAGGGGCTGGACGGGGCCACCGTGGAGTTCCTCGGAGCATTGGGATACATCCTGAGGACAATAGCGTGCAGTTCCTGGGGGAAAGCCTGGCGACTCGGGGGTGCCCCTCTCGTGGCACAGGGCGGTTGTCATCCTGTTGCTGAAAAGGGGTGATCTCTGCTTGCTTAAGAACGGGCGTCCGGTCTCCCTCCTCAACATGGATTATAAGATCTACCTACGTCCAGGAATTCCCAGAGAAACACATCTCCAGAGGCACTAATTACAGTCCCCATATCTCATGCAGAGTTGGGTCACGAAATCCTCTGTCAACCCTGAATGTCTGTGGCAGCTCACACCATAACCTCCAGAAAGCCATCCACAGCACCTCCACTGACTTTACAATAGCAGAAGTAAGTCAAAACACCCACACCTGTAAGTTGGATGCCTGGTCCTTTTACATAACACTTGTGCTGCTGAATGTATGTTCAGCTGAGCGTGACTAACACAGGCGGTCAGTAGACGTGCACAGACGAAGCTACAAAGACGTCTGGCAAAGATGTCGGAATGGTTGATTGATGTCAATTCAAACCCCTCCTCACACTAACAGCACATGGTCAATTAGCCTGGGCGAGAGACTGGCACAACATGGGACATGTAATGACCACACTAGAGCCCTGTCCAGAATGAGGCACAGTGTTAAGCACACCAAAGCCCTGCCCGTCATGGGTCACAGTGCTGACCATATTAGAGCCCTGCCCAAAATGGAGGAATGTCATGGCCACACGAGAGCCCTGTCCAACATGGGTAACTATGCTGACCACACTACAGACGTGCACAACATCGGGCACAGTGCTGACCACACTGGAACCCTGCCCAGCATGGGGCACCATGCTGACCACACTGGAACACTACCCAGCAAATGGGAACGGAGCTGACCACACTAGAACCCTGCCCAGCATGGAGCACCGTGCTGACCACACACGAACCCGACCCAGCAAATGGGAACGGTGCTGACCACACACGAACCCTACCCAGCATCGGGCACCATGCTGACCACACTAGAACACAGCCCAGCATGGGGAACTGTGCTGACCTCACTAACGCCCAGCCCAGCATGGGGCACTGTGCTGACCACACGAGAGCCCTGTACAGCATGGGGCACTGTGCTGATCACACGACAGTCCTGTCCAGCATGGGGCCCTGTGCTGACCACACTAGAGCCCTGTACAGCATGGGGCACTGTGCTGATCACACTACAGTCCTGTGCAGCATGAGGCACTGTGCTGATCACACGACAGTCCTGTCCAGCATAGGGCACTGTGCTGACCTCACGAACGACCAGCCCAGCATGGGGCACTGTGCAGATCACGCTAGTGCCCAGTCCAGCATGGGGCATTGTGCTGAGCACACTAGAACCCATGTCCAACCTGGGGCATTGTGCTGAACACACTAGATCCCTGTCCAATACGGGGCACTGTGCTGACCACACGATAACCCTGACCAGCATGGGGCTCTGTGTTGACCACACTAGAATCGTTCCAGCATGGGGCACTGTGCTGACCACACTAGCGTCTTTCCAGCATGGGGCACGGTGCTGACCACATTTGATCCCTTCCCAGCATGGGGCGCTGTGCTGACCTCTCTGGCGCACTGTAAAGCATGGGGCACTGTGCTGGCCAACTGGAGTCCTGCCCAGCACGAGGAGGCAAGTGCTGACCACACTGGAGCCCTACCTAGCATGGGGCAATGTGCTGAGCACACTAGTGACCTGCGCAACATGGAGCACTGTGCGGGCCACACCAGAGACCTGCCCAGCATGGGGCACTGTGCTGATCACACCACAGTCCTTTCCAGCATGAGGCACTGTGCTGATCACACTACAGGCCTGTACAGCATGGGGCACTGTGCTGACCACACTAGAGTCCTGTCCAGCTTGAGGCACTGTGCTGATCACACTACAGTCCTGCCGAGCATGGGGCACTGTGCTGACCACTCTAGAGTCCTGTCCAGGATGAGACACAGTGCTGATCACACTACAGTCCTGTCCAGCATGAGGCACTGTGCTGACCACACTGGAGCACTGCCCAGCATGGGGCACTGTGCTGACCACACTAGAACCCTGCCCAGCATGGGGCACTGTGCTGACCACACTAGAATCCTACCAGCATGAGGCACTGTGCTGACCACACTAGCGTCTTTCCAGCATGGGGCACTGTGCTGACCACTGTAGAGCACTGTCAAGCATGGGGCACTATGCTGACCAGACTAGAACCCTGCCCAGCATGGGGCACTGTGCTGATCACACTGGAACCCTGCCCAGCATGGGGCTCTGCGCTGTACACACTAGAGCCCTGACCAGCATGGGGCTCTGTGCTGTACACATTAGAACCCTGACCAGCATAGGGCACTGTGCGGACCACACTAGAACCCTGCCCAGCATGGGGCACTGTGCTGACCACACTATAACCCTGCCCAGCATGGGGCTCTGTGCTGACCACACTAGAATCTTTCCAGCATGGGGCACTGTGCTGACCACACGAGCGTCTTTCCAACATGGGGCACGGTGCTGACCAGATTTGATCCCTTCCCAGCATGGGGCGCTGTGCTGACCACTCGAGAGCACTGTAAAGCATGGGGCACTGTGCTGACCACATTTGATCCCTTCCCAGCATGGGGCGCCGTGTTGACCTCTCCAGAGCACTGTAAAGCATGGGGCACTGTGCTGACCACACTGGAGCCCTACCTAGCATGGGTCAATGTGCTGATCACACTCGTGACCTGCCCAAAATGGAGCACTGTGCTGACCACATTAGCGACATGCCCAGCAGGGGCACTGTGCTGATCACACTACAGTCATGTACAACATGGAAAATGTGCTGACCACACCAGAGTCCTGTCCAGCATGAGGCACTGTGCTGATCACACTACAGTCCTGCCCTGCATGGGGCACTCTGCCGACCACTCTAGACGACTGTCCAGCATGAGGCACCGTGCTGATCACACTACAGTCCTGTCCAACATAGGGCACTGTGCTGACCACACTAAAGCCCTGTCCAGCATGGGGCACTGTGCTGATCACGCTACAGTCCTGTCCAGCATGGGGCACTGTACTGATCACACTGCAGTCCTGTCCAGCATGGGGCACTGTTATGATCACACTACAGTCCTGTCCAGCATGAGGCACTGTGCTGACCACACTAGAGCCCTGTGCAGCATGGGGCACTGTTCTGATCACACGACAGTCCTGCACAGCATGGGGCACTGTTCTGATCACACGACAGTTCTGCACAGCATGGGGAACTGTGCTGATCACGCGACAGTCCTGTCCAGCATGGGGCACTGTGCTGACCACTCGAGCGCCCTGTCAAAAATGGGGCATAGTGCTGAACACACTAGATCCCTTTCCAACATGGTGCATTGTGCTGAACACACTGGATCCCTGTCCAACCTGGGGCATTGTGCTGAACACACTAGATCCCTGTCCAACATGGTGCATTGTGCTGAACACACTGGATCCCTGTCCAACATGGGGCATTGTGCTGAACACACTAGATCCCTGTCCAACATGGGGCACTGTGCTGAACACACTAGATCCCTGTCCAATATGGGACACTGTGCTGAACACACTAGATCCCTGTCCAACATGGGGCATTGTGCTTAACACACTAGATCCCTGTCCAACCTGGGGCATTGTGCTTAACACACTAGATCCCTGTCCACCATGGGGCATTGTGCTTGACACACTAGATCCCTGTCCAGCATGGGGCATTGTGCTGAACACACTAGATCCCTGTCCAATATGGGGCACTGTGCTGAACACACTAGATCCCTGTCCAACCTGGGGCATTGTGCTTAACACACTAGATCCCTGTCCAACATGGGGCATTGTGCTGAACACACTAGATCCCTGTCCAGCATGGGGCATTGTGCTGAACACACTAGATCCCTGTCCAACCTGGGGCATTGTGCTTAACACACTAGATCCCTGTCCAACATGGGGCACTGTGTTGAACACACTAGATCCCTGTCCAACTTGGGGCATTGTGCTGAACACACTAGATCCCTGTCCAAAATGGGGCACTGTGCTTAACACACTAGAACCGTGTCCAACATGGGGCATTGTGCAGAACACACTAGATCCCTGTCCAACATGGTGCATTGTGCTGAACACACTGGATCCCTGTCCAACATGGGGCATTGTGCTGAACACACTAGATCCCTGTCCAACATGGGGCATTGTGCTGAACACACTAGATCCCTGTCCAACATGGGGCACTGTGCTGAACACACTAGATCCCTGTCCAGCATGGGGCATTGTGCTGAACACACTAGATCCCTGTCCAGCATGGGGCATTGTGCTGAACACACTAGATCCCTGTCCAACATGGGGCACTGTGCTGAACACACTAGATCCCTGTCCAGCATGGGGCATTGTGCTGAACACACTAGATCCCTGTCCAGCATGGGGCATTGTGCTGAACACACTAGATCCCTGTCCAACATGGGGCAATGTGTTGAACACACTAGATCCCTGTCCAACTTGGGGCATTGTGCTGAACACACTAGATCCCTGCCCAACATGGGGCAATGTGTTGAACACACTAGATCCCTGTCCAACTTGGGGCATTGTGCTGAACACACTAGATCCCTGTCCAACATGGGGCATTGTGCTGAACACACTGGATCCCTGTCCAACATGGTGCAATGTGCTGAACACACTGGATCCCTGTCCAACCTGGGGCACTGTGCTGAACACACTAGATCCCTGTCCAACATGGGGCACTGTGCTGAACACACTAGATCCCTGTCCAACATGGGGCATTGTGCTGAACACACTGGATCCCTGTCCAACATGGTGCAATGTGCTGAACACACTGGATCCCTGTCCAACCTGGGGCACTGTGTTGAACACACTAGATCCCTGTCCAACTTGGGGCATTGTGCTGAACACACTAGATCCCTGTCCAACATGGGGCATTGTGCTGAACACACTGGATCCCTGTCCAACATGGTGCAATGTGCTGAACACACTGGATCCCTGTCCAACCTGGGGCACTGTGCTGAACACACTAGATCCCTGTCCAGCATGGGGCATTGTGCTGAACACACTAGATCCCTGTCCAACATGGGGCACTGTGCTGAACACACTGGATCCCTGTACAACCTGGGGCACTGTGCTGAACACACTAGATCCCTGTCCAGCATGGGGCATTGTGCTGAACACACTAGATCCCTGTCCAACATGGGGCACTGTGCTGAACACAATAGATCCCTGTCCAACTTGTGGCATTGTGCTGAACACACTAGATCCCTGTCCAACATGGTGCATTGTGCTTCACACACTAGATCCCTGTCCAATATGGGGCACTGTGCTGAACACACTACATCCCTGTCCAGCATGGGGCACTGTGCTGACCACAACAGCTGCCTGTCCAGCATGGGGCACTGTGCTGACCACACAAATCCCTGTCCGACATGTGGCACTGTGCTGACCACACTAGATCCCTGTCCAATATGGGGCACTGTGCTGACCACACTAGATCCCTGTCCAAAATGGGGCATAGTACTTAACACGCTAGATCCCTGTCCAACCTGGGGCATTCTGCTGAACACACTAGATCCCTGTCCAACATGGGGCACTGTGATGAACATACAAGATCCCTGTCCAATATGGGGCACTGTGCTGACCACACTAGACCCCTGTCCAGCATGGGGCACTGGGCTGATCACACTACAGTCTTGTCCAGCATGAGGCACTGTGCTGATCACACTACAGTGCTGTCCAGCATGAGGCACTGTGCTGATCACACTACAGTGCTGTCCAGCATGAGGCACTGTGCTGATCACACTACAGTCCTGTACAACATAGGGCACTGATCTGACCACACTAGAGCCCTATCCAGCATGGGGCACTGTGCTCATCACACAACAGTCCTGTCCAGCATGGGGCACTGTGCTGATCACACAACAGTCCTGGCCAGCATGAGGCACTGTCTTGATCACCCAACAGTCCTGCCCAGCATGAGGCACTGTGCTGATGACACTACAGTCCTGTCCAGCATGAGGCACTGTGCTGACCGCACTGGAGCCCTGTCCAGCATGGGGCACTGTGCTGAGCACACTACAGTCCTGTGCAGCATGAGGCACTGTGCTGACCACACAGGAGCCCTGTCCAGCATGGGGCACTGTGCTGATCACACTACAGTCCTGTCCAGCATGAGGCACTGTGCTGACCACACAGGAGCCCTGTCCAGCATGGGGCACTGTGCTGATCACACGACAGTCCTGTCCAGCATGGCGCACTGTGCTGAGCACACTACAGTCCTGTGCAGCATGGGGCACTGTGCTGATCACATTACAGTCCTGTGCAGCATGAGGCACTGTGCTGATCACACGACAGTCCTGTCCAGCATGGGGCACTGCGCTGATCACACTACAGTCCTGTCCAGCATGGGGCAATGTGCTCATCACACTACAGTCCTGTCCAGCATGGGGCATTGTGCTGATCACACTACAGTCCTGTCCAGCATGAGGCACTGTGCTGATCACACTGGAGCCCTGTCCAGCATGGGACACTGTGCTGATCACACTACAGTCCTGTCCAGCATGGGGCAATGTGCTGACCACACAGGAGCCCTGTCCAGCATGGGGCACTGTGCTGATCACACTACAGTCCAGTCCAGCATGAGGCACTGTGCTGATCAGACTACAGTCCTGTCCAGCATGGGGCACTGTGCTGATCACACTACAGTCCTGTCCAGCATGGGGCACTGTGCTGATCACACGACAGTCCTGTCCAGCATGGGGCACTGTGCTCATCACACTACAGTCCTGTCCAGCATGAGGCACTGTGCTGATCACACTACAGTCCTGTCCAGCATGGGGCACTGTGCTGATCACACTACAGTCCTGTCCAGCATGAGGCACTGTGCTCATCACACTACAGTCCTGTGCAGCATGAGGCACTGTGCTGACCACAGAGGAGCCCTGTCCAGCATGGGGCACTGTGCTCATCACACTGGAGCCCTGTCCAGCATGGGGCACTGTGCTGATCACACTGGAGCCCTGTCCAGCATGGGGCACTGTGCTGATCACACAACAGTCCTGTGCAGCATGAGGCACTGTGCTGACCACACAGGAGCCCTGTCCAGCATGGGGCACTGTTCTGATCACACTACAGTCCAGTCCAGCATGAGGCACTGTGCTGATCACACTACAGTCCTGTCCAGCATGAGGCACTGTGCTCATCACACTACAGTCCTATCCAACATGAGGCACTGTGCTGATCACACTACAGTCCTGTCCAGCATGGGGCACTGTGCTGATCACACTACAGTCCTGTCGAGCATGAGGCACTGTGCTGATCACACTACAGTCCTGTCCAGCATGGGGCACTGTGCTGATCACATTACAGTCCTGTCCAGCATGGGGCACTGTGCTCATCACACTACAGTCCTGTCCAGCATGAGGCACTGTGCTGATCACACTACAGTCCTGTCCAGCATGAGGCACTGTGCTGATCACACTACAGTCATGTCCAGCATGGGGCACTGTGCTGATCACACTGGAGCCCTGTCCAGCATGGGACACTGTGCTGATCATACTATAGTCCTGTCCAGCATGAGGCACTGTGCTCATCACACGACAGTCCTGTGCAGCATGAGGCACTGTGCTGACCACACAGGAGCCCTGTCCAGCATGGGGCACTGTGCTGCTCACACTACAGTCCAGTCCAGCGTGAGGCACTGTGCTCATCACACTACAGTCCTGTCCAGCATGAGGCACTGTGCTGATCACACTACAGTCCTGTCCAGCATGGGGCACTGTGCTGATCACACTACAGTCCTGTCCAGCATGGGGCACTGTGCTGATCACACTACAGTCCTGTCCAGCATGGGGCACTGTGCTGATCACACTACAGTCCTGTCCAGCATGGGGCACTGTGCTGATCACACTAGAGCCCTGTACAGCATGAGGCACTGTGCTCATCACAGTACAGTCCTGTCCAGCATGGGGCACTGTGCTGATCACACTACAGTCCAGTCCAGCATGAGGCACTGTGCTGACCACACATTAGCCCTGTCCAGCATGGGGGACTGTGCTGATCACACGACAGTCCTGTCCAGCATGAGGCACTGTGCTCATCAAACTACAGTCCTGTGCAGCATGAGGCACTGTGCTGACCACACAGGAGCCCTGTCCAGCATGGGGCACTGTGCTGATCACACTACAGTCCAGTCCAGCATGAGGCACTGTGCTGATCAAACTACAGTCCTGTCCAGCATGAGGCACTGTGCTGATCACACTGCAGTCCTGTCCAGCATGGGGCACTGTGCTCATCACACGACAGTCCTGTCCAGCATGGGCACCGTGCTGATCACACGACAGTCCTGTCTAGCATGGGGCACTGTGCTGATCACACTACAGTCCAGTCCAGCATGAGGCACTGTGCTGATCACACTACAGTCCTGTCCAGCATGAGGCACTGTGCTGATCACACTACAGTCCTGTCCAGCATGGGGCACTGTGCTCATCACACTAGAGTCCTGTCCAGCATGGGGCATTGTGCTCATCACACTAGAGTCCTGTCCAGCATGGGGCATTGTGCTGACCACACTAGAGCCCTGTCCAGCATGGGGCATTGTACTGACCACACTAGAGCCCTGTCCAGCATGGGGCACTGTGCTGATCACACTACAGTCCAGTCCAGCATGAGGCACTGTGCTGATCACACTACAGTCCTGTCCAGCATGAGGCACTGTGCTGATCACACTACAGTCCTGTCCAGCATGGGGCACTGTGCTCATCACACTAGAGTCCTGTCCAGCATGGGGCATTGTGCTCATCACACTGGAGTCCTGTCCAGCATGGGGCATTGTGCTGACCACACTAGAGCCCTGTCCAGCATGGGGCATTGTACTGACCACACTAGAGCCCTGTCCAGCATGGGGCACTGTGCTGATCACACTACAGTACTGTCCAGCATGAGGCACTGTGCTCATCACACTACAGTCCAGTCCAGCATGGGGCAATATGCTGATCACACTACAGTCCTGTCCAGCATGAGGCACTGTGCTGATCACACTAGAGCCCTGTCCAGCATGGGGTAATGTGCTGATCACACTACAGTCCTGTCCAGCATGAGGCACTGTGCTGATCTCACTACAGTCCTGTCCAGCATGAGGCACTGTGCTGATCACACTAGAGCCCTGTCCAGCATGGGGCACTGTGCTGATCACACTACAGTCCTGTCCAGCATGGGGCAATGTGCTGATCACACTGCAGTCCTGTCCAGCATGAGGCACTGTGCTGATCGCACTGCAGTCCTGTCCAGCATGAGGCACTGTGCTGATCACACTGGAGCCCTGTCCAGCATGAGGCACTGTGCTGATCACACTACAGTCCTGTCCAGCATGGGCCACTGTGCTGATCACACGACAGTCCTGTCCAGCATGGGGCAATGTGCTGATCACACTACAGTCCTGTCCAGCATGGGGCAATGTGCTGATCACACTACAGTCCAGTCCAGCATGAGGCACTGTGCTGATCACACTACAGTCCTGTCCAGCATGGGCCACTGTGCTGATCACACGACAGTCCTGTCCAGCATGAGGCACTGTGCTGATCACACTGTAGCCCTGTCCAGCATGGGGCACTGTGCTGATCACACTACAGTCCTGTCCAGCATGAGGCACTGTGCTGATCACACTACAGTCCTGTCCAGCATGAGGCACTGTGCTGACCTCACTATATCCCTGTCCAATATGGGGCACTGTGCTGACCACACTATATCCCTGTCCAATATGGGGCACTGTGCTGACCACACTAGAGCACTGTCCAATATGGGGCACTGTGCTGACCACAATAGATCCCTGCCCAGTATGAGGCACTGTGCTGACCACACTGGATCTCTGTCCAGTATGGGGCACTGTGCTGACCACACTAGATCCCTGTCCAGTCTGAGGCACTGTGCTGACCACACTAGATCCCTGCCCAGTATGGGGCACTGTGCTGACCACACTAGACCCCTGTCCAGTATGAGGCACTGTGCTGACCACACTAGACCCCTGTCCAGTATGAGGCACTGTGCTGACCACACTAGATCCCTGTCCTGTATGGGGCACTGTGCTGACCACAATAGAATCCTTCCAGCATGGGGAACTGTGCTGAACACAATAGAATCCTTCCAGCATGGGGAACTGTGCTGACCACACTAGATCCCTGTCCAGTATGGGGCACTGTGCTGACCGCTCTAGAGCACTGTAAAGCATGGGGCACTGTGCTGACCACACTAGAACCCTGCCCAGCATGAGGCTCTGTGCTGACCACACTAGAGTCTTTCCAGCATGGGGCACT
The DNA here is from genome assembly GCF_036365525.1 of Heterodontus francisci. Taxonomy (NCBI): domain Eukaryota; kingdom Metazoa; phylum Chordata; class Chondrichthyes; order Heterodontiformes; family Heterodontidae; genus Heterodontus; species Heterodontus francisci. The sequence continues at coordinate 5,929,076 of NC_090392.1, read as the reverse complement.
GTGCAGACCACACTAGCGTCTTTCCAGCATGGGGCGCTGTGCTGACCTCTCTGGAGCACTGTAAAGCATGGGGCACTGTGCTGACCACACTAGAACCCTGTCCAGCATGGTGCACTGTGCTGATTACACTGGAGACCTGCCCTGAATGGGGTACAGTGCTGACCACACTGTCCAGCATGGTGCACTGTGCTGATTACACTAGATCCCTTCCCAGCATGGGGCTCTGTGCTGACCACACTAGAGTCTTTCCAGCATGGGGCACTGTGCTGACCACACTAGCGTCTTTCCAGCATGGGGCACTGTGCTGACCACACTAGAACCCTGCCCAGCATGGGGCTCTGTGCTGACCACACTAGAGTCTTTCCAGCATGGGGCACTGTGCAGACCACACTAGCGTCTTTCCAGCATGGGGCGCTGTGCTGACCTCTCTGGAGCACTGTAAAGCATGGGGCACTGTGCTGACAACACTAGAACCCTGTCCAGCATGGTGCACTGTGCTGATTATACTGGAGACCTGCCCTGAATGGGGTACAGTGCTGACCACACTATCCAGCATGGTGCACTGTGCTGATTACACTAGATCCCTTCCCAGCATGGGGCTCTGTACTGACCACACTAGAGTCTTTCCAGCATGGGGCACTGTGCTGACCACTGTAGAGCACTGTCAAGCATGGGGCACTATGCTGACCAGACTAGAATCCTGCCCAGCATGGGGCACTGTGCTGATCACACTGGAACCCTGCCCAGCATGGGGCTCTGCGCTGTACACACTACAGTCCTGTCCAGCATGGGGCAATGTGCTGATCACACTACAGTCCTGTCCAGCATGAGGCACTGTTCTGATCACACTACAGTCCAGTCCAGCATGGGGCACTGTGCTGATCACACTACAGTCCTGTCCAGCATGAGGCACTGTGCTCATCACACTACAGTCCTGTGCAGCATGAGGCACTGTGCTGACCACAGAGGAGCCCTGTCCAGCATGGGGCACTGTGCTCATCACACTGGAGCCCTGTCCAGCATGGGGCACTGTGCTGATCACACTGGAGCCCTGTCCAGCATGGGGCACTGTGCTGATCACACAACAGTCCTGTGCAGCATGAGGCACTGTGCTGACCACACAGGAGCCCTGTCCAGCATGGGGCACTGTGCTGATCACTCTACAGTCCAGTCCAGCATGAGGCACTGTGCTGATCACACTACAGTCCTGTCCAGCATGGGGCACTGTGCTGATCACACCACAGTCCTGTCGAGCATGAGGCACTGTGCTGATCACACTACAGTCCTGTCCAGCATGGGGCACTGTGCTGATCACACTACAGTCCTGTCCAGCATGGGGCACTGTACTCATCACACTACAGTCCTGTCCAGCATGAGGCACTGTGCTGATCACACTACAGTCCTGTCCAGCATGAGGCACTGTGCTGATCACACTACAGTCCAGTCCAGTATGGGGCACTGTGCTGATCACACTGGAGCCCTGTCCAGCATGGGACACTGTGCTGATCACACTACAGTCCTGTCCAGCATGAGGCACTGTGCTCGTCACCCGACAGTCCTGTGAAGCATGAGGCACTGTGCTGACCACACAGGAGCCCTGTCCAGCATGGGGCACTGTGCTGATCACACTCCAGTCCAGTCCAGCGTGAGGCACTGTGCTGATCACACGACAGTCCTGTCCAGCATGAGGCACTGTGCTGATCACACCACAGTCCTGTCCAGCATGGGGCACTGTGCTGATCACACTACAGTCCTGTCCAGAATGGGGCACTGTGCTGATCACACTACAGTCGTGTCCAGCATGGGGCACTGTGCTGATCACACTACAGTCCTGTCCAGCATGGGGCACTGTGCTGATCACACTAGAGCCCAGTACAGCATGAGGCACTGTGCTCATCACAGTACAGTCCTGTCCAGCATGGGGCACTGTGCTGATCACACTACAGTCCAGTCCAGCATGAGGCACTGTGCTGACCACACAGGAGCCCTGTCCAGCATGGGGCACTGTGCTGATCACACTACAGTCCTGTCCAGCATGAGGCACTGTGCTCATCAAACTACAATCCTGTGCAGCATGAGGCACTGTGCTGACCACACAGGAGCCCTGTCCAGCATGGGGCACTGTGCTCATCACACTACAGTCCAGTCCAGCATGAGGCACTGTGCTGATCACACTACAGTCCTGTCCAGCATGAGGCACTGTGCTGATCACACTGCAGTCCTGTCCAGCATGGGGCACTGTGCTCATCACACGACAGTCCTGTCCAGCATGGGCACCATGCTGATCACACGACAGTCCTGTCTAGCATGGGGCACTGTGCTGATCACACTACAGTCCAGTCCAGCTTGAGGCACTGTGCTGATCACACTACAGTCCTGTCCAGCATGAGGCACTGTGCTGATTACACGACAGTCCTGTCCAGCATGGGGCACTGTGCTCATCACACTAGAGCCCTGTACAGCATGAGGCACTGTGCTCATCACAGTACAGTCCTGTCCAGCATGGGGCACTGTGCTGATCACACTACAGTCCAGTCCAGCATGAGGCACTGTGCTGACCACACAGGAGCCATGTCCAGCATGGGGCACTGTGCTGATCACACTACAGTCCTGTCCAGCATGAGGCACTGTGCTCATCAAACTACAATCCTGTGCAGCATGAGGCACTGTGCTGACCACACAGGAGCCCTGTCCAGCATGGGGCACTGTGCTCATCACACTACAGTCCAGTCCAGCATGAGGCACTGTGCTGATCACACTACAGTCCTGTCCAGCATGAGGCACTGTGCTGATCACACTGCAGTCCTGTCCAGCATGGGGCACTGTGCTCATCACACGACAGTCCTGTCCAGCATGGGCACCGTGCTGATCACACGACAGTCCTGTCTAGCATGGGGCACTGTGCTGATCACACTACAGTCCAGTCCAGCTTGAGGCACTGTGCTGATCACACTACAGTCCTGTCCAGCATGAGGCACTGTGCTGATTACACGACAGTCCTGTCCAGCATGGGGCACTGTGCTCATCACACTAGAGTCCTGTCCAGCATGGGGCATTGTGCTCATCACACTAGAGTCCTGTCCAGCATGGGGCATTGTGCTGACCACACTAGAGCCCTGTCCAGCATGGGGCATTGTACTGACCACACTAGAGCCCTGTCCAGCATGGGGCACTGTGCTGATCACACGACAGTCCAGTCAAGCATGAGGCACTGTGCTGATCACACTACAGTCCTGTCCAGCATGGGGCACTGTGCTGATCACACTGCAGTCCTGTCCAGCATGGGGCACTGTGCTGATCACACGACAGCCCTGTCCAGCATGGGCACCGTGCTGATCACACGACAGTCCTGTCTAGCATGGGGCACTGTGCTGATCACACTGCAGTCCAGTCCAGCATGAGGCACTGTGCTGATCACACTACAGTCCTGTCCAGCATGAGGCACTGTGCTGATCACACTACAGTCCTGTCCAGCATGAGGCACTGTGCTCGTCACCCGACAGTCCTGTGCAGCATGAGGCACTGTGCTGACCACACAGGAGCCCTGTCCAGCATGGGGCACTGTGCTGATCACACTCCAGTCCAGTCCAGCGTAAGGCACTGTGCTGATCACACTACAGTCCTGTCCAGCATGAGGCACTGTGCTGATCACACTACAGTCCTGTCCAGCATGGGGCACTGTGCTGATCACACTACAGTCCTGTCCAGAATGGGGCACTGTGCTGATCACACTACAGTCCTGTCCAGCATGGGGCACTGTGCTGATCACACTACAGTCCTGTCCAGCATGGGGCACTGTGCTGATCACACTAGAGCCCTGTACAGCATGAGGCACTGTGCTCATCACAGTCCAGTCCTGTCCAGCATGGGGCACTGTGCTGATCACACTGCAGTCCAGTCCAGCATGAGGCACTGTGCTGACCACACAGGAGCCCTGTCCAGCATGGGGCACTGTGCTGATCACACTACAGTCCTGTCCAGCATGAGGCACTGTGCTCATCAAACTACAGTCCTGTGCAGCATGAGGCACTGTGCTGACCACACAGGAGCCCTGTCCAGCATGGGGCACTGTGCTGATCACACTACAGTCCAGTCCAGCATGAGGCACTGTGCTGATCACACTACAGTCCTGTCCAGCATGAGGCACTGTGCTGATCACCCTGCAGTCCTGTCCAGCATGGGGCACTGTGCTCATCACACGACAGTCCTGTCCAGCATGGGCACCGTGCTGATCACACGACAGTCCTGTCTAGCATGGGGCACTGTGCTGATCACACTACAGTCCAGTCCAGCATGAGGCACTGTGCTGATCACACTACAGTCCTGTCCAGCATGAGGCACTGTGCTGATCACACTACAGTCCTGTCCAGCATGGGGCACTGTGCTCATCACACTAGAGTCCTGTCCAGCATGGGGCATTGTGCTCATCACACTAGAGTCCTGTCCAGCATGGGGCATTGTGCTGACCACACTAGAGCCCTGTCCAGCATGGGGCATTGTACTGACCACACTAGAGCCCTGTCCAGCATGGGGCACTGTGCTGATCACACGACAGTCCAGTCAAGCATGAGGCACTGTGCTGATCACACTACAGTCCTGTCCAGCATGAGGCACTGTGCTGATCACACTGCAGTCCTGTCCAGCATGGGGCACTGTGCTCATCACACGACAGTCCTGTCCAGCATGGGCACCGTGCTGATCACACGACAGTCCTGTCTAGCATGGGGCACTGTGCTGATCACACTACAGTCCAGTCCAGCATGAGGCACTGTGCTGATCACACTACAGTCCTGTCCAGCATGAGGCACTGTGCTGATCACACTACAGTCCTGTCCAGCATGGGGCACTGTGCTCATCACACTAGAGTCCTGTCCAGCATGGGACATTGTGCTCATCACACTAGAGTCCTGTCCAGCATGGGGCATTGTGCTGACCACACTAGAGCCCTGTCCAGCATGGGGCATTGTACTGACCACACTAGAGCCCTGTCCAGCATGGGGCACTGTGCTGATCACACTACAGTCCTGTCCAGCATGAGGCACTGTGCTCATCACACTACAGTCCAGTCCAGCATGGGGCAATATGCTGATCACACTACAGTCCTGTCCAGCATGAGGCACTGTGCTGATCACACTAGAGCCCTGTCCAGCATGGGGCAATGTGCTGATCACACTACAGTCCTGCCCAGCATGAGGCACTGTGCTGATCTCACTACAGTCCTGTCCAGCATGAGGCACTGTGCTGATCACACTAGAGCCCTGTCCAGCATGGGGCACTGTGATGATCACACTACAGTCCTGTCCAGCATGGGGCAATGTGCTGATCACACTACAGTCCTGTCCAGCATGAGGCACTGTGCTGATCACACTGCAGTCCTGTCCAGCATGAGGCACTGTGCTGATCACACTGGAGCCCTGTCCAGCATGGGGCAATGTGCTGATCACACTACAGTCCTGTCCAGCATGGGGCAATGTGCTGATCACACTACAGTCCAGTCCAGCATGAGGCACTGTGCTCATCACACTACAGTCCTGTCCAGCATGAGGCACTGTGCTGATCACACTACAGTCCAGTCCAGCATGGGGCACTGTGCTGATCACACTACAGTCCTGTCCAGCATGAGGCACTTTGCTCATCACACTGCAGTCCTGTGCAGCATGAGGCACTGTGCTGACCACAGAGGAGCCCTGTCCAGCATGGGGCACTGTGCTCATCACACTGGAGCCCTGTCCAGCATGGGGCACTGTGCTGATCACACTGGAGCCCTGTCCAGCATGGGGCACTGTGCTGATCACACAACAGTCCTGTGCAGCATGAGGCACTGTGCTGACCACACAGGAGCCCTGTCCAGCATGGGGCACTGTGCTGATCACACTACAGTCCAGTCCAGCATGAGGCACTGTGCTGATCACACTACAGTCCTGTCCAGCATGAGGCACTGTGCTCATCACACTGCAGTCCTGTGCAGCATGAGGCACTGTGCTGACCACAGAGGAGCCCTGTCCAGCATGGGGCACTGTGCTCATCACACTGGAGCCCTGTCCAGCATGGGGCACTGTGCTGATCACACTGGAGCCCTGTCCAGCATGGGGCACTGTGCTGATCACACAACAGTCCTGTGCAGCATGAGGCACTGTGCTGACCACACAGGAGCCCTGTCCAGCATGGGGCACTGTGCTGATCACACTACAGTCCAGTCCAGCATGAGGCACTGTGCTGATCACACTACAGTCCTGTCCAGCATGAGGCACTGTGCTCATCACACTACAGTCCTGTCCAGCATGAGGCACTGTGCTGATCACACTACAGTCCTGTCCAGCATGGGGCACTGTGCTGATCACACTACAGTCCTGTCGAGCATGAGGCACTGTGCTGATCACACGACAGTCCTGTCCAGCATGGGGCACTGTGCTGATCACATTACAGTCCTGTCCAGCATGGGGCAATGTGCTCATCGCACTACAGTCCTGTCCAGCATGAGGCACTGTGCTGATCACACTACAGTCCTGTCCAGCATGAGGCACTGTGCTGATCACACGACAGTCCTGTCCAGCATGGGGCACTGTGCTGATCACACTACAGTCCAGTCCAGCATGAGGCACTGTGCTCATCACACTACAGTCCTGTCCAGCATGAGGCACTGTGCTGATCACACTTCAGTCCTGTCCAGCATGAGGCACTGTGCTGATCACACTACAGTCCAGTCCAGCATGAGGCACTGTGCTCATCACACTACAGTCCTGTCCAGCATGGGGCACTGTGCTGATCACACTGGAGCCCTGTCCAGCATGGGACACTGTGCTGATCACACTGGAGCCCTGTCCAGCATGGGACACTGTGCTGATCACACGACAGTCCTGTCCAGCATGAGGCACTGTGCTCATCACACGACAGTCCTGTGCAGCATGAGGCACTGTGCTGACCACACAGGAGCCCGGTCCAGCATGGGGCACTGTGCTGATCACACTACAGTCCAGTCCAGCGTGAGGCACTGTGCTGATCACACTACAGTCCTGTCCAGCATGAGGCACTGTGCTGATCACACTACAGTCCTGTCCAGCATGGGGCACTGTGCTGATCACACTACAGTCCTGTCCAGCATGGGGCACTGTGCTGATCACACTACAGTCCTGTCCAGCATGGGGCACTGTGCTGATCACACTACAGTCCTGTCCAGCATGGGGCACTGTGCTGATCACACTAGAGCCCTGTACAGCATGAGGCACTGTGCTCATCACAGTACAGTCCTGTCCAGCATGGGGCACTGTGCTGATCACACTACAGTCCAGTCCAGCATGAGGCACTGTGCTGACCACACAGGAGCCCTGTCCAGCATAGGGCTCTGTGCTGATCACACGACAGTCCTGTCCAGCATGAGGCACTGTGCTCATCAAACTACAGTCCTGTGCAGCATGAGGCACTGTGCTGACCACACAGGAGCCCTGTCCAGCATGAGGCACTGTGCTGATCACACTACAGTCCTGTCCAGCATGAGGCACTGTGCTGATCACACTGCAGTCCTGTCCAGCATGGGGCACTGTGCTGACCACACTAGAACCCTGTCCAGCATGGTGCACTGTGCTGATTACACTGGAGACCTGCCCTGAATGGGGTACAGTGCTGACCACACTGTCCAGCATGGTGCACTGTGCTGATTACACTAGATCCCTTCCCAGCATGGGGCTCTGTGCTGACCACACGAGAGTCTTTCCAGCATGGGGCACTGTGCTGACCACACTAGCGTCTTTCCAGAATGGGGCACTGTGCTGACCACACTAGAACCCTGCCCAGCATGGGGCTCTGTGCTGACCACACTAGAGTCTTTCCAGCATGGGGCACTGTGCAGACCACACTAGCGTCTTTCCAGCATGGGGCGCTGTGCTGACCTCTCTGGAGCACTGTAAAGCATGGGGCACTGTGCTGACCACACTAGAACCCTGTCCAGCATGGTGCACTGTGCTGATTACACTGGAGACCTGCCCTGAATGGGGTACAGTGCTGACCACACTATCCAGCATGGTGCACTGTGCTGATTACACTAGATCCGTTCCCAGCATGGGGCTCTGTGCTGACCACACTAGAGTCTTTCCAGCATGGGGCACTGTGCTGATCACACTGGAACCCTGCCCAGCATGGGGCTCTGCGCTGTACACACTACAGTCCTGTCCAGCATGGGGCAATGTGCTGATCACACTACAGTCCAGTCCAGCATGAGGCACTGTGCTGATCACACTGCAGTCCTGTCCAGCATGAGGCACTGTGCTGATCACACTGGAGCCCTGTCCAGCATGGGGAAATGTGCTGATCACACTACAGTCCTGTCAAGCATGAGGCACTGTGCTGATCTCACTACAGTCCTGTCCAGCATGAGGCACTGTGCTGATCACACTAGAGCCCTGTCCAGCATGGGGCACTGTGCTGATCACACTACAGTCCTGTCCAGCATGGGGCAATGTGCTGATCACACTACAGTCCTGTCCAGCATGAGGCACTGTGCTGATCACACTGCAGTCCAGTCCAGCATGAGGCACTGTGCTGATCACACTGGAGCCCTGTCCAGCATGGGGAACTGTGCTGATCACACTACAGTCCTGTCCAGCATGGGGCAATGTGCTGATCACACTACAGTCCAGTCCAGCATGAGGCACTTTGCTGATCACACTACAGTCCTGTCCAGCATGGGCCACTGTGCTGATCACACTACAGTCCTGTCCAGCATGAGGCACTGTGCTGATCACACTGTAGCCCTGTCCAGCATGGGGCACTGTGCTGATCACACTACAGTCCTGTCTAGCATGAGGCACTGTGCTGATCACACTACAGTCCTGTCCAGCATGAGGCACTGTGCTGACCTCACTATATCCCTGTCCAATATGGGGCACTGTGCTGACCACACTATATTCCTGTCCAATATGGGGCACTGTGCTGACCACACTAGAGCACTGTCCAATATGGGGCACTGTGCTGACCACAATAGATCCCTGTCCAGTATGAGGCACTGTGCTGACCACACTGGATCTCTGTCCAGTATGGGACACTGTGCTGACCACACTAGATCCCTGTCCAGTCTGAGGCACTGTGCTGACCACACTAGATCCCTGTCCAGTATGGGGCACTGTGCTGACCACACTAGACCCCTGTCCAGTATGAGGCATTGTGCTGACCACACTAGACCCCTGTCCAGTATGAGGCACTGTGCTGACCACACTAGATCCCTGTCCTGTATGGGGCACTGTGCTGACCACAATAGAATCCTTCCAGCATGGGGAACTGTGCTGACCACAATAGAATCCTTCCAGCATGGGGAACTGTGCTGACCACACTAGATCCCTGTCCAATCTGGGGCACTGTGCTGACCGCTCGAGAGCACTGTAAACCATGGGGCACTGTGCTGACCACACTAGAACCCTGCCCAGCATGGGGCTCTGTGCTGACCACACTAGAGTCTTTCCAGCATGGGGCACTGTGCTGACCACACTAGCGTCTTTCCAGCATGGAGCACTGTGCTGACCACACTAGAACCCTGCCCATCATGAGGCACTGTGCAGACCACACTAGCGTCTTTCCAGCATGGGGCGCTGTGCTGACCTCTCTGGAGCACTGTCAAGCATGGGGCGCTGTGCTGACCACACTAGAACCCTGTCCAGCATGGTGCACTGTGCTGATTACACTGGAGACCTGCCCTGAATGGGGTACTGTGCTGACCACGCTGTCCAGCATGGTGCACTGTGCTGATTACACTAGATCCCTTCCCAGCATGGGGCTCTGTGCTGACCACACGAGAGTCTTTCCATCATGGGGCACATTGCTGACCACACTAGCGTCTTTCCAGCATGGGGCACTGTGCTGACCACACTAGAACCCTGCCCAGCATGGGGCTCTGTGCTGACCACACTAGAGTCTTTCCAGCATGGGGCACTGTGCAGACCACACTAGCGTCTTTCCAGCATGGGGCGCTGTGCTGACCTCTCTGGAGCACTGTAAAGCATGGGGCACTGTGCTGGCCACACTAGAACCCTGTCCAGCATGGTGCACTGTGCTGATTACACTGGAGACATGCCCTGAATGGGGTACAGTGCTGACCACACTATCCAGCATGGTGCACTGTGCTGATTACACTAGATCCCTTCCCAGCATGGGGCTCTGTGCTGACCACACTAGAGTCTTTCCAGCATGGTGCACTGTGCTGATTACACTAGATCCCTTCCCAGCATGGGGCACTGTGCTGACCACATTAGATCCCTTCCCAGCATGCGGCACTGTGCTGACCACATTAGATCCCTTCCCAGCATGGGGCACTGTGCTGACCACATTAGATCCCTTCCCAGAATGGTGCACTGTGCTGACCACATTAGATCCCTTCCCAGCATGTTGCACTGTGCTGACCACAATATTGCGCTGCCCTGAATGCGTTGCAGTGCTGATCACACTAGGGTCTTGTCTAGCATGGGGCACGGTGCTGACCACATTAGATCCCTTCCCAGCATGGGGCACTGTGCTGACCACATTAGATCCCTTCCCAGCATGGTGCACTGTGCTGACCACAATATTGCGCTGCCCTGAATGCGTTGCAGTGCTGATCACACTAGGGTCTTGTCTAGCATGGGGCACGGTGCTGACCACATTAGATCTCTTCCCAGCATGGGACACTATGCTAACCACACTAGAGTCCTGCCCAGCATGGGACACTATGCTAACCACACGAGTGCACTGTCCAGCATGGGGCACTGTGCTGATCACACTGGAGTCCTGCCCAGCATGGGACACTATGCTAACCACACGAGTGCACTGACCAGCATGGGGCACTGTGCTGACCACATTCGATCCCTTCCCAGCATTGGGCACTGTGTTGACCACACCTGACTCCTGCCCAGCATGGGTTACAGTGATGACCACACGAGAGTCTTGTCCAGCATGGGGCACTGTGCTGACTGTACTAGAGCCCTGCCCGGTATGGGGCGCTGTGCAGTTTCAGCAGCAGATGGACTGAGACAGGGATGAAGTTGGCGATGTTACCGAGGTGGAAATAGACGGTTGTAATGATATCCTGAAAATGAGGTTAAATCTCATTTTGTGGTCAAATGTGACACCAAGGTTGCAAACAGACTGTTTGAATCTCAGACTGTTACCAGGGAGAGGGATGGAATCAATAGCAAGGGAACAGAGTTGGAGTGGGGAGTCAAAACAATGGCTTCAGTCTTCCCAATATTTAATTGGAGGAAATTTCTGCTCATCCAGTACTGGATGTCGGATAATCAGTCTGATAATTTAACAACAGTGGAGAAGTGGAGATAGGTGATGGTGAGGTAAACTTTATGGAGGTCTTTGATGAAACAATGGAGAGGTTTGATGAGGGTGGTGTGATTGAAGTTATATTTATATGGACTTTCAACTGTGTTTGATCAAGTGTCATTCAATAGACAGCTTAACGAAACTGAACCCTATGGATTAAAGGGGCAATGACAGTGATTTTTTTAATTCATTCACGGGATGTGGGCGTCGCTGGCCAGGCCAGCATTTATTACCCATCCCTAATTGTCCTTGAGAAGGTGGTGGTGAGCTGCCTTCTTGAACCGCTGCAGACCATGTTGGGTAGGTAAACCAACAGTGCTGTTAGGACTTTGACCCAGTGACAGTGAAGGAATGGCGATATAGTTCCAAGTCAGCATGATGTGTGACTTGGAGGGAAACTTGCAGATGGTGGTGTTTCCATGTATTTGCTGCCCTTGTCCTTCTATTCGTAGAGGTCGCGGGTTTGGAAGGTGCTGTCTAAGGAGCCTTGGTGCATTGCTGCAGTGCATCTTGTAGATGGTACACATTGCTGCCACTGTGCGTCAGTGGTGGAGGGACTGAATGTTTGTAGATGGGGTGCCAATCAAGCGGGCTGCTTTGTCCTGGATGGTGTTAAGCTTCTTGAGTGTTGTTGGAGCTTCACCCATCCAGGCAAGTGGAGAGTATTCCATCACACTCCTGACTTGTGCCTTGTAGATTGTGGACAGGCTTTGGGGAGTCAGGAGGTGAGTTACTCGCCTCAGGATTCCTAGCCTCTGACCTGCTCTTGTAGCCACGGTATTTATATTAGAACATTAGAACATTACAGCGCAGTACAGGCCCTTCGGCCCTCGATGTTGCGCCAACCTGTGAAACCATCTGACCTACACTATTCCATTTTCATCCATATGTCTATCCAATGACCACTTAAATGCCCTTAAAGTTGGCGAGTCTGTTGCAGACTGTTGCAGGCAGGACGTTCCACGCCCCTACTACTCTCTGCTACTGGCTACTCCAGTTCAGTTTCTGGTCAATGGTAGCCCCTAGGATGTTGATAGTGGGGCATTCAGCGATGGTAATGCCATTGAATATCAAGGGGAGATGGTTAGATTCTCTCTTGTTGGAGTTGGTCATTGCCTGGCACTTGTGTGGCACGAATGTGACTTGCCACTTATCAGCCCAAGCCTGGATATTGTTCAGGTCTTGCTGCATTTCTGCACGGACTGCTTCAGTATCTGAGGAGTCGCAAATGGTGCTGAACATTGTGCAATCATCAGCAAACATCCCGACTTCTGACCTTATGATTGAAGCTCATTGATGAAGCAACTGAAGATGGTTGGGCATAGGACACTACCCTGAGGAACTCCTGCAGTGATGTCCTGGAGCTCTTAGCTCTGTCTATCGCATGCTGCTTACTCAGTTTGGCATGCAAGTAGTCCTGGGTTGTAGCTTCACTAGCTTGACACCTCATTTTGAGATATGCTTGGTGCTGCTTCTGGCATGCCCTCCTGCACTCTTCATTGAACCAGGGTTGGTCTCCTGGCTTGATGGTAATGGTAGAGTGGGGGATATGCCGGGCCATGAGGTTACAGATTGTGGTTGAGTACAATTCTGCTGCTGCTGATGGCCCACAGCGCCTCATGGATGCCCAGTTTTGCATTGCTCGATCCGTTCGAAATCTATCCCATTCAGCACGGTGATAGTGCCACACAACACGATTGATGGTATCCTCAATGTGAAGGCGGGACTTCATCTCCACAAGGACTGTGCGGTGGTCACTCCTACCAATACTGTCATGGACAGGTGCATCTGTGGCAGGCAGATTGGTGAGGACGAGGTCGAGTATGTTGTTCCCTCGTGTTGGTTCCCCCACCACCTGCCGCAGACCCAGTCTAGCAGCCATGTCCTTTAGGACTCGGCCAGCTCGGTCAGTAGTGGTGCTACCGAGCCACTCATGGTGATGGACATTGAATTCCCCCACTCAGAGTACATTTTGTGCCCTTGCCACCCTCAGTGCTCCCTCCAAGTGCTGTTCAACATGGGGGAGTACTGAGTCATCAGCTGAGGGAAAGCAGTAGGTGGTAATCAGTAGGAGGTTACCTTGCCCATATTTGACCTGATCCCATGAGATTTCATGAGGTCCAGGGTCGATGTTGAGGACTCCCAGGGCAACTCCCTCCCTACTGTATACCACTGCGCCACCACCTCTGCTGCGTCTGTCCTACCGGTGGGACAGGACGTACCCGGGACATTGCCTGTAAGGTAAGATTCCGTGAGTATGACTATGTCAGGCTGTTGCTTGACTAGTCTGTGGGCAGCTCTCCCAACTTTGGCACAATTTCACAGATGTTAGTAAGGAGGACTTTGCAGGGTCGACAGGGCTGGGTTTGCCGTTGTCGTTTCCGGTGCCGAGGTCCATGCCGGGTGGTCCGCCCAGTTTCATTCCTTTTTATAGACTTTGTAGCGGTTAGTTACAACTGAGTGGCTTGCTAGACCATTTCAGAGGGCATGTTAGAGGTAACCACATTGCTGTGGGTCTGGAGTCACATATAGGCCAGACCAGGTAAGGACATCAGATTTCCTTCCCTAAAGGACATTACTGAACCAGATGGGTTTTTACAACAATCGACAATGGTTTCATGGCCATATTTAGACTAATTTTAATTCCTGATTATTTTTTTATTACTTTCAAATTCCACCTTCTGCTGTGGTGGGATTCGAACCCATGTCCCCAGAGGAATACCCTGGGTCTCTGGTTACTAGTCCAGTGTCAATATAACATTGGCTAATGAAGAGTAAACAGAGAGAAGTGGTGAAAAGTTGTTGTTCAGACTCGATGGCAGTATACAGTGGTGTTCCTCAGCTGGGCTACGAAGTGGCAGATGGAGTTCAACCTGGAAAAGTGTGAAGTGATTCACTTTGGAAGGTCGAATTTGAATGCGGAATACAGGCTTAAAGACAGGGTTTTTGGTAGTGTGGAGGAACAGAGGGATCTTGGGGTCCATGTCCATAGATCGCTCAAAGTTGCCACCCAAGTTGATAGGGTTGTTAAGAAGGCGTATGGTGTGTTGGCTTTCATTAACAGGGGGATTGAGTTTAAGAGCTGCGAGGTTATGCTGCAGCTCTATAAGGCCCTGGTTCGACCACACTTGGAATATTGTGTTCAGTTCTGGTCGCCTCATTATAGGAATGATGTGGAAGCTTTAGAGAGGGTGCAGAGGAGATTTACCAGGATGCTGCCTGGACTGGAGGGCATGTCCTACGAAGAAAGATTGAGGGAGCTAAGGCTTTTCTCATTGGAGCGAGGAAGGATGAGAGGTGACTTGAAAGAGATGATGAGAGGCATAGATCGAGTGGATAGTCAGAGACTTTTTCCCAGGGTGGAAAGGGCTATCACCAGGGGGCATAATCTTAAGATGATTGGAGGAAGGTTTCAGGGAGATGTCAGAGGTAGGTTCTTTACACAGAGAGTGGTGGGTGCGTGGAATGTGCTGCCAGCGGTGGTAGTGGAAGCAGATACGTTAGGGGCATTTAAGCGACTCTTGGATAGGTACATGGATGATAGTAGAATGAAGGGTAGGTAGTTAGTTTGATCTTGGAGTAGGTTAAAGTTTCGGCACAACATTGTGGGCTGAAGGGCCTGTACTGTGCTGTACTGTTCTATGTTCTATGTTCTATGTTCGGTATTGGGACCACTGCTCTCTTTGCGCTTGGAAAACCCAGGGTGGGGAGGGCAGAGCCTCCTCCTCCCTCTTCACTGAGCTTCCCCTCTCTGCAGCCTCTGCTCCATTTGTTGGTCATGTTTCAGACCCAGAGACACTGTAACTGCAGTCCCCATACCTTGACCAGAGTTTTGTCAACCAATCCTCTGTCGTCCCTGAATATCTGCAGCAGCTCACAACGCAACCTCCAGAAAACCATCCACAGCACCTCCACTAACTTTACAATAGCAGAAATAAGTCAAAAGCCCCTCACCTGTAAGTTGAGTGCAAACGTACACACATACGAATGAGGAGCAGAAGTAGGCCATTCGGCCCCTCGAGCCTGCTCTGAAATTCAATAATAACATGGCTGATCTGGTTGTGTTTTGAATTCTAACTCCCCTCTTTCCCTGATGACCTTTCATTCTCTTGACTAACAAGAATCTTTCTACCTCCACTTTTAAAATATTTCATGACCCCATCTCCACCACCTTCTGTGGCAGAGAGTTCCAAAATCACACAAACCTCTGAGAGAAAAATGTTCTCCTCATCTCTGTCCTGAAGGGGCGACCCATAATTTCAAAACAGTGCCCCAAAGTTCTCGACTCACCCACAAGAGGAAACATCCTTTCCACTTCCACCTTGTCAAGACCTTTCAGATTCTAGTAAACCTCAATCAAGTCTCCCCTCACTCTTCTAAACTCCAGTGAAAACAAGCCTGTCTGTCCAACCTTTCCTCATAAGACAACCCGCTCATTCCTATTATCACTCTAGTAAACCACCTCTGAACCGCCTCTAAAGTATTCACATCCTCCCTTAAATAAGGAGACCAAAACTCTGGACATTATTCGAGATGTGGTCTCACCAATGCCTTGTATAACTGAAGCATCACATGCTGACTTTTATTTTCAATTCCTCTTGTAATGAAGGATAGCATTCCATTCGACTTCTTTATTACTTGCTGTACCTACCTACTAACAGTTTGTGACTCATGCATTAGAACACCGAGATCCCTAAGCACCTCGGAATTTTGCAGCGTCCTACCAAAGTGAACAACTTCACATTTTCCCACATTATACTCCATCTGTGAGATTGTTTTCCCACTCATGCAACCTATCTTTATCGGTCTGCAACCTCCTTATGTCCTCTTCACAACATACTTTCCTATCTATCTTTGTGCCACCTGCAAATTTAGCTAACATGCCATCGCTTCCCTCATCTAAGTCATTAATATAAATTGTAAAAAGTTGAGGCCCCCTGCACAGACCCCTGATGGACTCCACTTGTCACATCCTGCTAATCTGAAAATGACCCATTTATGCAGACCCTCTGTTTGCTGCAACTGGCTAATCTTCGATCCAAGCTAATATGTTACCCCCTACACAAGAGCTCCTACTTTGCACAATCACCTTTTATGTGACATCTAGTCTAATGCATTCTGGAAATCCAAGCGCAGTCGGTCAAAGGGCTCCCCTTTATCCATATTGCATGTTACTCCTTCAAAGAACTTCAATAAATTAGTTCAGGATGATTTCCCTTTCACAAAACCATGCTGTCTATTCGCGATTACCTTCAGTTTTTCTTAAGTGCCCAGCGAAAGCCTCCTTAATGATCGATTCTAACACCTTCCCCATAACAGATGTCAAGCTAACTAACATATAGTTGCCTGTTTTCTGCCTCCCCCTCTTCTTGAATAGAGGGGTTATATTTGCTACTTTCCAGTCAGATGGAATCTTTCCAGAGTCTAGCGAATTTTGAAAAAATAACACCCACACATCTACTACCTCATTAGCCACATCTTTTAAGACCCTAGGATGAAATCCATCAGGACCCGGGGACTTGTCAGCCCGCAACTCCATAAGTTTGCTCAGTAAAGCTTCCCTGGTGATTGTATTTTCACCAAGGTCCTCTCTTCCTTCCACCTCCTGATTTACAGCTATTACTGGCATGTTTCGTGCATCTTCTATAGTGAAGACCGAAGCAAAATATTTGTTCACTGCATCCACCGTTTCCTTATTATCTACTACTAACTTTGCATTCTCACTGTCCAGAGGAGGAACACTCTCTTTACTTATTCTTGTCCTTTTTAAATACCTATAGAAACTCTTGCTATCCACTTTTACATTTCTCGCTAGCTTCCTCTCATACTCTAATGTCTTTCTCCTGATTAACCCTTTAGTCATTGTCTGCTGTTCTTTATATTCTGACCAATCATTAGAACTGCCACTCATTTCTGCACAATGATATGCCTTTAACTTCAGTGTCATGTTTTCCTTAACTTCGTTAGTTAACCGCAGACGGTGGCTCCTTCCACTTATAGTAGGAATATACTTATTCTGGAGTATTTTGAAATATCCCCATAAATTTCTGCCACTGCTTCTCTAATTATCTACCTCCAAGCCTAGTAACCCAGTTCACTTCAGCTAGCTCAGTTTTCATGCCCAAATACTTTCCCTTATTCAAGTTTAAAATACTAGTCTTAGACCCACTCTTCTCACTTTCAAACTGGATGTAAAATTCAGTCACAGTGTGGTCGCTGCTACCTAGAGGTGCCTTTACTCTGAGGTCATTAATTAATCCTGTCACATTACACTGTATCAAAACTAATTTAACCTGCTCTCTGATTGTGTCTAGAACGTGGTGCTCTAAGAAACTATCCCTAAAACATTCTATGCACTCCTCATCCAGGCTATTATTCCAAATATGATTTTTCCAGTTTATATGTAGATTAAAATCATCCATGATTATTGCCGGACCTCTATCATAAGCAAACGATATCTCTTCTTGTATAATATGTTTTATATTGCGATTAATGTTAGGAGACCTGTAGACCACTCCCACTGGGCACTTCTTTCCCCTGCTAATCCTCATCTCCACCCAAACCGATTCGACACCCTGATCTCCTGTACCAAGTTGATCTCGAACTAATGCACCAATACCATCCTTGATTAACAGTGCTACCCCTCCACCTTCACCTAGCTTCCTATTCTTCTTGAATGTCATATACCCCTCAATATTCTGGACCAGGATGCCTGGTCCTTTTAAAAAACACTAGAAGGGTTTATTCATGCTTCTGAATGTATCTTCAGCTGTGACTGAGTAGCACAGGCGGTCAGTGGTCATGCACAGACCAAGTTTCAAAGGCGTACATCAAAGCTGCTGGAATGGGACATTGACGTCACTTCAAACCCCTCCTCAGACTAACAGCAAATGCACAGTATACACAGGCTACATCCCTGCACAGCATGGGGCACTGTGCTGGCCATACTAGAAGTGGTCGCCTGTTCCATTCACATCATTTTACAGATCCAGGTTTCTGTAATATTGGCACCAGTGGTGCCATAGAGTAAAAATCACAGCCGGAGGAGACAGGGAGGTGAAATCAAATCACTTTCAAAAGGGAACTGGAAAAAAAGCCTCAAAGGCATAAGATTACAATGATATGAGACTGGAGAGGGGAATGGGATTAATTGGAGGGGTGAGGCCATGGAGAGATTCAAACATAAGAATGAGAATATAAAAATTCAGGTGCTGCCAGACCAGGAAGAAACGTAGATCAGTGAGCACAGGGGTGATGGGTGATTGGGATTTGGTGTGAGTTTGGATACAGGCAGCAGAGTTCTGGAAGGGCTGTGGTTTATGGAGGTTTATAACTGGGAGAGTGTCAAAGATAGATTTGGAATAGTCAAGTGTGGATTTAATAAAGGCATAGATGAGTATTTATTCAGCAGATGGGCTGAGGCAGAGGTGGAGACGGGTGATATTACAGAGGTGGTTGTAGGCAGGGTGGGTGATGGAGAGAATGTGGAGATGA
This sequence comes from Heterodontus francisci, assembly GCF_036365525.1. Taxonomy (NCBI): domain Eukaryota; kingdom Metazoa; phylum Chordata; class Chondrichthyes; order Heterodontiformes; family Heterodontidae; genus Heterodontus; species Heterodontus francisci. The sequence continues at coordinate 5,910,290 of NC_090392.1, read as the reverse complement.
ACTCAGCTCAGAGTCAACTGGATGCCAGAGGTCGCAAACAATCTATTTCAGCCTCAGACATTGGTCAGTGAGGGGAATGCAGATGGTGGATAGGGAATGGAGTTTGTGACAGTGACTGAATGCAATGTCTTTGGACTTCCCAAGATTTACATGACAAGAACATTAAATGAGTGACATATGATTTATAGTTCTAAACGTTGGATAAAGAGACTTACCAGGGAAACCAACAATAGCGAGGATGGGATAATAAATCGTTTGAATCATCTTCAGTGCATAATAGATCCGATCATCTAATGTTAGCCAAAAATAATCTGCAGTAACTAGGACAAACCAAGAGGAGAAACTCCTGCTTCCCATTGTAGTAACATCCCAATCTACTGTTCTCAGATTCTGACCCATTGTCATAACATTCCAATCTAATGTTCTCAGATTCTGATCTACCCTCTCTCTCTCTCTCGAACTGCTGATCCTGAAAGTGACGGGAAGCTGCTGGGAATAACACATTGACAGGAGTCCTGTGTTAATAGAAGCTGGAAACCCTCCAGTGACAAGTGTGGGGTCCATGGTGACTGACATTAGTAACAGTAACTGAACAAACAAGTTCAGTTAACCCCTTACAATCCACCAATTTTTCCCCTGCCCTGCCAGCAGCAGTAGTAGAGTCGCCAACCTTAAGGGCATTTAAGTGGTCATTGGATAGACATATGGATGAAAATGGAATCGTGTAGGTCAGATGGTTTCACAGGTCGGCGCAACATCGAGGGCTGAAGGGCCTGTACTGCGCTGTAATGTTCTAATTCTAATTCTAATAAAGTAGAACATGTCTGAATTGGATGTGTGGGGGGTGCTGAGGGAAGGAACTGGCCAGAATCTTCCAACCCTCCTTGGGTATGAGACTGGTGCCAGAGACAGGAGGGTTCTAAATGTTACACACTGTTTTAAAAAAGGAGAGATGCGGTAAACCGTGTAATTACTGACCAGTCAGTCTAACGTCGCTGGTGGGAAATTTCTGGAGTTCACAGCCCAGGACAAAAGCATTCGTTGCTTGAAAAAAAACACCGGACAATGAATGGACGGCAGCAGGGATATGGTAATGACAAATCATGTCTAGCAAAGCTCAACAACAGCAACTTACATTTCTTGGTCAAAGCAGAATGTCTTAAGTAGTGGTTTAAGGGAGGAAAGTGAGGCATAGAAGCAGTGACAGTGGTATAATGACGATGTCACTGAACTAGAATTCCAGAGGTGCAGGCTGATGCCCTCGGTTCAAATCCCACTATGGCAGCTGGTGGGAATTAAAATTCAATCAATTAATAAGTTCAACTGATTAATAAAAATCTGGAAATGAAAACTATTCTCAGTAATGGTGTCACGAATCTATCATTGACTGGTGTAAAAACCGATCGGATTTACTAATGTCCGCTCGGGAAGAAAATCTGCTGTCCTTACCTGATCTGGCCTACATCTGACTCCAGACCCACAGCAATGTGGTTGACTCTGAACTGCCTTGTGAAATGTCCAAACAAGTCACTCAATTGTCAGGGCGATTAGCGATGGGAACAAATGCTGGCCTTGCCAGCGAAGCCCACATCTCACACAATAATAAAAAAAGTGGTGGCGGGAGGGAATTCCAGAGCTTTGGGCCTCGGCAGCTGAAGACCTGGCTGGCAGTGGTGCAATGATGAAAATCAAGCATACACAAGAGCCCAGGATTAGAGGAGTGCAAATATCTTGGAGGGTTGTGGGGCTGGTAGAGAATACAGAGATAAGGAGGGGTGAGAAAATGGAGAGAGTTGGAAACACGGTTGAGAATTTCAAAATCAAGACATGGCCTGACTGGAAGCTGATGTACGTCAGTGATTGGGAACGGGACTTGGTGCGGGTTAACACAAGAGCAGCAGAGTTTGGATGACCTCAAGTTTACAGAGAGTAGAATGTGTGAGACAAGCCACGAGTGTGTTAAAATCTGGAATAGAAAGCTAGTCTCAGTCATGGCGCCATGAAACGATTAGCGATTTTTTTTATTAAACACCACCTGATTCACTAATGTCCTTTAGAGAATGAAATCTGCCGTCCTTTCCTGGTCTAGCCTACATGTGACTCCAGACTCACAGCAATGTCATTGACTCGCAACTGCCCTCTGAAAGGGCCTAGCATCTCACTCTGTTTAGGGATTTGAAAAGAAGGCTGAGCGTTTTACAATTGAGGAGTTGCTGGCCAGGATCCAATATAGGTCAGTGAGTACAGAGGGTGATGGGTGAATAGGACTTGGTGTGAGTTAGGCAGCAGTGTTTTGGATCACCTCAAGTTTATGGAGGGTAGGATGTGGGAGAACAGCCAGGAGTGTGTTGGAATAGTCAAGTCTACAGGTAACACAGGCAAGGGGGTGGGGGGGTGGTGGTGTTTTATCAGCAGAAGAGCTGAGAGACGGGCAAAGCTGGCTGAAGATACGGAGGTGGAAATAGGCTGTTTTAGAGATAGTGTGAATATTTTGCAGGAAGCTCATTGTAGGGTCAACTATGACATCACTTTGTGAACAGTTTGGTTTAGTCTCAAAGAGTTGGCAAGTAGAGGGATGGAGTCTGTTGCTAGGAAATGTTTGATGTGGGGTTTGAAAACAGTGGCTTCATTCTTCCTAATATTTAATTGGCATGGCAGATATGTAAGGTGATACTTTGTGGGAAGATTTTGTTGATATTATTTATTCATGGATTGTGGGTGTCGCTGGCTGGGCCAGCATTTATTGCCCATACCTAAATTGCCCTTGAGAAGGTGATGGTGAGCTGCATGTGGATGAATGCGGAGAGATAATACAAGGTAAATGACACAACTTTAAAGGTGGTGAGAATAACAGAGAGACATGGGGTGTTTGTGTACAATCTTTGACGTTAGTTGGACAGGTTAACAAACAGTTAACGAAGCAAATAGATTCCTAGGCTTTATTAATACAGACACAGAGTAGAATAGTCAGGATGTTATGTTACACCTATAGAAAAGACGAGTCCGGCTCCACCTGGAGTATTGTGTCCAATATGGGAACCACACTTTAGGAAGGACAGGAAACGTTTGGAGAGGAGACAGAAGAGTTTTACTGGAACTTTTCCAGGGCTGAGGGATTACAGTTATGTAGCTGGGATTGTTTACCTCAGAGCAGGGAAATTTAAAAGAAGATCTGATAGAGATGTTTAACATTATGAAGGATTTAGATAAATTAAATAAAGTGAAACCGTTTCCAATGTGTGAGGGGCCATTAACCAGAGGACACAGATTTACGGTGATTGGAAAAAAGAAGCAGAGGTGACACGAGGATTTTTTTTAGACAATGGGTGTTTGGGATTTGCAATGTATTGTTTGATAGGCTGAAGGAAACAGATTCAACAGTAGATTCCAAAAGGGAAATGCATAAATATCTTAAGGAGAATAAAAGGAAGGATCTGGGAAAGAGCCAGGGTGTGGGACGAACTGGAAGCTTTTCAAAAGGGCCAGCACAGAATAAATGGACCAAATGGCCTCATTCAATGCAATGCTATTCTGTGTTTCTATGATTGATCCTGCCTGCATTTTCTCATTACCCCTATCCTTTCAACATGCGTTTGATAAAGTACCACATAACAGCCGTGTTACCAAATTAGAAACACTTGGGATTAAAGGACCAATGTCAGCCGTGGCTCAGTTTGTAGCTCTCTCACCTTTCAGTCACAAGCTTCTAGGATCAAGGGTCACTGCAGGACTTGATGACAAGAATCAAGGCTGACAATGCAATGCAGTACTGAGGGAGTGTCGCACTGTCAGATGTGCCGTCTTTTGAATGAAACGTTAAACCAAGGCCACATCTGCCCTCTCAGATGGATGTTAAATATCCCATCGCTCTATGTTGAGGCAGAGCAGGGGAATTATTCCCGCTGTCCTGGTCAATATTTATCCTTCAATCAACATCACAAAAACAGATCTGATCATTATCACATTGCTTCTCCTCTCCGCAGCCTCTGCTCCATTTATTGGTCATGTTACTGACCCAGAGACACTGTAACTACAGTCCCCCTATATCGTCCACATTTGGGTCACCAAATCCTCTGTCCTCCCTGAATATCTGCAGCAGCTCACAACACAACCTCCAGAAAACCATCCACAGCACCTCCACTAACTATACAATAGCAGATGTCAGTCAAAAGTCCCTCACCTGTCAGTTGGATGCCTGATCCTTTTAAATAACACTAGAGGGGGTTCCTCGTGCTGCTGAATGTATGTTCAGCTGAGAGTGACTAACACAGGCGGTCAATGAACATGCACAGAACAAGTTTCAAAGACGTACAACAAAGCTGCTGGAATGGCTGATTGACACCATATTATGACCCCTCCTCACGCTACAGACACACACACGTTGCACCCACGCTAGCACCCCGGCCAGCCTGGGTTTCCTGTACAATGTGCTGGATGTGACCGGCTGTGCAGCTCACACCATTTTATGGATCCAAACTTCCACAGCACCAGTGGAGCTGGACAGATGAAATGTGTGGTCAGGGACAGAAACGGAGGGAAATAAACTCACTTTAAAAAGGGAATTAGCAAAACACTTTAAGATAAACAAGCTTCAGGAATATTGGAAATGGGCAGGGGATTAGGATAATCAGAGGGGTGATGCCATGGAGGGAGTTGATCATATGAGTGAGAATATTAAATTTGAGGTGTGACTGGAGCAAGAGCCAATGTAGGTCAGTGAGCACAAGGATGTTGGGTGAACAGAATTTAATGTAAATTAGAAGATGGCAGCAGAGTTTTAAATTACCACAAGGTTACAGTGAGTAGAATGTGGGAGACCAGCCAAGAGTGTGTCAGAATAGTCAAGCCTCGATGTAACAAAGGCATGGATGAGGGTTTCATCAGCAGATGAGCTGATGTGACCGCTCTCTTTCCCTCACTCTCTATCTTTTTCTGTTTCTCTCTCTGTCGCCCTCACTTGTTCTGCCCCCTTCCCCCCCCCCCCCCACCCCCCGCCCTTAGGATCTTATATGTCGCCTTTTACACTTCTAAACTCCAGCTGATGTACGCCTAGCCTCTGCAGCCTTTCCTCATAAGACAGCACACCCATTCCAGGTATTAGTCTAGAAATCCTTCTCTGAACTGCGTCCAACGCATTTACATCCTTCCTTAAATAAGGTGGCCAGTACTGTACACAATACTTCAGATGCAGTTTCATCAATGCCTGTACAACTGAAACATAGCCTCTCTACCTTTGCATTCAACTGCTCTCCCAATAAGCAGTTCTATTAGCTTTCCTAAACACTTGCTGAACCTTCATGCTAACATTTGTGATTCATGAACTAGGACACCCAGATCCCTTTGCATCCCAGAGCTTTGCAGTCTCTCACCATTCAGATATTGTGTGTACTTTTTTTTAATTCTTCCTGCCAATATGGGCCATTTCACATTTCTCCCTATTATACCCCATTTGGCATATCTTTTCCCTCTCACTTAACCTATCTACATCCCTTTTTAGCCGCCTTATTTCCTCTGCACAGCGTACTTTCCGACCTATCTTTGTGCCATCAGCAAATTTAGCACCCATACCTTTGGACCCTTCATCCAAGTCATTTATATAAATTGTAAAAGGTTGAGGTCGCAGCACTGATCCCTGTGGCAACCACTCGTTACATCTTGCCAACCAGACAATTACCAATTCATGCCTACTCTCTGTTTCCTGTTAGCTAGCCGACCTTCTATCCATGCCAATATGTCACCCCCGATACCATGGACTTTTATATTCCACAATAACCTTTGATGTGGCACATTATCAAATGCCTTCTGGTAATCTAAGTACAGTACATCCACCGGCTCCCCTTTATCCACAGCACATGTTATTTCTTCAAAGAACGCTAATAAATTGGTTAAACATGATTTTCCTTTCACAAAACCATGTTGATTCTGCCTGATCACGTTGAATTTCTCTACGTGCCCTGCTATAACATATTTGATACTAGCTTCCAACAATTAATCCGTAGCCAGAAAGACTTTTTCACCTGTTACAGGTCATATGTCTACTGTTTCCAATTAGATTATGCCCTGTATTTGAACTGTCATTACTTAATTAACTGCTTGTGAACCTTTTCCCTCCTTTTGGTTAATCTGTGACCGTTGATCAGATCTTACAGTGGTGTCGGAGAGGGATCACAGAGATCGGGATCATAGGCTTAGTTTACTTGGTTTGTGAGTAATGTCAAACTCAGTTGAGCGATCATTGCTGGGAATGTGTAGGAGCTTTGGAGACAGAGAGGGATTACAATCAGTCAAATGCCTGTGGTTATTGCGAAGTCTGGGTAAGAATTTGTGACAGAGATCTGGAGAGAGAAAATGTACACTCAAAGACATGGGATCAGCATTGGGACTGGCTCAGAAATCTCAAAATTGATGTCTGAGGCAAATTTGGAGATTCTACTCTGCATTCCAATATCTAAGTCATTTATATATCGCAAAAACGCAATGGTCCCAACACTGACCTTTGGGGAACACCCACTGTCTAACATCCTCCACACTTAAAAACAACCATTTATTACCACTCGCTGTTTTCTGTCCTTAATTCAATTTGACAATGATCCTCTTATTCCATGAGCCTCAATTTTGCTAACCAGCCTTTTACGTGGTACCTTTTAAACACTTTCCTAAAATACATATACACAACATCCACGACATTTCCTTCATCAACCGTCTCCGTTACTTCATCAAAACCTTCAACTAAATGAGTGAAGTATGATCTGCCTTTACTGGAGTGTGTAATAGATGGGTTTCTGGAGAAGTACATTGAAGGATTAACTAAGAATCGCGCTATTTTATGGAAAGAGAAGGGGTTAGTTAATAACATTGCTGTAAATGGGCTTTTGCGAAATAATGGCTATATTATGATAAAAATTCACATTCCATTTGAATATGTTAATTTTGAAACTAGGGTGTTAAACCTGAAAAAGGGAAACTATGAAGGTACGAGGGGCAAATTGGCAATTTAGTGTTGGTAAAGAGGTTGTACTTGAAAAGTTAACTGGATTGAAGGTTGATAAATCCCTGGACCAGATGAGCTACATCCCAGAGTGTTGAAGGAGGTGGCAATAGAGATGGTGGATGTATTGGTTGGTATCTTTCAAACTTCTATAGATTCTGGAAGAGATCCTAAAGACTGGAAAGTAGCAAATGTAACCCCACAATTTAAGAAGTGTGGGAGAGGGAGAATGAGAACTACAGACCTGTTAGTTTGATGTCAGTAATAGGGAAAATGTTAGAATTTATTGTAAAGGATGTAATAACTGGACACTTAGAAAATAATGGTAAAATTGGCGGAGTCAACGTGGATTTATGAAAGGGGTATCATGTGCAACAAACCTGTTGAAGTCTTTTGAGGATGTTACTTGCAGCATTACTAAAGGACAACCAGTGGATGTGGCGTATTTGGATTTACAGAAGGCTTTTGATAAGGTCACACACAGGAGGTTAGTAAACAAAATTACAACGCATGGGATTGGGAGTAATATACTGGTATGGATTAAGAACTGGTTAACATGCAGAAAAGAGAGAGTAGGAATAAACGGGTCATTCTCAGGATGGCAGGCTCTTACGAGGGGGAGTAACACAAGGATCAGCACAAGGGCCACAGCTGTTCACAATCTATATAAATGATTTGAATGTGGGGATCAAATGTAATATTTACAAATTTGCTGATGATACAAAACTAGGTGGGAAAGTAAGTTGTGAAGAGGATGCAAGGAGGCTTCAAGCGGATTTGGATAGGATAAGTGAACGAACATGAACATGGCAGCTGGAATATATGATGAATAAGTGTCAAGTGATCCACTCTGGTAAAACAGAGACAGAAAGACAGTATAATAAAAGCAAAATACTGCGGATGCTGGAAATCTGAAGAAGGGTCACTGACCCGAAACGTTAACTCTGCTTCTCTTTCCACAGATGCTGCCAGACCTGCTGAGTGAATCCAGCATTTCTTGTTTTTGTGACAGAAAGACAGTATATTTTTTGACTGGGGAGAGGTTGGGAAGTGTTGATTTCCAAAGGGACGTGGGTGTCCTTGTTCATGAGTCACTAAAAGCTAGTGTGCAGGTGAACCAATCAGTTTGGAAGGCAAATGGTATGTTGGCTTCCATCTCAAGCGGTTTTGAGTGCAGGAGTAAAGATGTCTGGCTGCAATTGTATACAGCCTTGGTGAGACTGCACCTGGAGTATTGCTTACAGTCTTGGTCTCCTTGTCTAAAGAAGGATATATTTGCCATGCAGGGAGTACAACTGATGTTCAGCAGACTATCCCTGGGATGGCAGGATTGTCTTATGAGGAGAGATTGAGAAAACTGGGCCTGTATTCTCTCGAGATTCAAAAAATGTGAAGTGATCTCATACAAAATTTTTACAGGGGGTGACGGGGTGGATGCAGATCGGATGTTTCCCCTGGGTGGTGAGTCTTGAAGCAGGGGACATAATCTCAGAATAAGGGGTAAGCAATTTAAGACTGAGATGAAGACTGAGCATGTTCAAGATAGAAATCAATGGATTTAGGGAGACAAATCACATCAAGGGATACAGGGATAGCACGGGAAAGTAGCGTTGAGGTAGATGATCAGACATGATCTAGAACAAAGAACAATGAAAATTACAGTACAGGAACAGGCCCTTCGGCCCTCCAAGCCTGCGCCGATCCAGATCCTCTACCTAAACATGTCGCCTATTTTCTTAGTGTCTGTATCTCTTTGCTTCCTGCCCATTCATGTATCTGTCTAGATACATCTTAAAAGATGCTATCGTGCCCGCGTCTACCACCTCCGCTGGCAACGCATTCCAGGCACCCACCTCCCTCTGCGTAAAGAACTTTCCACGCATATCCCCCCTAAACTTTTCCCCTCTCACTTTGAACTCGTGACCCCTTGTCATTGAATCCCCCACTTTGGGAAAAAGCTTCTTGCTATCCACCCAGTCTATACCTCTCAGGATTTTGTATACCTCAATCAGGTCCCCCCTCAACCTCCGTCTTTCGAATGAAAATAATCCTAATCTGCTCAACCTCTCTTCATAGCTAGTGCCCTCCATACCAGGCAACATCCTGGTGAACCTCCTCTGCACCCTCTCCAAAGCATCCACGTCCTTTTGGTAATGTGGCGACCAGAACTGCACGCAGTATTCCACATGTGGCCGAACCAAAGTTCTATACAACTGTAACATGACCTGCCAACCCTTGTACTCAATACCCCGTCCGATGAAGGAAAGCATGCCGTATGCCTTCTTCACCACTCTATTGACCTGCGTTGCCACCTTCAGGGAACAATGGACCTGAACACCCAAATCTCTCTGGACATCAATTTTCCCCAGGACTTTTCCATTTACTGTATAATTCACTCTTGAATTGGATCTTCCAAAATGCATCACCTCGCATTTGCCCTGATTGAACTCCATCTGCCGTTTTTCTGACCAACTCTCCAATCTATTTATATTCTGCTGTATTCTCTGACAGTCCCCTTCACTATCTGCGACTCCACCAATCGTAGTATCGTCTGCAAACTTGCTAATCAGACCACCTATACTTTCCTCCAAATCATTTATGTATATCACAAACAACAGTGATCCCAGCACAGATCCCTGTGGAACACCACTGGTCACACGTCTCCATTTTGAGAAACTTCCTTCCACTGCTACACTCTGTCTCCTGTTTCCCAGCCAGTTCTTTATCCATCTAGCTAGTACACCCTGGGCACCAGGCGCCTTCACTTTCTCCATCAGTCTACCATGGGGAACCTTATCAAACGCCTTACTGAAGTCCATGTATATGACATCTACAGCCCTTCCCTCATCAATCAACTTTGTCACTTCCTCAAAGAATTTATTAAGTTGGTAAGACATGACCTTCCCTGCACAAAACCATGTTGCCTATCACTGATAAGCCCATTTTCTTCCAAATGGGAATTGATCCTATCCCTCAGTATCTTCTCCAGCAGCTTCCCTACCACTGACGTCAGGCTCACCGGTCGATAATTTCCTGGATTTTCCCTGCTACCCTTCTTAAACAAGGGGACAACATTAGCAATTCTCCAGTCCTCCGGGACATCACCCGTGTTTAAGGTTTCTGATTGAATGATGGAGCAGGGTCGATGGGCTGAATGGCCTACTCATGCTCCTATGTTCCTTCAAACACGTGATTGTTTTCCTTCATTAACTCGAACCTCTCCAAGTTTCTGTTGATTTCTTCTCTAATTATTGTTTGTAAAACATTACTGATGTTCAACTAACTGGTCTGTAATTGCTAGGACTGTGCTCACATCATCATGAAGAAGATGCAGGTTTAAGGTAATTGGCAAAGAACCAGAGGCAAAATGAAGAGAATTTTCTTACACAGTGAGTTGCCAAATTTAGAGCCCCCGGTTATCTAGAAACATACAGGGTAAGATAAATCAGATAAAAGAAAGCTTATGACAGGCACAAACAAATAATACTTCAGAAAGCTGAGAGGAGTAAAGAAAGTGCAGGGGTGAAGTAAAAAAACGAAAGCAAAGAGAGGGCATGAAAAAATATTGGCAGGTAAAATCAAGGAAAACCCAAAGATGTTTTATCAGTACATTAAGAATAAAGGGATAACTATGGAAAGGGGAGGGCCTATCAGAGATGTAAAAGGTAGTTTGTGCGTGGATGCAGAAGATGTTGGCAGGGTCCTTAATGGGTTTTATGTCTCTGTCTTCATAAAAGAGCGGGATGATGCAGACATTGTAGTTAAAGAGGAGGAGTGTGAAATATTAGATACAATCAGCATAATGAGAGAGGAAGTACTCGAGGGTTTGAAATCCTTGAACGTGGATAAATCGCCAGGGCCGGATGGATCGTAGCTCAGGCTGTTAAAGGAAGCAAGGGGGGAAATAGCAGCTACTCTGAGGATCATCTTCACATTCTCACTAGATACAGGCGAGGCAGTAGACGATTGGAGGTCTGTGAACATCGTGCCAGTGTTTAAAAATGGTGCGAAGGATAGGCCAAATAATTAGAGGCTGGTCAGTCTGACCTAAAGGACTGTTACCCGACCCAAACCCGACGAGACCCGACGTCATATGTCGGGTTCGGGTCGCTCTTCCGGATCCGGCTTTCGGACTCGGGTTGGGTCGGACACACACAGTACTAACTTTTGATCGGCTGGGAGGAAAAGGGAAGTTGAGTAAGTAAGCATTATAGTTTGAAAAGTCATCCCCAGCTGAGAGTCCGAGATGTCAAGGAGGGAAACGTGCATCTGGACTCCACAGACTCTGAGTCTGCGCAGTGAGAAAGTGAGTGTTTCTATGATGTCACCGCGCTCATGCTGCAGCTTCCTTCCATTCCATCCAAAAGTGCTAAGTCCAGTGAGTGCAATATGGTAGGATCAGGCTCGGGTCCGATGTTGTTCTGTCAGGATCGGTCGGGTTTTATTTCCAGACCCGAGCAGGCCTTTAGTTGGACATCGGTGGGCAAATTATTAGAATCAATTCTCAGAGCAACGATAAACTGTCACTTACAAAGGCAAAGATTAATCAGGGATAGTCAGCATGGATTTGCTAAGGGAGGGTCTTGTCTTACTAACACAATTATGTTTTTTGAGGAAGGAGCAAGAAGGATTGATAAAGGTAGTGCAGTGGATGTGGTCTACATGTATTTTCGTAAGGCGTTTGAAAAGATCCCACATGGCAGACTGATCAGAACAGTGAAAGCTCATGAGATACAGGGGAATGTGGCAAGTTGCTTCCAAAATTGGATCAATGACAGGAAACAAAGGGTAATGGTCGACAGATGTTTCTTGTGAATGGAAAGCGGTGTCTAGTGGCGTTCCCAGGTCTCATTGTTGGGTCCCTTGCAATTTGTGATGTATATTAATGCTTTGGACTTAAATGTGGGAGGCATGACTGGAAATTTGCTGATGGCACAAAAATTGGTCATGTAGTTGATAGTGAAGAAGATAGCTGTGGACTCCAGAATGATATCAATGGTTAAATGGTTTGGTTGAGTGGGCAGAAAAGTGGCAAATGGAAGTCAATCTGGGGAACTGTGAGGTAATGCAGTTGGGAAGGGCAAATAAAGCTAAGGAATACACAACAGACAGGAGGATATTGAAAGGGGTAGAAGAAGTTAGAGACCTTGGAGTGTTTGTCCACAGTTCCTGGAAGGTGGCAAGACAGGTAGACAGAGTGGTGAAGAAGGCATATGGAATGCTTTCCTTTACTGGCCGATATATAGAATACAAAAGGAGTGATGTAATGCTGGAATTGTATAAAACACTGGTTAGGCCACAGCTGGAGTATTGTGTACAGTTCTGGTCACCACATGACAGGAAGGACATAATTGTTTTGGAGAGAGTACAGAGAAGATTTTCAAGAATGTTACCAGTGATGGAAAATTGCATCCATGATGAAAGATTGGATAGGCTAAGATTGTTTTCTTTAGAACAGAGGAGACTGAGGGGTGACTTGATTGAGGTGTACAAAATTATGAGGGGGCCCAGATCGAGTAGCCAGGGAGGACCTGTTTCCCCGAGCGGGGAGGTCAATTACCAGAGGGCACAGATTTAATTGATTGATAGACGGATCAGAGGGGACATGAGGAAAAACCTTTTCACCTAGAAGGTGGTGGGTGTCTGGAATTCACTGCCAGGACGGTGGTGGAGGCAAAAACCATCAATTATTTTACAAAGTAATTAATGACAACGCTACTTCATCGGAGAACGTCATCAGGATGGGCCGCGGTGCGCACATGCGCAGACGGTCTCATGCCCCCTGCGCATGCGCTGCGGTCCGACTTACCAGGACCGCTTTGCGCATGCGCAGACGACGCAGTACGCGCACACATTCTCTTCATCTCTGCGCATGCGCTGCGTTCCGGCCTGCAGGTAAGGTTGTGCGCACGCGCAGATGACCACATCGCGTTATTTCGTCTTCCTCGCCGACGCGCCAGTTTGGCCTCTGCGCATGCGTCAAAGCTTCGGCGCGACTTTTTGAAAGTGGAAGGAGGGGAGGTTTCGTCGGGCATCTTATCTGAATTATTTATTCGTTTTGGAGACTTGCTTCATTTTTATTTGACACAGGAGATTGTTCCAAGGTAAGTTGCTCTGCCTTTGTAAGTTGCTCTGAAAACATTTCCATTGGCTGGGCCACCGCATGTTCTCCAGTCCCTGTTGTGAGTTGCTCTGAAAACATTTCCATTGTCTGGGCCACCGCATGTTCTCCAGTCCCTGTTGTGAGTTGCTCTGAAAACATTTCCATTGTCTGGGCCACCGCATGTTCTCCAGTCCCTGTTGTGAGTTGCTGTGAAAACATTTCCATTGTCTGGGCCACCGCATGTTCTCCAGTCCCTGTTGTGAGTTGCTCTGAAAACATTTCCATTGTCTGGGCCACCGCATGTTCTCCAGTCCCTGTTGTAAGTTGCTCTGAAAACATTTCCATTGTCTGGGCCACCGCATGTTCTCCAGTCCCTGTTGTGAGTTGCTCTGAAAACATTTCCATTGTCTGGGCCACCGCATGTTCTCCAGTCCCTGTTGTAAGTTGCTCTGAAAACATTTCCATTGGTTGGGCCACCGCATGTTCTCCAGTCCCTGTTGTAAGTTGCTCTGAAAACATTTCCATTGTCTGGGCCACCGCATGTTCTCCAGTCCCTGTTGTAAGTTGCTCTGAAAACATTTCCATTGTCTGGGCCACCGCATGTTCTCCAGTCCCTTTTGTAAGTTGCTCTGAAAACATTTCCATTGTTTGGGCCACCGCATGTTCTCCAGTCCCTGTTGTAAGTTGCTCTGAAAACATTTCCATTGTCTGGGCCACCGCATGTTCTCCAGTCCCTGTTGTGAGTTGCTCTGAAAACATTTCCATTGTCTGGGCCACCGCATGTTCTCCAGTCCCTGTTGTAAGTTGCTCTGAAAACATTTCCATTGTCTGGGCCACCGCATGTTCTCCAGTCCCTGTTGTGAGTTGCTCTGAAAACATTTCCATTGTCTGGGCCACCGCATGTTCTCCAGTCCCTGTTGTGAGTTGCTCTGAAAACATTTCCATTGGCTGGGCCACCGCATGTTCTCCAGTCCCTGTTGTAAGTTGCTCTGAAAACATTTCCATTGTCTGGGCCACCGCATGTTCTCCAGTCCCTGTTGTGAGTTGCTCTGAAAACATTTCCATTGTCTGGGCCACCGCATGTTCTCCAGTCCCTGTTGTAAGTTGCTCTGAAAACATTTCCATTGTCTGGGCTACCGCATGTTCTCCAGTCCCTGTTGTGAGTTGCTCTGAAAACATTTCCATTGTCTGGGCCACCGCATGTTCTCCAGTCCCTGTTGTGAGTTGCTCTGAAAACATTTCCATTGGCTGGGCCACCGCATGCTCTCCAGTCCCTGTTGTAAGTTGCTCTGAAAACATTTCCATTGTCTGGGCCACCGCATGTTCTCCAGTCCCTGTTGTGAGTTGCTCTGAAAACATTTCCATTGTCTGGGCCACCGCATGTTCTCCAGTCCCTGTTGTGAGTTGCTCTGAAAACATTTCCATTGGCTGGGCCACCGCATGTTCTCCAGTCCCTGTTGTGAGTTGCTCTGAAAACATTTCCATTGTCTGGGCCACCGCATGTTCTCCAGTCCCTGTTGTGAGTTGCTCTGAAAACATTTCCATTGTCTGGGCCACCGCATGTTCTCCAGTCCCTGTTGTAAGTTGCTCTGAAAACATTTCCATTGTCTGGGCCACCGCATGTTCTCCAGTCCCTGTTGTGAGTTGCTCTGAAAACATTTCCATTGTCTGGGCCACCGCATGTTCTCCAGTCCCTGTTGTAAGTTGCTCTGAAAACATTTCCATTGGTTGGGCCACCGCATGTTCTCCAGTCCCTGTTGTAAGTTGCTCTGAAAACATTTCCATTGTCTGGGCCACCGCATGTTCTCCAGTCCCTGTTGTAAGTTGCTCTGAAAACATTTCCATTGTCTGGGCCACCGCATGTTCTCCAGTCCCTTTTGTAAGTTGCTCTGAAAACATTTCCATTGTTTGGGCCACCGCATGTTCTCCAGTCCCTGTTGTAAGTTGCTCTGAAAACATTTCCATTGTCTGGGCCACCGCATGTTCTCCAGTCCCTGTTGTGAGTTGCTCTGAAAACATTTCCATTGTCTGGGCCACCGCATGTTCTCCAGTCCCTGTTGTAAGTTGCTCTGAAAACATTTCCATTGTCTGGGCTACCGCATGTTCTCCAGTCCCTGTTGTGAGTTGCTCTGAAAACATTTCCATTGTCTGGGCCACCGCATGTTCTCCAGTCCCTGTTGTGAGTTGCTCTGAAAACATTTCCATTGGCTGGGCCACCGCATGCTCTCCAGTCCCTGTTGTAAGTTGCTCTGAAAACATTTCCATTGTCTGGGCCACCGCATGTTCTCCAGTCCCTGTTGTGAGTTGCTCTGAAAACATTTCCATTGTCTGGGCCACCGCATGTTCTCCAGTCCCTGTTGTGAGTTGCTCTGAAAACATTTCCATTGGCTGGGCCACCGCATGTTCTCCAGTCCCTGTTGTGAGTTGCTCTGAAAACATTTCCATTGTCTGGGCCACCGCATGTTCTCCAGTCCCTGTTGTGAATTGCTCTGAAAACATTTCCATTGTCTGGGCCACCGCATGTTCTCCAGTCCCTGTTGTAAGTTGCTCTGAAAACATTTCCATTGTCTGGGCCACCGCATGTTCTCCAGTCTCTGTTGTAAGCTGCTCTGAAAACATTTCCATTGGCTGGGCCACCGCATGTTCTCCAGTCCCTGTTGTGAGTTGCTCTGAAAACATTTCCATTGTCTGGGCCACCGCATGTTCTCCAGTCCCTGTTGTGAGTTGCTCTGAAAACATTTCCATTGGCTGGGCCACCGCATGTTCTCCAGTCCCTGTTGTGAGTTGCTCTGAAAACATTTCCATTGTCTGGGCCACCGCATGTAGCAGGATGAAGGCACAGTGACTGTGATTTCTGGCGCCAAACAGTACACACTGCAGATACATGATGGCCATGCTACCTGCAGCTGCATCTTCTCCATTCAGACTTTGTTGCCCTGCAAACATGCTGTTGTTGTGCAGAGGCATCTGGGTCTGCCTTTGGACAAGCTCGCCCCCAATTGTCGCTGGCGTGCATCTCAGACACCAACGACGACAGGCATGGCTGCTGCCATTGTGATTACAGAGGAACAGCCAAGGCCCCTCAGCCACAATGAAAAATACCGCTTGCTTTCAGATCAATTGTGCCAGCTACAACAGGCCGTTCCGCAGAGTGGAACGGCAGCATTCATGAGGAGACTGAACTGGCTGTGGCAACAGACTCTCCGCTGGCAGCAAGGACTGGCTGATGAGATGGAGCCATTTACTATGCCCAACAATTGCCCGGAAGCACCTTCGGATGGAGGTGGCCGCGCGCTGGACATCAGTCACGTGTCACAAACCCTGGATCCTGAGCGTCTCACCCCCTGGCCTAATGATCTGATGGACCATACATATGCCTACCTGTTAAAATCTCCACTTCCCCTACCTGCGGTACCCTCTCCTTGCTGCTCAGTTACACAGTCACCTGCTCCTACACCCATCAGGGCAGTGCACATGGACACACAGTTACCTGCTCCTACACCAATCAGGGCAGTGCACATGGACACACAGTTACCTGCTCCTACACCCATCAGGGCAGTGCACATGGACACACAGTTACCTGCTCCTACACCCATCAGGGCAGTGCTCATGGGCACACAGCCACCTGTTACCCCATCCGACGTTGAAACAACCGTGCAGAGCCTTGTGAGACTCCGCAATTGCCAGTTGATGCCTGTCAAGCAGAGAGGGAGTCCAAAGGGGTCAAGCACTTGGGGAACATTCAGCAATAAGAGACTGAGCACTAAAAGAAACAAGCATGCCGTGTCCAGTGGTAGCTGAAATGTGAATGCTCTTGCTGTGAACACAACTGGTGATAGTAGTAGGCAGGATTAAATGGGAATGGATGGAAAGACGCACGAGTAACATAACCACTGGCAGGGAACTGCTGGGCTAAATGGCCAGCTTTATGTTCATAGCCCAAAAGAAATGTGCTTCTTTTCCAGCACCCTCACATCATTCATGTTTTCCCTGAGAGCAGCATTGAACCATCACGCGATAGGGGCAGTAACATCATCCTGCCTCCTACAGCTGAGGTGGGTACTAAGTGATTCATTGGCGGTGTTATCAGTACATGCCTTTACCGCAGAACACAAAGCATTCTCAACAGTAATTTCATTGGAGGGAAGGAAGCTCTGACACTGATTTGCTTTATTTCTTTTCATGTAAAACGTGCCCTTGAGAAAACAATCCTTGACACTTAAGGACGGCATTCCAGCAAAGGAGGCAGTGCAGGAGATGACGCAAGGATGTGATGATTCCTGCATCTGAGGTGGGTAATAAGTGCTTCATTGGCGACGTTATCAATTGGTACCTTCACTGCAGAACTTAAAAAGGTGTGCGCAACAGTAATTTCAGTGGATGGAGGGAGGCAAGCTCTGACTCTGATTTGCTTTATTTCTTTTCATGTAAAACATGCCGTCGAGAAAACAATCCTTGAGACTTAAGGTCAGCATTCAAGCAACGAAGGCAACTAGATCATGCTGCGGAGCTCATCACGATGTGGAAAGGAACATTGCATTTATGGATGAATTGGGAATGCACATTGGGATGCGTTTGGGGAACATTCACCAAGAATAGACTGAGCTCAGACTCTTGTGACTTTGCCTTCTTCACATGGACAATACAGTAGTGGAATAGAGAGCCAAGCGTTCATTCACCACAAGGCTCTCCAGGAACAATCTCTTTAGCTGTGCATAGCAGAGACTCGGCCTGTCTGTCTCACGGGAATGCTGGACACAACACTCATGTATCCATGCACAGCAGTTCCTCGGATACTTAATGAACTTAATAAAACTTTTCAATAATTAAACCCAGAATTGTTGAGGTTTTGTTTCGCATGCTATTTCCCCGACTTTGCAACTGCACTTCAGATATTCAACTATGGTGGGGGGGGGGGTAGAGGGAGGGGTGGGTGAAGAGGGGGAGGGGTGGGGAGAGCGGGGAGGAGTGGGGAGAGGGAGCATGCAAAATGCAGGGACCAAACAGTTGCAATGCCTGAAGTACTGTGGAGAAGTAGAGAAAGCAACTGGGTAGGGGAGAAAGCAACTGGATTGGGCATCCGCAGCTGGAGGGAATGGCTGAATGGAGAGGGCCAGAAGCGAGAGGCCGTAGAGAGCCGCGGGGAGCGAGCGTGCGAAGACCTTGGTGTCACCGGGTCCAGGGACTGGCCAGTAAGTCTTTTGCTGTTGTGTTTATGACGCATGCACAGAAAAAGGCACTCCTCTTCCATTCCGCTGCTCCCCCCCCAATCTCTCCCCTTCCTCCCTCTCCCCCCCAACTCTCCCCCTCCCCCTTCCTGACCCCTCCCTCTCCCTCTTTCACCCCCTCCCCCTTTCTCTCCCTCTTTCTCCCCCTCTCCCTCTTTCTCCCCTCTCCCTCTTTCTCCCCCCCTCCCTCTCTCTCCCCCTCCCTCTTTCTCCCCCTCCCTCTCTCTCCCCCCTCCCTCCCCCCTCCCTCTCCCTCTTTCTCCTCCCTCCCTCTCCCTCTTTCTCCCCTCCCCCCTTCCTGACCTCTCCCTCTTTCTCCCCCTCTCCCCTCCCTCTTTCTCCCCCTCTCCCCTCCCTCTTTCTCCCCCTCCCCCTTCCTGACCACTCCCTCTTTCTCCCCCTCTCCCCTTCCCTCTTTCTCCCCCTCTCCCCTCCCTCTTTCTCCCCCTCCCTCTTTCTCCTCCCCTCCCTCTCCCTCTTTCTCCCCCCTCCCTGTCCCTCTTTCTCCCCCCCTCCCTCTTTCTCCCCCCTCCCTCTCCCTCTTTCTCCCCCCCTCCCTCTCCCTCTTTCTCCCCGCCCCTCCCCGGCACCACTACCGCTGGTCTCCCCGCGCTGATCTCCCCGGCACCCGCGCTGCTGTCCCCAGCCCCCGCGCTGATCTCCCCTGCCCCCGCGCTGCTCTCCCCGCCCTCCGCGCTGCTCTCCCCGGCCATTGATTTCTGCCACGTGTTTGTTAGGTTTCATCTCTGTGATTTTTTGAGCAGCGCCATCTTTAGTCCTGGCAGCTGCAACAGTCGCAGGCTGTGACGTTTTCGTGGCACATGCTGTATCTGCGCATGTGCCAAAACAGCGCCACCTACCGATCGCGTTGTCAACAATTGCGGTCATTATTTTAATAGGTACCTGGACCTACACCTGAAGTGCTGCAACTGGCAAGGCCATGGACCAGCGGCTGGAAGATGGGATTAGATTGGGCGGCTAGTTTTTTCAGCCAGCAGAGACACATTGGGCTGAATAGCCTCCTTTTGTGCGTTAACCCTTCCATGGATATTTGGTCCAATCTGTCTGTGGGTGGGATCTGGAATTCACTGCCTGAAAACATGGTGGAAGCAGATTCAATAATACCTTTCAAAAGGGAATTTAACAAAAACTTGACAAGGAAAAAAAAACAATCGGAGTCTGGGGAAAGAGGAGGGAGTGGAACTAATTAGATATCTCTTTCAAAGAGACAGCACTGACCGAATAGCCTCTTTATGTGCTGCATCAATCTCTGATTATATGAACAAGAGACACAGAGAGATATGGAGAAAGGGTGAAAGAAGGGAAGAAAAATAGAGACAGAGTGAAAGTGAAGTTTGTACCAGTTTTCAGGGGTAGGGATTGTGATTCGTGATCTGCCCGTGCCCATTCCTGTTGAGGCAGGTGACACACAAACTTCCTGCTGCCTCCTCATTTCCATAAATTCTACGTGCTGCCCAGGGTGACACGCAATGCTGTCTGTCTGCAGGCTTAACAGGGACCTACCTGTGTGTGAGACTGGCACGTGCTTCAGCCAGGATTCAGCTCTTAAAGGTAGTCTGTCCCTCTTGAAGGGAAGCTTTACTGAATCACAGGAGGCTGCTGCTGCTGACTGTGAATGCTGCAATTGGAGACAAGATAAATGGAATACTAGGACAGAGAGAGGTCTCTGCTGTTGACAGATGTGGTGTTGGAGGCTTTAGTCATGGAGGTTTACCAGAGGAGAGTGGCCATGTTTCTGTGGGGTGGGGCGGAGACCCTTAAGGAACGTCTTCCGAAGGGAATGGGAGCAGGTGGTCAGGGAGGTCAAATGCAAGAATCTGGCCCCGAGGACCTGGCAGCAGAGCCAGAAGAAGTTTCATGAGCTCACACGGGTGGTCAATGTCAGTCAATTCATCGCCACATGGCATCTCCTACCCCCAACATCACCAACCTCTCACACAGCTCAATGTACCACAGCCCCATCACTTAGTTTCAAAGACGTATAGCAAAGCTGCTGGAATGGCTGATTGGTGTCAGATCAGATCCCTCTGCACACTACCAGCACATACTTGGTGAACAGGGACTAGAGCCCTGTTTAGCATGCAGCACTGAAAGTGACCGGCAGCTCAGCCCATACCATTTTATGGATCCACACTTCCATGGCATTGGGCCCAGTGACACTGCAGAGCTGAGAACACCTGCCATAGACAGATACAGAAGGAAAGAAGCCTTCTTTTAAATGGGAATTGAAGAAAAGACTTGAAGGCAGGAATATGGGAATGGACAGGGCAATGGGACTAATTGAGGGTGAGATTCAAACACAAGAATGAGAATATTAAATTTAAGGTGCTGCCGGTCCCGGAGCTAATGTAGATCAGTGAGAACAGGGGTGATGGGTGATCAGGATTTGGGGTGATGGGTGATCAGGATCTGGTGCGAATTAGTTTACAGGCAGCAGAGTTCTGGATGGGCTGTGGTTTATGGAGGTTGAGAACTGGGAGGGTGACCAGGATAGAATTGGAATAGTCAAGTGTGGATTTAACTGATTTAAAGATTGGTGAAAATAAATGTAGGTCCATTACCGTCAGAAACAGGGGAATTAATTAGGGGGAACAAAGAAATGGCTGACCAACTAAATGCATACTTTGGTTCTGGCTACACAAAGGAGAATACAAATATCATATCAGAAATGTTGGGGAACACGGGGTTTAGTGAGAGAGAGTAACTTCAGGAAATCTGTATTAGTAGAGAAATGGTGCTGGGGAAATTGATGGTATTGAAAGCCGATAAATTCCCAGGGCCTGTTAATCTACATCTCAGAGTACTGAAGGAAGCTGTCCGTGAAATAATGGATGCATTGGTGGTCATCTTCCAAGATTCTATAGATTCTGGAACATTTCCTACAGATTGGAATTTCGCTAATGCAACCCCAGGTAGTTTGAGAGAAAGCAGGGAATTATAGACCAGTCAGCCTGACGTCGGTAGTGGGGAAAGTTCTAGAGTCCATTATCAACGATTTTATAGCAGAGCACTTGTAGAAAAGTGGTAGAATCGGACAGGGTCAGCATGGATTTACGAAACGGAAATCATGCTTGACAAATCTACAAGAATTCTTCGAGGATGTAACCAGTAGAGTTGATGAGGGGGAGCCAGTGGATGTGGTTTATTTGGACTTTCAGAAGGCTTTCGTCAAAGTCCCACATAACAGATTAGCGTGTAAAATTAAAGCGCATGAGATTGGTGCTAGTGTATTGTGATAGATAGAAAATTGGTTGGCAGACAGGAAACCCGAGAGTAGGAATAAATGGGTATTTTTTCCCGAATGGCAGTCAGTCACTAGTGGGGTACCATAGGGATTGGTGATAGGACCCCAGCTATTCACAATATATCTTACTGATTTCGATGAGGGAACTAAATGTAATATCTCCAAATTTGCAGATGACACAAAACAGGGTGGGAGGGTGAGTTGTGAGGAGGATGCAGAGAGGCTTCAGGGTGATTTGGACAAATTGAGTGAGTGTGCTAATGCATAGCAGCTGCAGTATAATGTGGATAAATGTGATGTTAATCACTTTGGTAGCAAAAGCAGGAAGGCAGATTATTATCTGAATGGCTATGAACTGAGAGAGGGGAATATGCAAGGAGAGCTGGGTGTTCTCGTACACCAGTCACTGAAGGCAAGAATGCAGGTGCAAAGGACAGTAAAGAAGGTAAATGGTATGTTGGCCTTCACAGCGAGCTGATTCGAGTACAGGAGCAGGGATGTCTTGTTGCAATTATTCAGGGCCTTGGTGAGGCCACACCTGGAATACTGTGTGCAGTTTTGGTCTCCCTATCTAAGGAAGGATGTTCTTGCTGTAGGTTTACCAGACTGATTCCCTAGATGGCTGGATTGACGTATGAGTAGAGATTGAGTCGGTTAGGATTATGTTCGCTGTAATTCAGAAGAATGATGGGGGATCTCATAGGAACCTATAAAATTCTAACAGGACTTGACAGAACAGATACAGGAAGGATGTCCCCGATTTTGGTGGAGTCCATAACCAGTGGTCATAGTCTAATGATACAGGGTAAACCTTTCAGGACTGAGATGCGAAATCTCTACAGCCAGAGAGTGATGAGTCAGTGGAATTCGCTGCCACAGGAAACAGTTGAGGCCAAAACATTGCATGTTTTCAAGAAGGAGCTAGATATAGCTCTTAGGATGAAAGAGATCAAAGGATATGGTGGGAAAGCGCAAACAGGTTGCTGAGTTGGACGATCAGCCATGATCATAATGAATGGCGGTGGAGGCTCGAAGGGCCGAATTGCCTACTCCTGCTCCTATTTTATATGTTTCTATGTTAACAAGGGCACAGATGAGGGTTTATATAGCAGATGAGCTGAGGCAGACGGATGATATTACAGAGCTGGTAATAGGCAGGGCAGGTGATGGAGAGAATAAGGGGTCAGAACTCAGCTCAGCGTTAAATAGAACGCATAGGATGCAAACTGTCTGGTTCAACCTCAGACATTAGCCAGTTAGGGGTACGTGGTTCATGGATATGGACAGAATTTCCGAAGGAGACCGATTGCACGAGTTCCACTCTTCCCAAAATTAAAATTGTAAGAACATTATATCAGTGAAACGCGGTTTACAGATCACATAGCGGGAAATAGGGACTTCGCAGGGGAAGCAACAGCAGAAAACACGGTAGAGTAAATTACATGAACTCTAATACAAGTAGCAATGGTTTATAGAGCTCATAGCTGGAGATAGAGTTTTGCCAGGGATAACAAAGTAACAAGGAGGGCAGAGTAAATGACAATGTTGCTAAACTTGGTTTATAACATTCATAGCTAGATAGAGAGACTTACCAGGGACACTGATAAAAGCAAGGATGGGATAGTAAATGTGTTGCATAATCTTCAATGCGAGATAGATCCGATACTCTAATGGAAACCGATCATAATTGGCAGAAAGACGGTCAAACTCCCAAATGAAACTCCTGCCCATTGTTGTAACATTCCAGTCTATTGTTCCCAGATTCTGAACCATTGTTGTAACATTCCAATCTACTGTTCTCAGTGTCTGACACATTGTTGTAACATTCCAATCTATTGTCCTCATATTCTGACCCATTGTTGTAACATTCCAGTCAATTGTTCTCAGATTCTGATCCATTGTTGGAACATTCCAGTCAATTGTTCTCAGATTCTGATCCATTGTTGGAACATTTCAATCTATTGTTCTCACATTCTGATCTATCCTCTCCCTCTCTCTGGAGCTGCTGATCCCTGTTAGTGCCAGGTCTGATGCTCCCGCTAACACTATGTGATAAGGCATTGAAAGCAGTCCCTTATTAATAGCAGCGGGAAACCCTCCAGTGACACAATTAGAGTCCATGGAGACTGACATTAATTACAGTCACTGAACAAACAGGTTCAGTTAACCCCTCTCAATCCAACTCTTTTTGTACCACAATAAAATAGAACATTTACCCTGTCTGAATGGGATGTATAAGGATTGCTGAGGGAAGGAATGGTGGAAATTCTAGAGGCACTTGACAGAATCTTTCATTTCTCCTTTGGATATGGGAGTGTGACAGAGGACTGGAGGGTTGTAAATGTTACACCCTGGTTACAAATGGAGAGATGGAGCAAACCCTGTACTGTCCAGTCCATCTGACGTCAGTGGTGGGGAAATTTCACAACCCAGGACAGAAATATTCGTTGGTTGGTAAAACATAGCATAATAAATTTCAAGCAGCTCGGATATGTTAATGACAAATCATGTCTGGAAAACTTCAACAAGAACTTATCCTAAGGTACTTCACAGCAGCATTATGAAACAAAGTATAACACTGAACCACAAATGTAGATATTAGGTTAGGAGACCAAAAGCTTGGTCAAAGAGGCAACTTTTAAAGGAGTGTCTTAAAGTATAAAAGTGAGGTGGAGAGGTGGAGCTGTGTAGGGAGGATATTCCAGAGCTCTGGACCGAGGCAACTGAAGGTGCGGCCAGCGATGGGGGAGTAATTAATATCAGGAATGCACAAGAGGCCAGAATTAGTGGAGTAGAGATATCTCAGAGGGTTGTCGGGCAGGAGGAGATTACAGAGATAGTGAGGGGTGAGACCATGGACGGATTTGAAAATATGATTGAGAATTTTAAAATAAAGGCATTGTTTGATAGTGAGCTGATGTAGGTCAGTGATCGGGGAATGGGACTTGTTGTGAGTTAAGACACAGGCAGCAGAGTTTTAGATTACCTCAAGTTTACAGATAGTAGAATGTGGGAGAATGACTTGGAATAATCTAGTCTACAGGTAATGAAAACATGAATGAGAGCTTCAGCAGCAGATGAGTTGAGACAGGAGTGAAGTTGGGCGATGTTATTGAGGTGGAAATAGGTGGTCATAGTGATGGCACGAATATGAGGTTGGAAGCTCATTTTGTGGCCGAATGCCACAGAGTCACAGAATTGTTACAGCACAGAAGGTGGCCATTCTGTCCATCGAGTCTGCACTGGCTCTCCGAAAGAGCAATTTATCTAGTGCTACTCCCCTGCCTTCTCCCTGTAACTCTGTACAATCTTCCTTTTCAGATAACTATCCAATTTCCTCCTGAATGCCTCGATTGAATCTGCCTCCACCACACTCTCAGGCAGTGCATTCCAGACCTTAACACTCACTGTATGAAAATGTTTTCCTCATGTCACTTCTGCTTCTTTTCCCAATTACTTTAATTCTTTGTCCTCTCGTTTTCGATCCTTTCAGGAATGGGAACAGTTTTTCCCTTTCCACTCTGTCCAGACAACTCATAATTTTGCAGACCTTTTTCAAATTTCCTCTCAGCCTTCTCCTCTGCAAGGAAAATGTTCCAACTTCTCCAGTCTATCTTCAATACTGATATTCGTCATCTCTGGAACTATTCTTGTGAATGTTTTTTCACACTCTCCAATGTTTCCTTGTTATCTAATGTGCCCAGAACTAGACGTAACGCTGCAGCTGAGGCCGAACTAGTGTCTTATACAAGTTCAAAACAACCTCCTTGCTCTTGTATTCCATGCTACAGGATACTGTAGGCTTTATTAACTGCTCTCTGATCCTGTCATGCCACCTTCACTGACTGATGCACATATACATCCAGGTCCCTCTGCTCCAGAACCCCTTTTAGAATTGTAACCTTTATTCTATATTTTCTCTCCATGTCCTTCCTACGAAATGAATCACTTCACATTTCCCCACATTGAACTTCATCTGTCTGCCCATTCCACCAACTTGTCTGTGTCCTTTTGAAGTTTTAAACTATCCTGCCAACAGTTCATAGTGCTTCCAAGTTTTGTATCATCTACAAACTTTGAAATTGTGCACTGTACACCAAGGTCCAGGTCATTAATATATGTCAGGAAGAGAAAGGGTCCTAACACTGATCCCTGTGGACCTCCACCACAAATCTTAAATAAAAAACGAAACGTGCTGGAAATACTCAGCAGGTCTGGCAGCATCTGAGTAGAGAGAGAAGCAGAGTTAATGTTCCAGGTCAGTGACCCTTCATCAGAACTGGAAAAGGTTAGAAATGTAATAAGTTTTAAGCAAATAAAGCAGGGATGGGGCAAAATGGATCAGAAGGGGTGTTGATAGAACAGAGGGTCAGAGAGATTCACTGACCAGGAGGTCGTGGGGCAAAGGCAAAGAGAGTGTCCTCATGGTGTGGTGAAAGACAAAGCATTAGTGCAGAGCAGGTGTTAAATGACAGAATAAAGAACAGCACGAGCTAAAAGCACCAATATAAAAATCCCAGTTTAAGTCTGGCACATGGTAACAAACTGATAAAACAAATAATAAAAATGGACCTGCTCTGAATGCTCTGAAATTATTGAACTCAATGTTCAGTCCTGAAGTCTGTCGAGTGCCTATTCGGACAATGAGGTGCTGTTCCTCGAGCTGGCGTTGATGTTCACTGGAACACCACAGCAGGTCAAACACAGATTGGGTGACTGCTTTGTGGAACACCTCCGCTCAGTCCAAAAGCATGACCCCGAGCTTCCACTCGCTTGTCATTTCAACACACTCTATCCCCCACCCCCGCTCTCATGACTACATTTGTGTCCTTGTGTTTACACCCTCCACTCCCGCTTCACTTGCTTAAAACCTATTACATTTCTAAACTAATCCAGTTCTGATGAAAGGTCACAAGCCTGGAACATTAACTCTATTTCTCTCTCCACAGACACTGCTGAGTATTTCCAGCACTTTCTGATTCTATTTCAGATTTCCAGCATCTGCAGTATTTTGTTTTGATTCCACTACAAACTTTTCTCCAACCCGAAAAGCATCCATTAATCACTAATCTCTGTTGCCTGTCACTCAACCAGTTTAGTTTCATGTTGCTACTGTCCTTTATTATTCGATGAGCTATAACTTTGCTCACAAGTCTGTTGTGTGCCACTTTATCAAATGCTTTTTGGAATTCCATTTAAACCACATCAACAGCATTGTCCTCATCAAGCTTCCTTTTTACCACTTCAAAAAACTCCAGCCAGGTTGTTAAACACCATTTTCCCATAACAAATCCGTGCTGGTTTTCCTTAATTAATCCACATTTGTCCATGTGCCTATTAATGTTGTCCCGAATATTACACCAAGGTTGCAAACAGACTGTCTGAATCTGAGACTGTTACCAGGGAGAGGGATGGAATCAATAACAAGGGAACAGATTTGGACTGGGCAGGGAAAACAATGGCTTCAATCTTCACAATATTTAATTGGAGGAAATTTCTGCTCATCCAGTGCTGGTTGTCGGATAAGCTTTTGGATAATTTAACAGCAGTGGAGGGGAGGAGAGAGGTGGTGGTGAGGTAAACATGATGGTGTTCTTTGATAAAACAATGGAGAGGGTTGATGAGGGTGGTGTGATTTAAGTTATATTTATAGACTTTCAAAAGGTGTTTGATCAAGTTACATTCAATAGACTGATTCGGAAAACTGAACCCTATGCAGTGATTGATAAAACAATGGAGACGGTTGCTGAGGGAAGGAATGGTGGAAATAGCAGAGGCACTGGCCAGAGTCTTCCAATCCTCTTTGGATATGGGAGTCATGATAGAGGACTGGAGGGCTGTAAATGTTACTCCCTGTTACAAAAGGAGTGATTAGATAAATCCTGCAACTACTGACCAGTCAGTCTAATGTCAGTGGTTGGAAATTACTGGAGGCCAGAACCCAGCACAAAAATATATCTTTCTTGGAAAAACATGGGATAATAAATAACAAACAGCACGGATAGGTTAATGGAAAATCATGTCTGATAATCCTGATCAAGTTCGTTGATGACATAACTGTGAGTGTTGATGAGGATAACATGTTTTGTGTTATGTGCACAGAATTTCAAAAGGCCGGTGATCAAATGACATTTCATAGACTTGTTATGAAAAATGGAACATATGGACTAATGTGACAGTGACAGTGTGGATATCATACTGACTCAGGGACAGAAAGCAGAGAGAAGTGGTGAACAGACATTGTTCAGACTGGGGGAGGGGGAGTATGCAGTGCTGTTTCTCAGGAGTCGGTATTAGAACCAGTGCCGTTCCTGGCATATAGATAGATATATAACTGACACAAACGTATCCGTAAAAAAAAAACATAATTTCAGCTCTTGCAGATGACATGAAACGCATAACTAAAGGTGGAAAAATGCAGACCAGAGAATTATCCAACTTCACAGATGTTTTTCTTTAAAATGTATTTATTCTGGACACTAATCCATCACACATTTATTTCTCACTCTAATTTATTTGTGTGTGATTCTCGTGTGAGTGCGTGCGTGAATGTGTTGCGTATATTTTTATTATTTTATTTAGATACAACTTAGATCGTTAAGTATAATAAACTCACCTCTTGCTTAAACTCAAGAAAACCTGTCCTATTGGCTCTTTCACGATCTCAATAAAGATAGAAGGTAAAAAACTCACTGAGTTGGTCAGCACGTCCACTGCTAAAAAGGAATAAACTCTGTTGTGGTGAAATAAGATATAAGACAAGAGGGGAGCCTGGGACCCCTCCTCACCTGGCTGTCACAGAAATCTGGAGATTCGAGTGATCGTAAACCAACAACAAATGAGAAATCGGAAGTAGGGAAAAACAATTGCTCCTGAGTAAAAACTTTTTTTTTAGAATTAGAATTAGAACATTACAGTGCAGTACAGGCTCTTCAGCCCTCGATGTTGCGCCGACCTGTGGAATCATCTGACCTACACTATTCCATTTTCATCCATATGTCTATCCAATGACCATTTAAATGCAGTTGAAGTTGGCGAGTCTACTACTGTTGCAGGCAGGGCGTTCCACACCCCTACTACTCTCTGAGTAAAGAAACTACCTCTGACATCTGTCCTATATCTATCACCCCTCAACTTAAAGCTCTGTCCCCTCGTGTTTGTCATCACCATCCGAGGAAAAAGACTCTCACTATCCACCCTATCTAACCCTCTGATTATCTTATATGTCTCTATTAAGTCACCTCTCCTCCTCCTTCTCTCCAACGAAAACAACCACAAGTCCCTCAGCCTTTCCTCGTAAGACCAACCCTCCATACAAGGCAACATCCTAGCAAATCTCCTCTGCACCCTTTCCAAAGCTTCCACATCCTTTCTATAATGCAGTGACCAGAACTGCACGCAATACTCCAGGTGCGGTCTCACCAGAGTTTTGCACAGCTGCAGCATGACCTCGTGGCTCCAAAACACGATCCCCCTACTAATGAAAGCTAATACACCATATGCCTTCTTAACAGCCCTATTAACCTGGGTAGCAACTTTCAGGGATTTATGTACCTGGACACCAAGATCTCTCTGCTCATCTACACTACCAAGAATCTTCCCATTAGCCCAGTACTCTGCATTTCTGTTACTCCTTCCAAAGTGAATCACCTCACACTTTTCCGCATTAAACTCAATTTGCCATCTCTCAGCCCAGCTCTGCAGCCTATCTATGTCCCTCTGTACCCTACAACATCCTTCGGCACTATCCACAACTCCACCGACCTTCGTGTCATCCGCAAATTTACTAACCCACCCTTCTACACTCTCTTCCAGGTCATTTATAAAAATGACAAACAGCAGTGGCCCCAAAACAGAACCTTGCGGTACACCACTGGTAACTAAACTCCAGGATGAACATTTGCCATCAACCACCACCCTCTGTCTACTTTCAGCTAGCCAATGTCTGATCCAAAGCTCTAAATCACCTTCAACCCCATACTTCCGTAGTTTCTGCAATAGCCTACCATGGGGAACCTTATCAAACGCCTTACTGAAATCCATATACACCACATCCACGGCTTTACCCTCATCCACCTGTTTGGTCACCTTCTCGAAAAACTCAATAAGGTTTGTGAGGCACGACCTACCCTTCACAAAACCGTGCTGACTATCTCTAATCAACTTATTCTTTTCAAGATGATTATAAATCCTGTCTCTTATAACCTTTTCCAACATTTTACCCACAACCGAAGTTAGGCTCACAGGTCTATAATTACCAGGGCTGTCTCTACTCCCCTTCTTGAACAAGGGGACAACATTTGCTATCCTCCAGTCTTCCGGCACTATTCCTGTCGAAAATGACGACATAAAGATCAAGGACAAAGGCTCTGCAATCTCCTCCCTGGCTTCCCAGAGAATCCAAGGATAAATCCCATCTGGCCCAGGGGATTTACCTATTTTTACACTTTCCAAAATTGCTAACAGATCCTCCTTGTGAACTTCAATCCCATCTAGCCTAGTAGTCTGAATCTCAGTATTCTCCACGACAACATTTTCTTTCTTTACTGTAAATACTGACGAAAAATATTCATTTAACACTTCCCCTATCTCCTCTGATTCAACACACAACTTCCCACTACTATCCTTGATTGGCCCTAATCTCACTCTAGACATTCTTTTATTCCTGATTTGCATATAGAAAGCCTTAGGGTTTTCCTTGATGCAATCCGCCAGTGACTTCTCGTTTCCTCTCCTTGCTCTTCTTAGCTCTACCTTTAGATCCTTCCTGGCGAGCTTGTAACTCTCAAGCGCCCTAACTGAGCCTTCACGTCTCATCCTAACATAAGCCTTCTTCTTCCTTTTGACAAGCGCTTCAACTTCTTTAGTAAACCACGGCCCCCTCGCTCGACAACTTCCTCCCTGCCTGACAGGTACATACTTATCAAGGACACGCAGTAGCTACTCCTGGAATAAGCGCCACATTTCGATTGTGCCCATCCCCTGCAGTTTCCTTCCCTATCCTACGCATCCTAAATCTTGCCTAATCGCATCATAATTTCCTTTCCCCCAGCTATAATTCTTGCCCTGCGGTATATACCTGTCCCTGCCCATCGCAAAGGTAAACCTAACCGAATTGCGATCACTATCACCAAAGTGCTCACCTACATCTAAATCTAACACCTGGCCAGGTTCATTACCCAGTACCAAATCCAATGTGGCATCGCCCCTGGTTGGCCTGTCTGCATACTGTGTCAGAAAACCCTCCTGCACACACTGGACAAAAACTGACCCATCTAAAGTACTCGAACTATAGTATTTCCAGTCAATATTTGGAAAGTTAAAGTCCCCCATAACAACTACCCTGTTACTCTCGCCCCTGTCGAGAATCATCTTCGCTATCCTTTCCTCTACATCTCTGGAACTATTCGGAGGTCCATAGAAGACTCCCAACATGGTTACCTCTCCTCTCCTGTTTCTAACCTCGGCCCATACTACCTCAGTAGACAAGTCCTCAAACGTCCTTTCTGCCGCTGTAATACTCTCCTTGATTAACAATGCCACACCCCCTCCTCTTTTACCATCTTCTCTGTTCGGACTGAAACATCCAAATCCCGGAACCTGCAACATCCATTCCTGCCCCTGCTCTCCCCATGTCTCCGTAATGGCCACTACATCGAGATCCCAGGTACCAACCCATGCTGCAAGCTCACCCACCTTATTACGGATACTCCTGGCGTTGATGTAGACTAAATTTAAAATGTCAATGCAGGCTTTATTGTTGTTTTCACAGCTGGAACACTGAAATGCCCACGTTCGAAGACAGAGCATACGAACATATGAACATATGAATTAGGAGCAGGTGTAGGCAACTCGGTCCCTCAAGACTGCTCTGCCATTCAGGAAGATCATGACCAATCTGATTGAAACCTCAACTCCACCTTACCACCTACCCTGGATAATCTTTCACCCCCTTGCTTATCAAGAATCTATCTATCTCTGCCTTACACGCACTTAAAGAGTCTCTTCCACTGCCTTTTGAGGAAGAGAATTCCAAAGGCTCACAACCCTCAGAGAAAAAAAAATCTCCTCATCTCTGTTTTAAATGGGCGAGCCCTCATTTTTAAATCGTGACCCCTAATTCTAGATACACCCAGATACACACATCTTTCCACATGCAACCTGTCAAGACCGCTCATGATCTCAGATGTTCAAATCAAGTCGCCACTTACCCTTCTAAATTCCAGTGGATATAAGCCGAGCCTGTCCAATATTTCCTCATAAGACAGTTCACCCATTCCAGGTATTAGTCTGGTAAACCTTTTCTGAATTGCTTCCAATGCATTTACATCCTTCCTTAAATCAGGAGACCAGTAATGTACACAGTACTCCAGATGTGGTCTCACCAATGCCCTCTATAGCTGAAGCATAACATCCCTACTTTTGTATTCAATTACCCTTACGATAAACCGATAACATTCTATTACCTTTCCTAATTACTTTCTGAACATGCATACTAACCTTTTGTGATTCATGCACACGGACACCCAGATCCCTCTGTATCTCAGAGCTCTGCAATCTCTCACCATTAGATAATATGCTTCTTTTTAGTATAATTCCTGCCAAAATGGACAATTTCCCAATTTCCCACATTATACTCCATTTCCCAGGTCTTTACGCACACACTTAACCTATCTATATTCATTTACAGCCTCCTTATGTCCCCGTCACATGTTACTTTCTTACTCATATTTGTGTCATCAGCAAATTTAGCAACCATGCCTTCGGTCTCTTCATCCAAGTCATTTATATAAACTGTAAAAAGTTGAGGTCCCAGTACTGATCCCTGTGGCACACCACTCGTTACATCTTGCCAACCACAAATGACCCATTTATGCCTACTGCTTGTTTTCTGTTAGCTAACCAATCTTCTATCCATGCCAACATGTTACCCCTTTCATCATGAGCTTTTATTTTCACAAAACCTTTGATATGGCACCTTATCTATTGCATCCTGGAAATCTATGTACAGTACATCCACCGGTTCCCCTTTCTCCACAGCACATGTTACCTCTTCAAGGAACTCCAACAAATTGATTAAACATGATTTCCTTTTCATAAAACCATTTTGATTCTGCCTGATTACGTTGAATTTTTCTAAGTGCCGGCTACACTGTCTTTAATAATAGCTTCTAACATTTTACCTCAGACAGATGTGATGCTAACTTGCCTGTAGTTTCCTGTTTCCCTCCCTTTCTTACTAAATGAGTTACATTCCCAAGAAAGGAATTGCATACAGAGTTAAATAACTTGGTACAGGTCAAAACGCCTGTCTGTTGAAAAGTTGAGTAATGTAGCTGGACAGTAAGGGATTACTCTCTGTCCAAAAGGTAGGAAACCCGAAATCCTAAGACATTTGGCCAACCATATTTCACTTAAAGCTGTAGACTCAAACAGGGTTAGAATTACTAACAGATAGAGTAATGTTAGCTAAGGTAGAACTAGAACAGAGTAGACTAGAATTAGAATTCCAGAGAGAGCGAGAAAGAACAGAGTGAGTGTCACGAAAGGGAAAAAGTCAGAGTGTTCCAGAAGGAGAAGGAGGAAAGGGAGGTAAGGCGGCTCAAACAACTAGAGGAAGACCCATACACCCAGTGAAGGCACAGCTAGTGAGGGAGCTACCCCTAGCTCAGGACCATGTACTGAGCTCTTAAAGTTCTCCCAGTTCATGACAAAGTTCAATGAGGAGGATGTGGCAGAATCTTTCGACACTTGTGAAAAGCTTGTAAAGCAACTGAAATGGCCGTCAGAGAGCTGGACACTGTTTTTACAAAACAAAGTAACAGGAAAATCCC
Organism: Heterodontus francisci; assembly: GCF_036365525.1. Taxonomy (NCBI): domain Eukaryota; kingdom Metazoa; phylum Chordata; class Chondrichthyes; order Heterodontiformes; family Heterodontidae; genus Heterodontus; species Heterodontus francisci. The sequence continues at coordinate 5,876,872 of NC_090392.1, read as the reverse complement.
ATGAGATTAATTCACTATTGCCAGATGAAAGTTCATCAGATTATGAGATGACTAAAATTGCTATCCTGTTTGTACATGAAATAGTACTGGATGTGTACCATCAAACATTCCAAACCCTCCGAAAGCAGCCTGACTAAACTGACCTCGAGTTTGAAAGTGTTAAGCAGCTTCCGAACATCGGGACATAGGAGCAGGAGTAGGCCATTCAGCCCATCGAGGCTGCTCCACCATTCAATATGACCATGGCTGATCATCCACTTCAATGCCTTTTTCACACATAATCTCCATATCCCATTTTTTGTCATTTGTCGTTAGAAATCTGTCAATCTATACTTTAAACATACTCACCGACTGAGATTCCACATCCGTCTGTGATGCAGAATTCCAAAGATTCAGAAACCTCTGAGTCAAAGTTTTCTCCTCATCTCTGTCCTAAGTGGCTTCCTCCTTATTTTGAAATTGTATCCATTAGTTCTGGACTCCGCAACCAGGGGAAATTTCGTACATGCATCGACGCTGTCTATCCCTTTAATTATTTCGTACGTTTCAATGAGATCCCGACACTTTCTTTGAGACTCTCTAGAATACCGGCCCAGTTTCCCCAATCCCTCTTCATAGAAAAGTCCCGCCATCCCGGGAACAAGTCTGGTGAACCTTCATTGCACTCCCACTATGGCAATAATATCCTTCCAAAGGTTAGGGGACCCAAACTGCACACAATATTCCAGGTGTGGTCTAAGCAAGGTTCTATACACATGAAGTAAGACTTCACAACTCCTGTACTCAAATCATCTTGTGATAAAGGCTAACAAAAATTAGCCTTCCTAATTGCTTGCTGCACTGCATGTTAGTTTTCAGTGATTTACTGACACCCGGGTCCGTTTGTACATCTACACTTCCGATTTTTTTTACTATTTAAGAAATGCTCTGCACATCTGTTCCTCTTACCAAAGTGGATAACCTCATATTTGCCCATATTACATTCCATTTGCCATGTTCTTGCCCAGTCACTATGTCTGTCCAAATCCCCTTGAAGATGCATTGCATCGACCTCACAATATACATTCCCACCTAGTTTTGTGTCATCTGAGAACTTGTAAATACTACATTTGGTTCCCACATCCAAATCATTGACATATATTGTTAACAGCTGGGGCCCAAGTACTGATCCTTGCGGTACCCAACCAGTCACAGCCTGCCAAAGTGCGAATGACCCGTTTCTTCCTACTCTCTGTTTTCTGCCTGTTAACCAATCTTTAATCCATGCCAGTATTTACCTCCTATCCCTTGTACTTCAATGTTGCTAACCAACCTCCTGTGGGGGACTTTATCAAAAACCTTCTGAAAATCCAAGTTTCACACGTCCACCGACTCCCCTTTATCAAACTTGTTAGTAACCATACTCAATAAAAGTACAACAGGTTCGTCAATGATGATTTCTCATTCATAAATCCATGTTTATGATGCCCAAACAGATTATTATCCAACTGTCCATTTATCACATCTTCTAGAATAGAGTCCCAGCATTTTGCCAACAACTGGTGGCAATCGGGATCGTGGATGTATTGGTTGGTATCTTTCAATCTTCTATAGATTCTGGGAGAGATCCTAAAGACTGGAAAGTAGCAAATGTAACCTTACTATTTAAGAAGGGTGGGAGATGGAGAATGAGAACTACACACCTGTCAGTTTAACGTCGGTAATAGGAAAAATCTTAGAATCTATTGTAAAGGATGTGATAACTAGAACTTAGAACATAATGATAAAATTGGCGGAGTCAAAGGGGAATTATGAAAGGGGTATCATGTGTAACAAATCTGTTGAAGTTTTTTGAGGATATTACTTGCAGCATTACTAAAGGAGAACCAGTGGATGTGGTGTATTTGGATTTGCAGAAGACTTTTGATAAGATCCCACACAGGAGGTTAGTAAACAAAATTACAGCACATGTGATTGGGGTAATATGCTGGCATGGATTGATTGGTTAACATGCAGAAAAGAGAGAATGGGAATAAACGGGTCATTCTTAGGATGGCAGACTGTTCTGAGTGGGGATACCACAAGGATCAGTACTAGGGCCACAGCTGTTCATAATCTATATAGATGATTTGGATGTGGGGACCAAATGATAATATTTACAAATTTGCTGATCATACAAAACTAGGTGGGAAAGCTAGTTGTGGGGAGGATGCAAGGAGGCTTCAAGCGGATTTGGCAGGCGAAGAGAATGGGCAAGAATATGGCAGCTGAAATATAATATGAATAAGTATCAAGTGATCCACTACAGTAAAACAAAAACAGAAAGACAGTATATTTTTTGACTGGTGAGAAGTTGGGAAGTGTTGATTTCCAAAGGGACGTGGGTCTCCTTGTTCATGAGTCAATAAAGGCCAGTGTGCAGATGCTCCAATCAGTTTGGAAGGCAAATGGTATGTTGGCCTCCATCTCAAGGGGTTTTGAGTACAGGAGTAAAGATGTCTGGCTGCAATTGTATACAACTTTGGTGAGACTGCACCCGGAGTATTGTGTACAGTCTTGGTCTCCTTGTCTCAAGAAGGATATATTTGCCATGCAGGTAGTGAAACTGAGGTTCAGCAGGCAATCCCTGGGATGGCAGGATTGTCGGATGAGAAGAGATTGAGAAAACTGGGCCTGTATTCTCCCGGGTTTCAAAAAATGAGAAGTGATCTCATACAACATTTTTACAGGGGGTGACGGGGTGGATGCAGATCGGATGTTTCCCCTGGGTGGTGAGTCTTGAACCAGGGGACATAATCTCAGAATAAGGGGTAAGCAATTTAAGACTGAGATGAAGAAGAATTTCTTCACTCAGAGGGAGGTAAATCTTTGGAATTCACCAACACAGAGGCTGTGGAAGATCAACACTGAGCATGTTCAAGACTGAAATCAATGGATTTCAGGAGACAAATGGCATCAAGGGATAGCATGGGAAAGTGACATTGTGGTAGATGATCAGACATGATCTAATTGAATGACGGAGCAGGGTCGATGGGCTGAATGGTCTACTCCTGCTCTTATGTTCCTCCAAATACGTGCTTGCCATCCATCATTAACTCAAACCTCTCCAAGTTTCTGTTGATTTCTTCTCCAATTATTGTTTGTAAAACATGACCCACCACTGATGTTAAACTAACTGGTCTGTATTTGCTAGGACTGTGCTCACAACATCATTAAAATTATGCAGATTTAAGGTAATTGGCAAAGAATCAGAGGCAAAATGAAGAGAATTTTCTTGCACAGTGTGTTGTCAAATTTAGAGCCCCCGGTTATCTGGAAACATACAGGGTAAGATAAATCAGAATAAACGAAGCTTCTGACAGTCACAAACAAACACTACTTTAGAAAGCCGAGAGGAGTAAAGAATGTGCAGGGGTGAAGTAAAAAAGGTAATTAGAAAAGCAAAGAGAGGACGTCAAAAAATATTGGCAGGTAGAATCAAGGAAAACCCAAAGATGGTTTATCAGTACATTAGGAATAAAAGGATAACTAAGGAAAGGAGAGGGTATATCAGAGATGTACAAGGTAGTTTATGCGTGGATGCAGAAGATGTGGGCAGGGTCCTTACTGAGTCTCTGTCTTCACAAAGGAGAGAGATGATGCAGACATTATAGTTAAAGAGGAGGTCTGTGAAATATTAGATATGATAAGCACAATGAGAGAGGAAGGACTAGAGGGTCTGACATCCTTGAAAGGGGATAAATCGCCAGGACCAGATGAATTGTATCCCAGGCTATTAAAGGAAGCCAGGGAGGAAATAGTAGATGCTCCGAGGATCATCTTCAGATTCTCACTAGATACAGGAGAGGTACCAGACCATTGGAGGTCTGTGAACGTAGTACCAATGTTTAAAAATGGTGCCAAGGATAAGCCAAATAATTATAGGCGTTTCAGTCTGAGCTCAAGGCCAGCTCCCCGACCAAAACCGGACAAGACCCGACGACATATGTCGGGTTCGGGACGGATCGGATCGCTCTTCCGGATCCGGCTTTCGGTCTTGGGTTGGGTCGGACACACACAGTACTACATTTGGATCGGCTGTGAGAAAAAGGGAAGTAGAGTAAGTAAGCATCAACATTTTAAAAGCCTGCCTGAGCTGGGAGTCTGGGACGTCAAGGAGGGAAACGTGCATCTGGACTCAACAGACTGTGAGTCTGCGCAGTGAGCAAGTGAGTGTTTCTATGATGTCACCGCGCTCATGCTGCAGCTTCCTTACATTCCATCCAAAAGTGCTAAGTACAGTGAGTGCAATATGGTCGGGTCAGGCTCGGGCGGGCTCGGACTCGGGTCCGATGTTGTTCTGTCGGGTTCGGTCGGGTTTTATTTCCAGACCCGAGCAGGCCTTTAGTCGGATATCGGTGGGCAAATTATTAGAATCAATTCTCAGAGCTACGATAAACTGTCACTTAGAAAGGCAAAGATTAATTTGGGATAGTCAGCATGGATTTGTTAATGGAAGGTCTTGCCTTACTCACATAATTAAGTTTTGTGAGGAAGTAGCAAGAAAGATTGATAAAGGTAGTGCAATGGATGTGGTCTACATGGATTTTAGTAAAGTCCCACGTGGCAGACTGTTCAGAAAAGTAAAAGCTTATGAGATACAGGGGAATGTGTCAAGTTGGATCCAAAATTGGATCAATGTCAGGAAACAAAAGGTAATGGTCGACAGATGTTTTTTGCGAATGGAAAGCGGTCTCCAGTGGCGTTCCACAGGTCTCAGTGTTGGGTCCATTGCAATTTGTGATGCATATTAATGATTTGGACTTAAATCCGGGAGGTATGATTGGAAAATTTGCTGATGACACAAAAATTGGTCTTGTAGTTAATAGTGAAGAAGATAGCTGTAGACTCCAGAATGATATCAATGGTTTAAATGGTTTGGTTGAGTGGATGGAAAAGTGGCAAATGGAAGTCAATCTGGGGAACTGTGATGTAATGCACTTGGGAAGGGCAAATAAAGAGAGGGAATACACAACAGACAGGATGATAGTGAAAGGGGTAGAAGAAGTTAGAGACCTTGGAATTTATGTCCACAGGTCCTGGAAGGTGGCAGGACAGGTAGACAGAGAGGTGAAGAAGGCATATGGAATGCTTTCTTTTACTGGCCGATATATAGAATACAAAAGTAGGGACGTAATGCTGGAATTGTATAAAACACTGGTTAGGCCACAGCTGGAGTATTGTGTATTGTTCTGGTCAGCACATTACAGGAAGGACATCCTGAGATCTGCACTCAGTGCTATGCGCCGCCATATGCACACACTGGACCTCTCTCTCCAGCAGCACCGTCTCACCTTATCTCAAATCTGTTCTACTCCGCAGTTTCATCTCATCTTACGTCTCATCCGACGCATTAACAAAAAACTTTTTTTCTTCCTTTCAGGTGTTAAGGAACGCAAGCTCCAGCAGCTGATGGGGACTAATGCCCCTCCAGATCCTCCTTCCGCTTCACTTCCCTCTGACCCCACCCCTTCTGATCTGACCCCTTGCCGTGTATTCACTATACCCTCTGACCTCCCCCTCTCTGATGCTGAGCGTTCTGTACTCAGCAAAGGACTCAGTTTTATCCCCTTACGCCCCCACCTCAATGAATTTCGCGCTCGGCATGACGTTGAGCTCTTCTTCCGTCGCCTCCGCCTCCGGGCTCACTTCTTTGACCAGGAGTCCTCCCCCCGACCAGCAGACCCATTCACCCGCCTCCAGCATTCTCCCTCTACCTGGACCCCTCACCCTGGCCTCTTACCCGCTCTTGATCTCTTCATTGAAAACTGTCGGCGAGACATTGGTCGTCTCAATTTCTCTGCCCCCCTCACTCACTCTAACCTGTCCCCCTCTGAACTTGAGGCACTCCGTTCTCTCAGGTCTAACCCCGACATGGTCATCAAACCTGCAGACAAGGGTGGTGCTGTTGTTGTATGGCGTACCGACCTCTACCTTGCAGAAGCTCAACGCCAACTCACAGACACCTCTTCCTACCTCCCTCTGGACCATGACCCCACCACCGAACATCAAGCCACCGTCCAAAGGACTGTCACTGACCTCATCTCCTCTGGAGATCTTCCCTCTACAGCTTCCAACCTCATAGTCCCGCAACCCCGGACAGCCCGCTTCTATCTCCTTCCCAAAATCCACAAACGGGACTGTCCCGGCAGACCCATTGTGTCAGCCTGCTCCTGCCCAACTGAACTTATTTCTTCCTATCTAGACTCTATCTTTTCTCCGCTGGTGCAGTCTCTTCCCACCTGCATCCGTGACTCTTCTGACGCCCTACGTCATTTTGACAATTTCCAGTTTCCTGGTCCCAACCGCCTCCTCTTCACTATGGACGTCCAATCGCTCTACACCTCCATCCCCCACCAGGATGGTTTGAGGGCTCTCCGCTTCTTCCTGTAACAGAGGCCCAACCAGTCCCCATCCACCACCACCCTCCTCCGCCTGGCTGAACTTGTTCTCACATTGAACAACTTCTCCTTCAACTCCACGCACTTCCTTCAAGTAAAAGGTGTCGCTATGGGTACCCGCATGGGTCCTAGTTATGCCTGTCTTTTTGTGGGATATGTCGAGCATTCTTTGTTCCAGTCCTACTCAGGCCCCCTCCCCCAACTCTTTTTCCGGTACATTGATGACTGTATCGGTGCCGTTTCCTGCTCCCGCCCCGAACTCGAAAACTTTATCAACTTTGCTTCCAATTTCCACCCTTCTCTCACCTTTACATGGTCCATCTCTGACACTTCCCTTCCCTTCCTCGACTTCTCTGTCTCCATCTCTGGGGATAGGTTGTCTACCAATATCCATTATAAGCCCACTGACTCCCACAGCTACCTCGACTACACTTCTTCACACCCTACCTCCTGTAAGGACTCCATTCCATTCTCCCAGTTTCTCCGTCTCCGACGCATCTGCTCTGATGATGCTACCTTCCATGACGGTGCTTCTGATATGACCTCCTTTTTCCTCAACCGAGTATTTCCCCCACTGTGGTTGACAGGGCCCTCAACCGTGTCCGACCCATTCCCCGCACCTCTACCCTCACCCCTTCCCCTCCCTCCCAGAACAGTGACAGGGTTCCCCTTGTCCTCACTTTTCATCCCACCAGCCTCCATATCCAAAGGATCATCCTCCGCCATTTTCGCCACCTCCAGCGTGATGCCACTACCAGTCGCATCTTCCCCTGTCAGCATTCCGAAGGGATCGTTCCCTCCGCGACACCCTGGTCCACTCCTCCATTACCCCCACCACCTCGTCCCCGTCCCAGGGCACCTTCCCTTGCAATCGCAGGAGGTGTAATACCTGCCCATTTACCTCCTCTCTCCTCACTATCCCAGGCCCCAAACACTCCTTTCAGGTAAAGCAGCGATTTACTTGTACTTCTTTCAATGTAGTATACTGTATTCGCTGCTCACAGTGTGGTCTCCTCTACATTGGGGAGACCAAGCGCAGACTGGGTGACCGCTTTGCGGAACATCTCCGCTCAGTCCGCAAGCAGGACCCTGAGCTTCCGGTTGCTTGCCATTTCAACACTCCCCCCTGCTCTCATGCTCACATCTCTGTCCTGGGATTGCTGCAGTGTTCCAGTGAACATCAACGCAAGCTCGAGGAAAAGCATCTCATCTACCGATTAGGCACACTACAGCCTGCCGGATTGAACATTGAGTTCAATAATTTCAGAGCATGACAGCCCCCCACTTTACTTTCATTTTTAGTCATTTTTAGTTATTTTTTCTTCCTTTTTTTTTTGCATTCCTTTTTACATTTTTTGCATTTATTTCATTTCATCTTAGTTTGTTCAGTTTGCTTACCCACTGTTTTTTTCAGGTTGTTTTTCTTCAGGTTTGCACTTGCTGATGTTCTATATTCAGTATATTCACACCTAATCTGTACTAATGCTTTGTCTTTCAAAACACCATTAACATATTGTTTACCTTTGCTCTGTGACCTTTTGGTCAGCTATGTGGCCTGGTCCAATCTGCACCTTCTCCTTTGTTATCTCTTGCCCAACCCCCACCTCACTTGTTTATAATCTGTGACTTTTCTAATATTTGTCAGTTCCGAAGAAGGGTCACTGACCCGAAACGTTAACTCTGCTTCTCTTTCCACAGATGCTGCCAGACCTGCTGAGTGAATCCAGCATTTCTTGTTTTTGTTACAGGAAGGACATAATTGCTTTGGAGAGAGTACAGAGAATATTTTCAAGAATGTTGCCAGTGATGGAACATTGCATCCATGATGAAAGATTGGATAGGCTAAGATTGTTTTCTTTAGAATAGAGGAGACTGAGGGTGACTTAATTAAGGTGTACAAAATTATGAGGGGCCCAGGCAGAGTAGCCAGGAAGGACATGTTTCCCCTAGCAGAGAGGTCAGTTACCAGTGGGCACAGTTTCAAAGTGATTGGTAGACGGATCAGAGGGGACATGAGGGAAAACCTTTTCACCCAGAGGGTGGTGGGTGTCTGAAATTCAATGCCAGGAATGGTGATGGAGCCAGAAGCCATCAATTATTTTAAAAGGTACCTGGACCTACACCTGAGGTGCTGTAACTGGCAAGGCCATGGACCAGCGGCTGGAAGATGGGATTAGATTGGGCGACTAGTTTTTTTCAGCCAGCAGAGACACGATGGGCTGAATAACCTTATTCTGTGCCGTAACCTTTCCACGGATATTTGGGCCTATCGTTCTATGGTTGTGATCTGGATTTGACTGCCTGAAATCATGGTAGAAGAAGATTCAATGATATCTTTCAAAAGGGAATTTAACAAAAACTTGACAAGGAAAAAAAAACAATAGGAGTCTGGGGAAAGAGGAGGGAGTGGAACTAATTAGACATCTCTTTCAAAGAGACAGTACTGACAGAACGGACCGAATAGCCTCATTCTGTGCTGCATCAATCTCTGATTATATGAACAAGAGACACAGAGAGAGAGGGAGAAAGGGTGAAAGAGGGGAAGGAAAATAAAGACAGAGTGGAAGAGACGTTTGTACCAGTTTTCAGGGGTAGGGATTGTGATTCGTGATCTGCCCGTGCCCGTTCCTGTTGAGGCAGGTGACACACAAGCTTCCTGCTGTCTCCTCATTTTCATGAATTCTACGTGCTGCCCAGGGTGACCCGCACTGCTGTCTATCTGCAAGCTTAACAGGGACCTAACTGTGTGTGAGTCTGGCACGTGCTTCAGCCAGGATTCAGCTCTTAAAGGTAGTCTGTCCCTCTTAAAGGGAAGCTGTACTGAATCACAGAAGGCTGCTGCTGCTGACTGTGAATGCTGCAATTGGAGACGAGGTAAATGGAATACAAGGACAGAAAGAGGGCTCTGCTGTTCACAGCTGTGGTGCTGGAGGCCTTAGTCATGGAGGGTGACCGCAGGAGAGAGGCCCTGTTTCTGTGGGGTGGGGCGGAGACCCTTAAGGAACGTCTTCCGAAGGGAATGGGAGCAGGTGGCCAGGGAGGTCAATGCAAGAGGTCTGGCCCCGAGGACCTGGCAGCAGTGCCAGAAGAAGTTTAATGAGCTCACACTGTTGGTCAATGTCAGTGAAGTCGTCTCCACATGGCATCTCATACATTCAACGCCACCAACCTCTCACACTGCTCAATGTACCCCCCCCCCACCCCCTCCCGCATCACTTCATATCAAAGACGTATAGCAAAGCTGCTGGAATGGCTGATTGGTGTCAGATCAGATCCCTCTGCACACTACCAGCACATACTTGGTGAACAGGGACAAGAGCCCTGTCCAGCCTGGAGCACTGGAAGTGATCGGCAGCTCAGCTCATACCATTTCATGGATCCAAACGTCCATGGCATTGGGCCCAGTGACACTGCAAAGCTGAGAATACCTGCCATAGACAGAAACAGAGGGAAAGAAGCCTTCTTTTCAATGGGAATTGAAGAAAAGACTTGAAGGCAGCAATATGGGAATGGACAGGGCAATGGGACTAATTGAGGGTGAGGTTCAAACACATGAATGAAAATATTAAATTTAAGGTGCTGCCGGTCCCGGAGCCAAAGTAGATCAGTGAGCACAGGGGTGATGGGTGATCAGGATTTGATGTGAATTAGTTTACAGGCAGCAGGTTCTAGATGGGCTGTGCTTTATCGAGGTTTATAACTGGGAGGGTGACCAGGATATAATTGGAATAGTCAAGAGTGGATTTAACAGATTTAAAGATTGGTCAAGACAAATGTAGGTCCCTTACCGTCAGAAACAGGGGAATTAATTAGGGGGAACAAAGAAATGGCTGACCAACTAAATGCATACTTTGGTTCTGGCTTCACAAATAAGCACACAAATATCATATCAGAAATGTTGGGGAACACGGGGTTTAGTGAGAGAGAGTAAGTTAAGGAAATCTGTATTAGTAGAGAAATGGTGTTGGGGAAATTGATGGTATTGAAGGCCGATAAATTCCCAGGGCCTGATAATCTACATCTCAGAGTACTGAAGGAAGCGGTCCCAGAAATAATGGATGTATTGGTGGTCATCTTCCAAGATTCTATAGATTCTGGAACATTTCCTACAGATTGGAGGGTAGCTAAAGTAACCCCAGGGAGGTTGAGAGAAAGCAGGGAATTGTAGACCAGTCAGCCTGACGTCGGTAGCGGGGAAAGTTCTAGAGTTCACTATCAAGTATTTTATAGCAGAACACTTGTAGAAAAGTGGTAGAATCGGACAGAGTCAGCATGGATTTACGAAACGGAAATCATGCTTGACAAATCTACAAGAATTCTTCGAGGATGTAACCAGTAGAGTTGATGAGGGGGAGCCAGTGGATGTGGTTTATTTGGACTTTCAGAAGGCTTTCTTCAAAGTCCCACATAAGAGATTAGCGTGTAAAATTAAAGCGCATGAGATTGGTGCTAGTGTATTGTGATAGATAGAAAATTGGTTGGCAGACAGGAAACCCGAGAGCAGGAATAAATGGGTCTTTTTTTTCCCGAATGGCAGGCAGTGACCAGTTGGGTACCATAGGGATCGGTGCTCGTACCCCAGTTATTCACAATATATATTACTGATTTCGATGTGGGAAATAAATGTAATATCTCCAAATTTGCAGAAGACACAAAACTGGGTGGGATGGTAAGTTGTGAGGAGGATGAAGAGAGGCTTCAGGGCGATTTGGACAAGTTGAGTGAGTGGGCTAATGCATGGCAGATGCAGTACAATGTGGATAAATGTGAGGTTATCCACTTTGGTAGCAAAAACAGGAAGGCAGATTATTATCTGAATGGCTATAAACTGAGAGAGGGGAATATGCAAGGAGAGCTGGGTGTACTTGTACACCAGTCACTGAAGGTAAGCATGCAGGTGCAAAGGACAGTAAAGAAGGCAAATAGTATGTTGGCCTTCAAAGCGAGAGGATTCGAGTACAGGAGCAGGGATGCAATTATACAGGGCCATGGTGAGGCCACACGTGGAATATTGTGTGCAGTTTTGGTCTCCTTATCTAAGGAAGGATGTTCTTGCTGTAGGTTTACCAGATTGTTTCCCTGGATGGCGGGACTGACGTATGAGGTGAGATTGAGTCGGTTTGGATTATGTTCGCTGGAGTTCAGAAGAATGATGGGGGATCTCATAGGAACCTATAAAATTCTAACTGGACTTGACAAAGCAGATACAGGAAGGATGTCCCCGATGGTGGGTGAGTCCAGAACCAGGGGTCATAGTCTAAGGATATGAAGTAAACCTTTCAGGACTGAGATGCGAAATTCCTACACCCAGAGAGTGATGAGCCTATGGAATTCGCTACCACAGGAAGCAGTTGAGGCCAAAACATTGCATGTTTTTAAGAAGCAGTTAGATATAGCTCTTAGGATGAAAGGGATCAAAGGATATGGGGGCAAAGTGGGAACAAGTCATTGAGTTGAATGATCAGCCATGATCATAATGAATGGCGGGGGCAGGCTCGAAGGGCCGAATGGCTTATTCCTGCTCCTATTTTCTATGTGTGTTTCTATGTGTTTCTATCTGTGTTAACAAGGGCACAGATGAGGATTTATGTATCAGATGAGCTGAGGCAGACGGGTGATATTACAGAGCTGGTGGTCGGCAGGGTTGGTCCTGGAGAGATTAAGGGGTCAGAACTCAGCTCAGGGTTACATAGAACGCAGAGGATGCAAACTGTCTGTTTGAACCTCATATATTAGCCAGTTAGGGGAACGTGTTCATGGATATGGACAGAATTTCCTATGGAGACTGATGGCAAGAGCTCCACTCCTCCCAAAATTTAAATTGAAAGAACATTATTTCAGTGAAACAGAGTTAACAGATCACTTAGCGGGAAATAGGGACATAGCAGGGGAAGCAACAGCAGAAAAGATGGTAGAGTAACTTCCATGAACTCTAATACAAGTAGCAATGGTTTATAGATCTCATAGCCGGAGATAGAGTTTTGCCAGGGATAACAAATGCAGCAAGGAGGGCAGAGTAAATGACAAGAACATTAATGTTGCTAAACTTAGTTTATAACATTCATAGCTAGATGGAGAGACTTACCAGGGACACCGATAATAGCAAGGATGGGATAGTAAAAGTGTTGCATAATCTTCAATGCGAGAAAGATCCGATAGTCTAATGGGAACCGACCATAATTTGCAGAAAGAGAGTCAAACTCCCAGATGAAACTCCTGCCCATTGTTGTAACATTCCAGTCTATTGTTCTGAGATTCTGAACCATTGTTGTAACATTCCAGTCAATTGTTCTCAGATTCTGATCCATTGTTGCAACATTTCAATCTATTGTTCTCAGATTCTGATCTATCATCTCCATCTCTCTGGAGCGATTGATCCCTGTTAGTGCCGGGGCTGATGCTCCCGCTAACACTATGGAATAACACATTGAAAGCAGTCCCTTATTAATAGAAGAGGGAAACCCTCCAGTGACACAATTGGAGTCCATGGAGACTGACATTAATTACAGTCACTAAACAAACAGTTTCAGTTAACCCCTTTCAATCCAACACCTTTTGTACCACAATAAAGTAGAACATTTACCCAGTAGGGTGGGATGTATAAGGATTGCTGAAGGAAGGAATGGTGAAACTGGTAGAGGCACATGACAGAATCTTTCAATTCTCCTTGGATATGGGAGTGGTGACAGAGGGTTGTAAATGTTACACCCTGATTACAAATGGAGAGATGGAGTAGACCCTGTAGTGTCCAGTCCATCTGACGTCAGTGGTGGGGAAATTTCACATCCCAGAACAGAAATATTCGTTGGTTGGAAAAACATAGCATAATAAATTTCAAGCAGCACGGAAATGCTAATGACAAATCATGTCTGGAAAACTTCAACAAGAACTTATCCCATGGTACTTCACAGCAGCATTATGAAACAAAGTATAACACTGAACCACAAATGCAGATATTAGGTTAGGAGACCAAAATTTTGGTCAAAGAGGCAACTTTTAAAGGAGTGTCTGAAAGGATAAAAGTGAGGGGGAGAGGTAGAGCTGTGTAGGGAGGATATTCCCGAGCTCGGGACCGAGACAACTGAAGGTGCGGCCAGCGATGGTGGAGTAATTAAAATCAGGAATGCACAAGAGGTCAGAATTAGAGGAGCAGAGATATATCAAAGAACAAACAAAGAACAAAGATAATTACAGCACAGGAACAGGCCCTTCGGCCCTCCAAGCCTGCGCCGATCCAGATCCTCTCTCTACACATGTCGCCTATTTTCTAAGGTTCTGTATCTCTTTTCTTCCTGCCCATTCATGTATCTGTCTAGATACATCTTAAAAGACTCCATCGTGCCCGCGTCTACCACCTCCGCTGGCAACGCATTCCAGGTGCCCACCACCTTCTGCGTAAAGAACTTTCCACGCATATCCCCCCTAAACATTTCCCCTTTCACTTTGAACTCGTGTCCTCTCGTAATTGAAACCCCCACTCTGGGAAAAAGCCTCTTGCTGTCCACCCTGTCTATACCTCTCATGATTTTGTACACCTCAATCAGGTCCCCCCTCAACCTCCGTCTTTCTAATGAAAATAATCCTAATCTGCTCAACCTTTCTTCATAGCTAGCGCCCTCCATACCAGGCAACATCCTGGTGAACCTCCTCTGCACCCTCTCCAAAGCATCCACATCCTTTTGATAATGTGGCGACCAGAACTGTACGCAGTATTCCAAATGTGGCCGAACCAAAGTCCTATACAACTGTAACATGACCTGCCAACTCTTGTACTCAATGCCCCGTCCGATGAAGGAAAGCATGCCGTATGCCTTCTTGACCACTCTATTTACCTGCGTTGCCACCTTCAGGGAACAGTGGACCTGAACACCCAAATCTCTCTGGACATCAATTTTCCCCAGGACTTTTCCATTTACTGTATAGTTCACTCTTGAATTGGATCTTCCAAAATGCATCACCTCGCATTTGCCCTGATTGAACTCCATCTGCCATTTCTCTGCCCAACTCTCTAATCTATCTATATTCTGCTGTATTCTCTGACAGTCCCCTTCACTATCTGCTACTCCACCAATCTTAGTGTCGTCTGCAAACTTGCTAATCAGACCACCTATACTTTCCTCCAAATCATTAATGTATATCACAAACAACAGTGATCCCAGCACGGATCCCTGTGGAACACCACTGGTCACACGTCTCCATTTTGAGAAACTCCCCTCTACTGCTACTCTCTGTCTCCTGTTGCCCAGCCAGTTCTTTATCCATCTAGCTAGTACACCTTGGACCCCAAGCGCCTTCACTTTCTCCATCAGCCTGCCATGGGGAACCTTATCAGAGGGTTGTCGGGCAGGAGGAGATTACAGAGATAGTGAGGGATGAGGCAATGGATGGATTTGAAAACGTGTTGAGGATTTTAAAATAAAGACATTGTTTGACAGTGAGCTGATGTAGGTCAGTGATCGGGGAATGGGACTTGTTGTAAGTTAACACACAGGCAGCAGAGTTTTAGATGACCTCGAGTTTACAGATAGTAGAATGTGGGAGAGTGAGTTTGAATTGTCTAGTCTACAGGTAATGAAAGCATGAATGAGAGCTTCAGTAGCAGATGAGTTGAGACAGGGGTGAAGTTGGGCGATGTTATTGAGGTGGAAATAGGTGGCCATAGTGATGGCACGAATATGAGGTTGGAAACTCATTTTGTGGTCGAATGCCACAGAGTCACAGAATTGTTACAGCACAGAAGGTGGCCATTCTGTGCATCGTGTCTGCACTGGCTCTCCAAACGAGCAATTCATCTAGTGTCACTCCCCTGCCTTCTTCCTGTAACTCTGTACAATCTTCCTTTTCAGATAGCTATCCAATTACCTCCTGAATGCCTCGATTGAATCTGCCTACACCACACTCTCAGGCAGTGCATTCCAGACCTTAACACTCGCTGTATGAACATTTTTTCCTCATGTCACTTCTGCTGCTTTTACCAATTACTTTAATTCTTTGTCCTCTTGTTTTCGATCCTTTCAGGTGTGGGAACAGTTTTTCCCTATCAACTGTGTCCAGACACCTCATAATTTTGCAGACGTTTTTCAAATCTCCTCTCAGCCTTCTCTTCTCCAAGGAAAATGTTCCAACTTCTCCAGTCTATCTTCATAACTGGTATTCTTCATCCCTGGAACTATTCTTGTGAATGTTTTTTCACACTCTCCAATGTCTTCACGTTATCTAATGTGCCCAGAACTACACGCAACACTGCAGCCGAGGCCGAACTAGTGTCTTATACAAGTTCAAAACAACCCCCTTGCTCTTGTATTCCATGCAACAGGATACTGTAGGCTTTATGAAAAACTCTCTCAACCTGTCCTGCCACCTGCAATGACCGATGCACATATACCCGGGTTCGATTCCTGGTACTGCCTGTGTGGAGTTAGCAAGTTCTCCCTGTGTCTGCGTGGGTTTTCTCCAGGTGCTCCGGTTTCCTCCCACAAGCCAAAAGACTTGCAGGTTGATAGGTAAATTGGCCATTATAAATTGTCACTAGTATAGGTAGGTGGTAGGGAAATATAGGGACAGGTGGGGATGTTTGGTAGGAATATTGGATTAGTATAAATGGGTGGTTGATGTTCGGCACAGGCTCGGTGGGCCGAAGGGCCTGTTTCAGTGCTGTATCTCTAATCTAATCTAAAATATACACCCAGGTCCCTCTGCTCCTGAACCCCCTTCAGAATTGTAACCTTTATTCTATATTTTCCCTCCATGTCCTTCCTACGAAATGAATCACTTCACATTTCTCCACATTGAACTTCATCTGCCACCTGTCTGTCCATTCCACCAATTTGTCTATGTCCTTTTTAAGTTTTATAGTATCCTCCTAACAGTTCACAATGTTTCCAAGTTTTGCATCATCTACAAACTTTGAAATTGTGCCCTGTACACCAAGGTACAGGTCATTAATATATGTCAGGAAAAAAAAGGGTCCTAACACTGATCCCCAGGGACCTCCACCACAAATCTTAAATAAAAAAACTTAACGTGCTGGAAATACTCAGCAGGTCTGGCACCATCTGAGTTTAGAGAGAGAAACAGAGTTAATGTTTCAGGTCTGTGATCTTTCATCAGAACTGGAAAAGGTTAGAAATATCAAGTTTGAAGCAGATAAAGCAGGGATGGGGCAAAATGGAGCAAAAGGGGTGTTGATAGAACAGAGGGTCAGAGAGATTAACTGACCAGGAGGTCATGGGGCAAAGGCAAAGAGAGTGTGCTCATGGTGTGGTGAAAGACAAAGCATTAGTGCAGAGCAGGTGTTAAATGACAGAATAATGAACAGCCCGAGCTAAAAGCACCAACATAAAAATCCCAGTTTAAGTCTGGCACATGGTAAAAAAAAACTGATGAAACAAAATAATAATAAAAATGGACCAGTCATTCTCTGAAATTATTGAACTCAATGATTACTCCAGAAGTCTGTAGAATGGACAATGAGGTGCTGTTCCTCGAGCTGACATCGATGTTCACTGGAACACCACAGCAGGTCAAACGCAGATTGGGTGACCGCTTTGTGAAACACCTCCGCTCAGTCCAAAAGCATGACCCCGAGCTTCCGCTCGCTTGTCATTTCAACACACTCCATCCCCCACCCCCGCTCTCATGACTACATTTCTGTTCTTGTGTTTACACCCTCCACTCCCGCTTCACTAGCTTAAAACCTATTACATTTCTAACCTAAGCCAGTTCTGATGGACGCTCACAAGCCTGCAACATTAACTCTGTTTCTCTCTCCACAGACACTGCTGAGTATTTCCAGCACTTTCTGATTCTATTTCAGATTTCCAGCATCTGCAGTATTTTGTTTTGATTCCACTACAAACTTTTCTCCAGCCCGAAAAGCATCCATTAATCACTAATCTCTGTTTCCTGTCACTCAACCAGTTTAGTTTCATGTTGTTACTGTCCTTTTCATTTGATTAGCTGTACCTTTGCTCACAAGTCTGTTGTGTGACACTTTATCAAATGCTTTTTGGAATTCCATTTACACCACATCACAGCATTGCCCTCATCAGGCTTCCTTTTTACCTCTTCAAAAAACGCCAGTAAGTTTGTTAAACATCATTTTCCCTTAACAAATCCATGCTGATTTTCCTTAATTAACCCACATTTGTCCATGTGCCTATTAATGTTGTCCCGAATATGACACCAAGGTTGTAAACAGACTGTCTGAATCTCAGACGGTTAGCAGGGAGAGGGATGGAATCAATAGCAAGGGAACAGAGTTGGAGTAGGCAGTGAAAACAATGGCTTCAATCTTCCCAATATTTAATTGGAGGATATTTCTGCTCATCCTGTACTGGATATCAGATAAGCAGTTTGATAATTTAACAACAGTGGAGGAGAGGAGAGAGGTGGTGGCGAGTTAAACTTGATGGAGTTCTTTGATGAAACAATGGAGAGGGTTGAGGAGGGTGGTGTGATTTAAGTTATATTTATAGACTTTCAAAATGTGTTTGATCAAGTGTCATTCAATAGACAGATTAGGAAAACTGAACTTTATGCAGTTCTTTGATAAAAGAATGGAGACGGTTGCTGAGGGAAGGAATGGTGGAAATAGCAGAGGCACTGGTCAGAATCTTCCAATCCTGCTTGGATATGGGAGTCATGACAGAGGACTGGAGGGCTGTAAATGTTACTCCCTGTTGCAAAAAGAGATTAGATAAATCCTGTAACTACTGACCAGTCAGTCTAATGTCGGTGGTTGGAAATTACATGAGGCCAGAACCCAGCTCAAAAATATATCTTTCTTGTGAAAATATGGGATTATAAATGACAAACAGCACGGATAGGTTAATGGAAAATCATGTCTGATAATCTTAATCAAGATCGTTGATGACATAACTGTGACTGTTGATGAGGACAACATGTTTCGTGTTATGTGTACAGACTTTCAAAAGGCCGGTGATCAAATGCCATTTCATAGACTTGTTATGAAAAATGGAACATATGGACTAATGTGACAGTGACAGTGTGGATATGATACTGACTCAGGGACAGAAAGCAGAGAGAAGTGGTGAACAGACATTGTTCAGACTGGGGGAGGGGGAGTATGCAGTGCTGTTTTGCAGGTTTTGGTATTAGAACCAGTGCTGTTCCTGGCATATAGATAGATATATAAATGACACAACCGTATACGTAAAAAAAAAAATAATTTCAACTCTTGCAGATCACATGAAACGCATAACTAAAGGTGGGAAAATGCAGACCAGAGAATTATCCAACTTCACAGACGTTGTTCTTTAAAATTTATTCATTCTGGACACTAATCCATCACAAATTTATTTCTCACTCTAATTTATCTGTGTGTGATTCTCGAGTGAGTGTGTGCGTGAATGTGTAGCGTATATTTTTATTATTTTATTTAGATACAGCTTAGATTGTTAAGTATAGTAAACTCACCTCTTGTTTAAGCTCAGGAAAACCTCTCCTATTGGCTCTTTCACGATCACATCAAAGATAAAAGGTAAAATATACACTGAGGTGGTCAGCACGTCCACTGCTAAAAAGGAATAAACTCTGTTGTGTTGAAATAAGATATAAGACAAGACGGAGCCTGGGACCCCTCCTCACCTGGCTTCACAGAAATCTGGAGGTTCGAGTGATCGTAAACCAACAACAAATGAGAAATTGGAAGTAGGGAAAACAATTGATCCTGAAAAAAACTTAAAATGTCAATGAAGGTTTTATTGTGGCTTTCACTGCTGGAACACTGAAATGCCCACGTTCGAAGACAGAGCATACGAACATATGAACATATGAATTAGGAGCAGGTGTAGGCCACTCGGCCCCTCAAGGCTGCTCTGCCATTCAGTAAGATCATGACCAATCTGACTGAAACCTCAACTCCACATTACCACCTACCCTCGATAATCTTTCACCCCCTTGCTTGTCAAGAATCTATCTATCTCTGCCTTACACGTAATTAAAGACTCTCTTCCACTGCCTTTTGAGGAAGAGAATTCCCAAGGCTCATGACCCTCAGAGAAAAAAAAATCTCCTCATCGCTGTTTTAAATGGGCGAGCCCTCATTTTTAAATAGTGACCCCTAATTCTAGATACACCAAGATACACACATCTTTCCACATGCAACCTGTCAAGACCGCTCATGATCTTAGATGTTCAAATCAAGTCGCCACTTACCCTTCTAAATTCCAGTGGATATAAGCCGAGCCTGTCTAATATTCCCTCATAAGACAGCTCACCCATTCCAGGTCTGGTAAACCTTTTCTGAATTGCTTCCAATGCATTTACGTCCTTCCTTAAATAAGGAGACCAGTAATGTACACAGTACTCCAGATGTGGTCTCACCAATGCCCTCTGTAGCTGAAGCATAGCATCCCTACTTTTGCATTCAATTACCCTTCCGATAAATGATAACATTCTATTAGCTTTCCTAATTACTTTCTGAACATGCATACTAACCTTTTGTGATTCATGCACACGGACACCCAGATCCCTCTGCATCTCAGAGCTCTGCAATCTCTCACCATTAGATAATATGCTTCTTTTTTTATAATTCCTGCCAAAATGGACAATATCCCATTTTCCCATATTATACTCCATTTCCCAGGTCTTCACGCACACACTTAACCTATCTACATTCATTTACAGCCTACTTATGTCCCCTTGCCATGTTACGTTCTTACTCATCTTTGTGTCATCAGCAAATTTAGCAACCATGCCTTCGGTCTCTTCATCCAAGTCATTTATATAAATTGTAAAAAGTTGAGGTCCCAGTACTGATCCCTGTGGCACACCACTCGTTACATCTTGCCAACCAGAAAATGACCCGTTTATGCCTACTGCCTGTTTTCTGTTAGCTAACCAATCTTCTATCCATGCCAACATGTTACCCCCTTCAACATGAGCTTTTATTTTCACAAAACCTCTGATGTGGCACCTTATCAATTGCCTCCTGGAAATCTATGTACAGTACATCCACTGGTTCCCCTTTCTCCACAGCACATGGTACCTCTTCGAAGAACTCCAACAAATTGATTAAACATGATTTCCTTTTCATAAAACCATTTTGATTCTGCCTGATTACGTTGAATTTTTCTAAGTGCCGGCTACACTGTCTTTAACAATAGCTTCTAACATTTTACCTCAGACAGATGTGAGGCTAACATGCCTGTAGTTTCCTGTTTTCTGTTTCCCTCCCTTTCTGACTAAAGGAGTTACATTCCCAATAAAGGAGTTGCATACAGAGTTAAGTAACTTGGTACAGGTTAAAACGCCTGTCTGTTGAAAAGTTGAGTAATGTAGCTGGACAGTTAGGGATTACTATCCGTCCAAAAGATAGGAAATCCGAAATCCTAAGACTTTTGGCCAACCATATTTCACTTGAAGCTGAAGACTCAAACAGGGTTAGAATCACTAACAGATAGAGTAATGTTAGCTAAGGTAGAACTAGAACAGAATAGACTAGAATTAGAATTCCAGAGAGAGCGAGAAGGAGCAGAGTGAGTGTCAAGAAAGGGAAAAAGTAAGAGTGTTCCAGAATGAGAATGAGGAAAGGGAGTTAAGGCGGCTCAAACAACTAGAGGAAGACCCATACACCCAGTGAAGGCACAGCTAGTGTGGGAGCTGCCCCTAGCTCAGGACCATGTGCTGAGCTCTTAAAGTTCTCCCAGTTCATGACAAAGTTAAATGAGGAGGATGTGGCAGAATTTTTCGTCAATTGTGAAAAGCTTGCAAAGCAACCGAAATGGCCGTCAGAGAGCTGGACACTGTTTTTACAAAACCAAGTAACAGGAAATTCCCATGAGGTTTATTCACTGTTGCCAGATGAAAGTTCATCAGATTATGAGATGACTAAAATTGCTATCCTGGGTGTACATGAAATAGTACTGGAAGTGTACCGTCAAACATTCCAAACCCTCAGAAAGCAGCCTGACTAAACTGACCTCGAGTTTGAAAGTGTTAAGCAGCTTCCGAACATAGGGACATTGGAGCAGGAGTAGGCCATTCAGCCCATCGAGGCTGCTCCACCATTCAATATGACCATGGCTGATCATCCACTTCAATGCCTTTTCCACAAATAATCTCCATATCCCATTTTTGTCATCTGCAGTTAGAAATCTGTCAATCTATACTGTAAATATACACAACGACTGAGATTCCACATCCGCCTGCGATGCAGAATTCCAAAGATTCAGAAACCTCTGAGTCAAAGTTTACTTCTCGTTTCTGTCCTAAATGGCTTCCCCCTTATTTCGAAATTGTATCCATTAGTTCCAGACTCCGCAACCAGGGGAATTTTCGTACATACGTCTACGCTGTCTATCCCTTTAATTATTTCATACGTTTCAATGAGATCCCGACACATTCTTTGAAACTCTCTAGAATACCGGCCCAGTTTCCCCAATCTCTCTTCATAGAACTGTCCCGCCATCCCGGGAACAAGTCTGGTGAACCTTCATTGCACTCCCTCTATGGCAATAATATCCTTCCTGAAGTAAAGTGACCCAAAATGCACATAATATTCCAGGTGTGGTCTAAGCAAGGTTCTATACACATGCTGCAAGACGTCAGTACTCCTGTACTCAAATCATCCCTTGATAATGGCGAACAGACTATTCGCCTTCCTAATTGCTTGCTGCACCTGCATCTTTTTCAGTGATTAACTGACACCCGGGTCCGTTTGTTCATCTACACTTTCTAATTTTTCACAATTTAAGAAATACTCTGCACATCTGTTCCTCTTACCAATGTGGATAACTCATATTTGCCCATATTACATTCCATTTGCCATGTTCTTACTCAGTCACTATGTCTGTCCAAATCCCCTTGAAGACGCATTGCATCTACCTCACAACATGCATTCCCACCTAGTTTTGAGTCATCTGCGAACTTGGAAATACTACATTTGGTCCCCACATCCAAATCATTGACATATATTGTTCAGAGCTGGGGCCCAAGTACTGATCCTTGTGGTCCCCAAATAGTCACAGCCTGCCAAAGTGAGAACGACCCGTTTCTTCCTACTCTCTGTTTTCTGCCTGTTAACCAATCTTTAATCCATGCCAGTATATTACCTCCTATCCCATGTGCTTTAATGTTACTAACCAACCTCCTGTGGGGTACTTTATCAAAAACTATCTGAAAATCCAAGGAGAACACGTCCACCGACTCCCCTTTATCAATTCTGTTAGTAACATCCCCAATAAAACTCCAACAGGTTCGCCAAACATGATTTATCATTCATAAATCCATGTTTACGATGCCCAAACAGATTATTATCCAACTGTCCATTTATCACATCCTTTAGAATAAAATCCCAGCATTTTCCCAACGACTGATGTATGAGAGCAGGTCTATAATTCCCTGTTTTCTCTCTCCCTCCCTTCTTAAATAGTGGGGTGACATTTGCTACCTTTCAATCTGCAGGAACCGCTCCAGAATCTATAGAATTTTTGAAGATGATCACCAATGCAGCCACCATCTCCATAGCTATCTCTTCCCACACCCTGGAATGCAGAATATCAGATCCTGGCGCCTCATCAAACTTCAGCCCCATTAATTTCTCCAATACAACATTCTTACTAATATTAATTTCCTTCACTTCCTCAATCTCCCTAATCCCTTGGATCTCTAATTCTGGAAATTTCCTTGTATCTTCCTCAATGAGGGCAGACACAAAGTAATCATTTAGTTTTACTGTCATTTCTCTATTCACCATTGTACATTCCCCTGACACTGCCTGTATTGGACCCACATTTATCTTCGCCAAATGTTTCATTTTTAGGTAGCTAAAGAATATTTAAAGTCAGTTTTTGTGTTTACTTTTGACCAGTGGATAGAAACACTCAAATTACAGCCCACATATCGAAACCTCAGAGTGGTGATCCATCTCAAGGAGTTCACAAATTCGCTCCCCCTCCCATTAAAACCCACAAAGAGGAACAAAGGGTTCAAAGAGCTAGACAAGTTGCAATTCTGGTGATGAATTTTCCCTTGCACACAAGGCCGTAACCCCAAAGGGAAACACTTCCCTGGTCACCACAAAGACCCGAGAATAAAAGGTCGGGGGGAGTTATAGAAACCCGAACAGCCAAGGGCAAGGAGGAAAAGCTGGACACACGGGGGCCCATCCTCAGGTCAAATAGGATGGTACTGAGAGCAGGAGAAACGGCCGAAGACCTGTGTGTTTCCAGTGTAATAAGGTAGGTCGCCATCGAGCTGAATGATGCAAGTGATGGGGAAAACCTGGAGGATTAATCAGGGTCCACCAGATCATAGCAGGAAAAAGGGCCCTGATGGAAATCACAACAGATCAGGCTGTGCCTCCAACTGCGGCAGTCAGACCCAGTAAGTCAGACCCAGACCCAGTCAGACCTACCACAGAGAGGGGGCGGGGGGGGGGGGGGGGGGGGGAAATAAACAAAATCCTTGAGAGCTACCAGGAATTTGTATCCGAAGGAAAAGTGAAACCACACCCCTTGAGTGAGGGAAGTAAACCAATAGTCATACTCATGGATGCAGGGGCCTGCCAATCCCTTCTGCTGGGACAAAGGAAGTGCAGTGAATGCTAGAGCGTTAGTGAATGGTATCGGAAGACAGTATATGTCCATACCCTTATATCCGGTGCACTTGGAGTTTGACCCAGTTTCATGACTCTTTACCATGCGGATTGTCCCTAGTTTACTGATTGATGGGTCGAACTGCTCCTGGGTAATTATCTGACAGGGGAAAAGGTGGCAGCTTCCCCAGTAGTTCGAGAGAGACCAGAAGAGGTCCGGCAGACAGGGTAGTTACAGCAGAAATCCCTGATTGTGTGGTGACTCGGTCCATGGCCAAACAATCCCCTGAACTGACACTGCAGACGGCTGACCCTACTGTCTGGTTGTCTGAAACCTTCGTTGGGAAGTTAGAGGACCCAAAGGATGTGTTAAACAGTTCTTCCTTTTTTGTGGCTCCACAACCCGACCCAGTGTTAAAAAATAGCACAGACTTTCCAAACCAAAACTGAAGCAGAGGGAGTTGCAGACTGTTACTATTTAAAGAATGAGGAGCTAATGAGGAAGTGGAGACCTCCTCACAGAACAGCGGATGAAGAGTGGACAGATGTTCACCAGATAGTGGTGCCGCTGAAGTCCCTTAAAGAAATATTAACAATGGCCCACGAACTTCTAATGGATGGACATGTCAGTATATGAAAAATCGAAGACCGCAGAAGACAGCATTTTGACTGGCCACAATTCCACAAAGATGTGGTGGAGTTCTGTAAAATTGGTCTCACGTGCCAGGTTGTGAGAACCCTTCAGCAGAATGCTGGTAGATTGTGTGGGACCCCTGCTGAAAATATAACGGGACGACCAGTATCTTCTCACCATTATGGATGTGGTGACCCGATTCCCAGAGGCCATTCTCCCTAAGAGCTATCTCTGCCAATGTAGTGGTGGAGGGGCTAAACCAATTCTTTACACTATATTGGCTTCCTGCTGAGATCCAGTCGGATCAGGGCACACATTTTATGTCCAGTATTTTTGAAAAGGTCATGGGTAATCTGGAGCACCGCAGCCTCACAGCTCCAGCGCCCCGGGTTCGATTCTGTGTACTGCCTGTGCGAATTTTGCGAGTTCTCCCTGTGACCGCGTGAGTTTTCACCAGGTGCTCCAGTTTCCTCCCACAGCCAAAGACTTGCAGGTTGATAGGGCCCTAGTATAGGTTGGTGGTAGGGGAGTTGAGGGATGGTGGGGATGTGGTAGGAATATGGGATTAATGTAGGATTAGTATAAATGAGTGGTTGATGGTTGGCACAGACTCGGTGGGCTGAGGGGCCTATTTCAGTGCTGCATCTCTAAATAAATAAAATAAGTAATTAAATAAAGTCCTCAGCCTACTATCCACAGTCACAATGGGCTTTGGAGCAGTACCACCAGACCCTAAAGACAATGATCAGTCCATACTGCTATGAGCAACCCCATGACTGGGACAAAGGGCTGGGATTTCTCCTGCTGGTTACCGAGACTTATCTAATGATTCCACTGGCTTTAGTCTCTTTGAATTAGTTTATGGACACGAGATGAGTGGTCCTCTTAAATTAATCAAGAAGACGTTTTTGGGACACAGGGATGAGTCTTCCATGTTAGACCACATTTCCGTGCTCTGGGAGCGGCTCACGAGAGGCTGTGCAATGGCTCAGTAACAGCAAAAGATCTCACAGGCAGCTATGAAAAGGTAAGCAGACAGAAATGCCAAGGCTAGAACATGTCATCCCAGAAACCATGTATTGTTAATACTCCCAATGCACGGTGAACCCCTTAAAGTCCAGTTCAGTGGTCCATATCGAGTGGCAAAAGGAATAGTCAGATAAATTATTTAATTGACATCCCAGACCAAAGGAAAAAAAGTAAATGCTGTGGAGGGGACAGACAAGTACAGGTCTGTCAGACAGTCAGGAAGGGAGGATTGAAAAGGACAGTGAGGACAGGTTAGAGGATGGCCAGGAGAATTCCCAACTGGAACCCCCCCACTCTACGATTTGCCAACCCTGAAATGTTAGATAAATTGGACCACACACTCTCCTCATTAAATGCAGGTCAAAGAGGCAACCTAAAAAGGCTGCTCACAGCATTTACAGAAATGTGCAAGGACAAGGAAAGGTCCCAAAAAGGCATGTCAATGGTGAGGGAGATGCCTCACCTAGTCGAAGTGCAGCTGGAGAGTGCAGTGAAAGCTGGACAGACACCTACGCGCAGTAATGTCGCAAAAGACATAGGGTAGATAAAAGAAAGTTCCTTCCCATAGTTAAGTAAAAAGTGAAGGGAAAATACCCTCAAGTAAACAGCACTTGTGCACCTCACCAGAAAGTTAAAAGTAAGGTCAGTGTGGATCTACCCTCTGAAGAACCCAATGATCAGATCCCAAACACAAAGCTAATCAAACCCAACAATTTCAAAGCCGAACTCAGCTAGAACAAAGGCCCAGAGGAAATCTCGGACATCTCACAGGGGCAAAAAAAAACAATTTATTACACACTGTCGGTTTTGGGAGAAAGATTATCAAGGTGCATAGTACCTGAGTAGTTAAAACTTCATTAGAGGAGAGAAAAGGAAAACAAGCAATTGGTGATGCATTGTCCAAGGTCGAAACCGACACATAAACATCCCAGACAAAATGCCAAAAATATTTAAATCAGTACAGCTGTGACAGACAATGTCAGCTGCAGTAATTCTAAGATTAATGTGTGAATTTGAGAAGTGATTATTGAGAATGCATGTGTATTTCTTCCGTTTTCTTCCCACAATTCGGCAATGAAATGTTCCTATTATCACATTTCTTTCCATGTGCTATGCCGGTGTCACGATAGCACAATATGCCAAATGAGGAATTTTAATTCATCGATTGGAAACTTACACTAAATTTTTGATAGAAAACATCCTACTGTTAACCTTGAAAAAGCTGGCAGCCAAGATGGCCACCACAATTGGCATCTGGAACACCTTTTCACATTCCAAGGCCTACGACAGGAGACACATGTCTGATGAGCCTGGACCTATATCATTGGCTTGCTCCAGTGATTGAATGACCTAAGATTACATTCATTAACACGGCATACAAGGCTACTCTGACACATTGAATTTCAAAGTGCAAACTCCTCCAAGTATATATACTGGCATCCTGAACCCTGGGGAGATAGAAGTTTCTAACTTTGAATCACATTAGAAGGGTCCAGAGAATGCACTGAGGCAGTCATGAGACCTTCTGCCCAACTCTGTGAAAGCTGGGAGTTTCCCCTGGACAAAAACAGACAAGCCAGTGATTCAAACTGTGCAGAAGCAGAAGGGCTGTGACCACCCCCCCCTCACCCCGGAGTCCCCCCACCTCTCTCTCTCCGTCTCTCTCTCCTCCTAACATCACAAGTTTGAAAATCACATGCGACTGTGGGCCCCTCATGCCTACGGATTGCTACAGACAGAGTAACCAGGGGAAGAAAGCCACCTACAAGTCTGCCTGAAAGAAAACCCTGAGCAATGTGGACCAGCCACAAACCTCACTTCGACAAGCAAAAGACGTCAAGAATATAACTTCAGCTGGAAGACCACGGAATCGCCCAACATCACAGAATGAGTTTTTTTTTTTAAATTTATTCTGGACTCAAATCCAACCACAAATTTACTTCTCACTCTGTAATCTATTTGTGTGTGTGTGTGTGATTCTCGTGTGAGTGTGTACGTAACTGTGTGTTGTATTTTTTTTAATGATTTTATTTAGATCGGGTTTATATTGTTAAGTATAATAAACTCACCTCTTTCATGTTTAAACTCAAGAGAACCTGTCCAATCAGTTCCTTCACCATCACACCAAAGGTAAAATGTAAAACACTCAATGAGACGTTACTATTGCACTGTTTATAAAGGACAAACACTGTTGCAGTCAAATAAAGAAGACCCACTCTGACCCCTCCTCACCTGGCCATAACAATTGGCTGGGCTGGGGATGGAGCGAATATGGGGATGAACTCAGCTCAGCATTAAATAGATACCAGAGGTTGTAAACTTCCTGGTTCAGCCTCAGACAATGGCCAGCGAGGGGGATGCAGATCATGGACAGGGAGTGGTGCTTGTGACAGAAACTGAAGACAATGGTTTCAGTCTTCTCACGATTTAAATGACAAGAACACTAAATCAGTGAAATATGGTTTATGAATCTAATAGTTGGATACAGAGACTTACCAGGGACACCAATAGTAGCGAGGATAGGATAGTAAATAAATTGAATCATCTTCAGAGCATAATAGATCCGCAATTCTTGTGTTATCCAATAATAATCCGCAGTAAGATAGTCAAACCAATAGGATAAACTCCTGTCACTTGTTGTAACATTCCAATCTATTGTTCTCAGATTCTGACCCATTGCTGTAACATTCCGATCTATTGTTCTCAGATTCTGACCCATTGCTGTAACATTCCGATCTATTGTTCTCCTATTCGGACCCATTGTTGTAACATTCCAATCTATTGTTCAGATTCTGATCTCTCTTCACCATCTCTCTGCAGCCACGGATCCCTTTGAGTGCCGGAGCGGATGCTCCCGCTGACACTTTCAGCAAACACATTGAAAGGAGTCCTGTATTAATAGAAGAGGGAAACCCTCCAGTGACACCATTAGGGTCCATGGAGACTGGCATTAATTACAGTCACTGAACAAACTGGTTCAGTTAACCCCTTTCAATTCAACACTTTTTGTACTACAATAAAGTAGAACATTTAGCCAGTCTGGATGGGAATTATGAGAGTTACTGAGGGAAGAAATGGTGGAAATGACAGAGGCACTGGACAAAATCTTTCAGTCCTCCTTGGATATGGGAGTGTTGCCAGAGGTCTGGAGGATTGCCAATGTTACACCCTGTTTAAAAAGGAGAGGTTGGGTAAACCCTGTAAGCATCAGTCTAATGTTGGTTGTTGGAAACTTCCAGAGGTCAAAACCCAGCACAAAAATATATCTTGCTTGTAATACAACTTTTAATACATGACAAGCAGCACGGAAAGGTTAATGAAATATCATTCCTGATAATCTTCATCAAGTTCGTTGAGGACGTAACTGTGAGTGTTTCACGTAATATAATCATAGAAAGTTTAAGATACTGAAAGAGGCCACTTGGCCCATTGTGTCTGCAGCGGCCGAAAAATGATCCACCAACTCTAATCCCACCTTCCAGCATTTGATCCACAGCCCTGCAGATAATGACAGTTGAGGTGAACATCCAGTTTCCTTTTCACTGAGTGGAGAGATTCTGCTTAAACTATCCTTTCAGGCAGTAAGTTCTAGACCCTCACTATAAACAGGGGATGCAGTACTGAACCCTGTGGAACGCCACTGTAAACAGTCCTCCGGTCAGTAAAATGCCTGTCAACAACTACCCTTTAATAAAAACAAGAAATGCTGGAAATACTCAGCAGGTCTGGCAGCATCTGTGGAGAGAGTAGCAGAGTTAACGTGACAGGTCCGTGACCCTACATCGCTGATCTGAAAACTTAACTCTGCTTCTCCCTCCACAGATGTTGCCAGACCTGCTGAGTATTTCCAGCATTTATTGTTCTTACTTCAGATTTCCAGCTTCCGCAGTATTTTACTTTTATTATAACAATGACCCTTTGTTTCCTGCCACTGAGCCAATTTTGTATTTTTGGGTGGACAGGTTTCTCCTCAACTCCCAGTTAATCCTTCTACCGAGCACTTTAAGTCACTGCCCCCTAGTCACTGATCTCTCTGCTAAGGTGAATAGACTCTTCACCTCCACTCTATCCAAGCCCCTCAAAATTATGTCCATTTCAATCAGATCTGCCTTCAGCCTTCTCTGTTCCAAGTAGAACAACCCCAGCCTATCTAATCTTGCTTCGTAGCTGCATTTTTCCAGTCCTGGCAAACATCCATGTAAATCTCCTCTGTACCCTCTCGAGTGCAATTACATCCTTTGTGTAATCAGGTGACCAGAACTGCACACAGTACTCAGGTTGTGACCTAACCAATGATTTATACAGTTCCAGCATAACCTCCCTGCTCTTGTATTCTATACCTCAGCTAATAAAGGAAAGGATTCCATATGCCTTCTTAACCACCTATCGACCTGACCTGCTACCTTCAGGACATCAGTGGACATTGACTCCAAGGTCCCTCACATCCTCTACGCTTCTCAGCATTTTCCTATTAATTGTCTATCCCTTTGCCTTGTTTGACCTCCTCAATTACACATTTCATACTTAACCGGTTGAATTCCATTTGACACTTTTCTGCCATCAATATCTTCCTGCAGCATACAGCTATCCTCCTCGCTATCTACCACATGGCAAATTTGTGTGCCATCTACACACATCTTGATCATGCCCCTACATTTACGTTCCAATCGTTAATATATGCTCCAAAAAGCAGGTGATCCAGAAATGAGCCCTGTGGAAAGCCACTTGAAACAGACCTCAAGTCAGTAAAACACCCATCAAGGAGATCCTAGTATTCTCTGGGAAGATAGGGAGGAGATTGCAGAGCCTTTGTCCTTGATCTTTATGTCGTCATTGTCGACAGGAATAATGCCGGAAGACTGGAGGATAGCAAATGTTGTCCCCTTGTTCAAGAAGGGGAGTAGAGACAGCCCTGGTAATTATAGACCTGTGAGCCTTACTTCGGTTGTGGGTAAAATGTTGGAAAAGGTTACAAGAGACAGGATTTATAATCATCTTGAAAAGAATAAGTTCATTAGCGATAGTCAGCACGGTTTTGTGAAGGGTAGGTCGTGCCTCACAAACCTTATTGAGTTTTTCGAGAAGGTGACCAAACAGGTGGATGAGGGTAAAGCAGTGGATGTGGTGTATATGGATTTCAGTAAGGCGTTTGATAAGGTTCTCCACGGTAGGCTATTGCAGAAAATACGGAAGTATGGGGTTGAAGGTGATTTAGAGCTTTGGATCAGAAATTGGCTAGCTGAAAGAAGACAGAGGGTGGTGGTTGATGGCAAATGTTCATCCTGGAGTTTAGTTACTAGTGGTCTAGCGAAAGGATCTGTTTTGGGGCCACTGCTGTTTGTCATTTTTATAAATGACCTGGAAGAGGGTGTAGAAGGGTTAGTTAGTAAATTTGCGGATGACACTAAGGTCGGTGGAGTTGTGGATAGTGCCGAAGGTTGTTATAGGGTACAGAGGGACATAGATAGGCTGCAGAGCTTGGCTGAGAGATTGCAAATGGAGTTTAATGCGGAAAAGTGTGAGGTGATTCACTTCGGAAGGAGTAACAAGAATGCAGAGCACTGGGCTAATGGGAAGATTCTTGGTAGTGAAGATGCACAGAGAGAGCTTGGTGTCCAGGTACATAAATCCCTGAAGGTTGCTACCCAGGTTAATGGAGCTGTTAAGAAGGCATATGGTGTATTAGCTTTTATTAGTAGGGGGATCGAGTTTCGGAGCCACGAGGTCATGCTGCAGCTGTACAAAACTCTGGTGAGACCGCACCTGGAGTATTGCGTGCAGTTCTGGTCACCGCATTATAGGAAGGATGTGGAAGCTTTGGAAAGGGTGCAGAGGAGATTTACTAGGATGTTGCCTGGTATGGAGGGAAGGTCTTACGAGGAAAGGCCGAGGGACTTGAGGTTGTTTTCGTTGGAGAGAAGGAGGAGGAGAGGTGACTTAATAGAGACAAATAAGATAATCAGAGGTTTCGATAGGGTGGATAGTGAGAGTCTATTTCCCCGGATGGTGATGGCAAACACGAGGGGACATAGCTTTAAGTTGAGGGGTGATAGATATAGGACAGATGTTAGAGGTAGTTTCTTTACTCAGAGAGTAGTAGGGGCGTGGAACGCCCTGCCTGCTACAGTAGTAGACTCGCCAACTTTAAGGGCATTTAAGTGGTCATTGGATAGACATATGGATGAAAATGGAATAATGTAGGTCAGATGGTTTCACAGGTCGGCGCAACATCGAGGGCCGAAGGGCCTGTACTGCGCTGTAATGTTCTAAATTCTAAATCAACAATCACCCTTTGTTTCCTGTCACTGAGCCAATTTTGTATCT
The DNA here is from genome assembly GCF_036365525.1 of Heterodontus francisci. Lineage (NCBI taxonomy): Eukaryota > Metazoa > Chordata > Chondrichthyes > Heterodontiformes > Heterodontidae > Heterodontus > Heterodontus francisci. Next base: position 5,844,906 of record NC_090392.1, on the reverse strand, counting down.
GCGTTTCCCTGGATTCCATGCGATTTAATTTTTTAACTAGTACGCCACATGGGACCTTGTCAAAAGCCTTGCAAAAATCCATGGAGACCATATCATCTGCACTACCCTCATCTATCATCCTTGCTACTTCGTCGACAAATTCAATCAAGTTGGTCAAACAATATCTTCCCTTATCAAATCCATGCTGACTGTCCTTGATTGACCTGAGCCTTTCTAAGTGACAGTTTATCCTGTCTCTGAGAATAGATTACAATCATTTTCACACTACTGAGGTAACACTGACTGGCCTGCAATTGTTTGGTATATCTCTTGCTCCATTTTAAAGAGGTACAATGTTAACAGTTCACCAAACCTCTGGCACTACACCTGTATCCAGTGAGGATTGGAAAATGATGGTCAGAACCTCTGCTATTTCCTCTCTCACTTCATTTGACAGCCTAGGATACATTTCATCAGGCCCTGGTGATTTATCAACTTTCAAGGATGCTAATCCCATTAATACTTCCTCTCTCCTATGTATATCACATCCAATAATTCACACTCCTCCTCCTTAACCACAATACCTGCATCGCCCCCCCATCCCCACTTTTGTTAAGACAGATACAAAGTACTTATTAAGAACCTTGACAACATCTTGCGCCCCTACTCATGTATATCCTCTTCTGTATATAGATTTTCAGTAGGCCTGTGATCAAATGACATTTCATAGAGTTGTTATGACATGGATTCATGTGACAGTGATGGTGTGGATATGACACTGACTCAGGGACAGAAAGCAGAGAGATGTGGTGAACAGTCATTGTTCAGACTGGAGGTGGAGGGGAGTATACAGTACTGTTTCTCAGGGTTCGATTCACTCCGCGTGATATCAAGAAACTACTGAAGGCACTGGATCCTGCAAAGGCTATGAGCCGTCACAATATTCCGGAATAGTACTGAATACCTGTGCTCCAGAACTTCCATTCCCCCATCAAGCTGTTCCACTACAGCTACAACATTGGCCTCTATCCTGCAATGTGGAAAATTGCCCAGGTATGTCCTGTACACAAAAAGCAGGACAAGTCCAACCCGGCCAATTACCGCCCCATCAGCCTATTCTCAATCATCAGTAAAGTGATGGAAGGTGTCATCGACACTGCCATCAAGCGGCACTTGCTTAGCAATAACCTGCTCAGTGACGCTCAGTTTGGGTTCCGCCATGGTCACATAGCTCTTGACCTCATTACTGCCTTGGTTCAAATATGGACAAAGGAGCTGAACTCAATAGGTGAGGTATGAGTGACTGCGCTGACATCAAGGCAGCATTTGACTGAGTATGGCATCAAGGAGCCCGAGCAAAAATGGAGTCAGTGGGAATCGGCGGGGCGGGGCGGTGGGGGGGGGGACTTTCTGCTGGTTAGAGTCATACCTAGCGCAAAGGAAGATGGTTGTGGTTTTTGCAGGTCAATCAGCTCAGCTCCAATACATCACCACAAGAGTTCCTCAGGGTAGTGTCTTAGGCCTAACTATCGTCAGATGCTTCATCAGTTACATTCTTTCAATCATAAGGTCAGAAGTGGGGATGTTCGCTGATGATTGCACAATTTTCATGACCAATCGTGACTCCAAAGTACTGAAGCAGTCCGTGCAGAAATGCAGCAAGACTTGGACAATATCATGGCTTGGGCTGATAATTGACAAGTATCATTCGCACTGCACTAGTGCCAGGCAATGACCATCTCCAACAAGAGATAATCTAATCATCTCCGTTGACATTCAATGACATTACCATCGCTGAATCCCCCACTATCAACATCCCAGGGGCTACTATTGACCAGAAACTGAACAGGAATAGCCATATAAATACCATGGCTAAAAGAGCAGGTCATATGCGAGGAATCCTGAGGCGAGTAACTCACCTCCTGACTCCCCAAAGCGAGTCCACCATCTACAGGGCACAAGTCAGGAGTGTGATGGAATTCTGTCTGCTTGTCTGGATGGCTGCAGCTCCAACAACACTCAAGAAGCTCGGCATCATGATTGGCACCCCATCTACAACATTCACTCCCTCCACCACCGACGCACAGTGGCAGCAGTGTGTACCATCTGCAAGATGCACTGCAGCAACACACCAAGGCTCCTTAGACAGCACCTTCAAAACACACAACCTCTACCACATAGAAGGGCAAGGGCAGCAGATGTATGGAAACACCACCACCTGCAAGTTCCCCTCCAAGCCACACACCATGCTGATTTGAAACTATCTTGCAGTTCCTTCACTGTCGCTGGGTCAAAATACTGGAACTTCCTTCCTAACAGCACTGTGGGTGTACATACCCCACGTGGATTGCAGTGGTTCAAGAAGGCAGCTCACCACCACCTTCTCAAGGGTAATTAGGGATGGACAACAAATGCTGGCTTATCCAGCGATGTCCACATCCCATGAATGAATAAAAAAAATGGTGCCAGAGAACTGGAGGGCTGTAAATGTTACACCCTGTTTAAAAAAGGGGAGGTTGGATAAGTTCTGTAACTATCAGTCTGATGTTGATTCTTGGAAAATTCTGGAGGCCGTAACCCAGCACAAAAATATTTCTTGCTTGTAAAATCATATCTTAATAAATGACAAGCAGCAGGGATACCTTCATGGAAAATCATTTCTGATAGTCTTGATAGTTTGTTGACAGAATTGTGAGTGTTAACGAGGATAGCGTGATTCGTGTTATAGAATCATAGAATCGTTGAAAATTTAAGGCACAGAAAGAGGCCACTTGGCCCATCGTGTCTGTGCCTGCCGAAAAGTTATCCACCTATCTTATCCCACCTTCCAGCATTTAATCCATAACCCTGCAGATTATGACACTTGTGGTGCACATTCAGACTCTTTTTGAATCAGTAGAGGGTTTCTGCCTCAACCATCCTTTCAGGACGTGAGTTCCAGACCCTCACTAAAAGCAAGGGACCCAGTACCAAGCCCTGTGGAAAACCACGGCAAAGTCCTCCAGTCAATACCCGTCAACAATTACCCTTTGTTTCCTGTCACTGAGACAATTTTGTATTTCTGGGTGAACATGTTTTTCCTCAACTCCCTTCTGAAAGTTCCACCAATCACTTCAAATCTATGTCCCCTAGTCACTGACCTTTCTGCGAAGGTGAATAGAGCCTTCACCTCCACTCTATCCAGGCTCCACAAAATGTTGTTCATTTCAATCAGATCTCCCCTTAGCCTTCTCTGTTCCATGGAGAACAACCCAGGCCTATCCAATATTTCCTCATAGCTGCATTTTTCCAGTCCAAGCAACATCCTCATAAATCTCCTGTGTACCCTCTCTCGTGCAATTACTTCCTTTCTGTAATGTGGTTACCAGAACTGCACAAAGTATTCAAGATGTGGCCTAACCAATGTTTTATACAGTTCCAGCAAAGCCTCCCAGCTCTTACATTCTATACCTCAGCTAAAAAGGGAAATGATTCCATATGCATTCTTACCTGCCTTATTGACCTATCCTGCTATCTTCAGGGATATGTGGGCATTCACTCCAAAGTTCCTTACTTGCTCTACACTTCTCAGTATTGTCCCAGTAATCGTATATTCCTTTGCTTGTTTGAGCTCCTCACACTTATCCGGGTCGAATCCCATTTTGCTGCCCATCTGACCAGACCGTCAATATCTTCCTGCAGCCTTCTCGCTGTCGAACACATGGCCAATCTTTGTGTCATCTGCAAAAGTCTTGATCATACCCCCTACATTTACGTCTAAATCTTTAATATAGACAACAGAAAGCAGGGGACCCATTACTGAGCCCTGTGGAATGATATTGGAAACAGTCCTCCAGTCGCAAAAATACTTGTCAATAATTACCTTTTATTTCCTGCCACTGAGCCAATTTTGCATCCGCCTTGCTGCATTTCTCTGGATGCCATTGGATTTTATTTTTTGAACCAGTTTCTCATGTGGGACATTGTCAGAAGCCTTGCTAAAATCCATGTAGACCACATCAACTGCACTACCCTCATCTATATTCATTGTAACATCTTCAAAAAATTCAATCAATTTGGTTAAACAAGAGCGTCCCTTAACAATTCCATGCTGACTATCCTTGATAAACCTGTGCCTCTCTAAATGACAGTTTATCCCGTCTCTCAGAATAGATTACAATAATTTGCCCACTACTGAGGTTAGACTGACTGGCCTGTAATTATTCAGACTATCCTTCTCTCCCTTTTGAAACAGAGGTACAATGTTAGCAATTCTCCAATACTCCAGCACCAAAACTGTATCTAGTGAGGATTAGAAAATGATGGTGGGCAGACCCTCTGCTATTTCTTCTCTTGCTTCTTCGAACAGCCTGGGGTACATTTCATCCGGCTGTGGTTATTTTTCAACTTTCAAGGATGCTAATCCCATTAATACTTCCTCTCTCCCTATGTTTATCACACGCAATAATTCACACTCCTCCTCCTTAACGACAATATCTAAATCCCCCCTCTTTTCTGAAGACATACGCAAAGTGTTCAATAAAGAACCATACCAATATCTTCCACCCTTATACAAAGGTCACCTTTCTGATCTATTATGGGTCCTACTCTCCCCTTAGTTATCCTCTTACTCGTAATGTATTGAGAAATCATCTTTGGGTTCACCTTGATTTTGCTTGCCAATATTATTTCATTCCCTCTCTTTCCTTTCCGAATTTCCTTTTTGATTTGACCCCTCCACTTTCTAAACTCCTCACAACTTTCTGTAGTATTGAGTTCTCAATGTCGGATATATGCTTCCCTTTTCTGTCTTATCCTACCCTGTCGGCACCTTGACATCCATGGGACTCGAGATTTGGCCGACTCACCCTTTTTCTTTGTGGGAACATGTTTATCCTGAACCTCTTGAATCTCCCCTTTGAATGCCTCCCACTGCTCTGAGACTGAAGTACCTTCAAGCAGCTGTTTCCAGTCCACTTTCGCTCCACAGTTTAGTTATATCAGCCTTGCCCCATTGAGAACTCTAACTGCTGATATATCTCTTGTCCTAGTCCATAATTATGTTAAAACTAACTGAATTATGATCATTCCCACCAAAATGCTCTCCCACTGCTACTCCTTCCACCTGCACATCTTCATTTCCTAAAACAATGTCTAAAAAGGCACCCTCTCTTGTTGGACTTGTGACATCCTTGTCAAAAACGTTCTCCTGAATGCACCCCAAGATTTCTGCTCCCTCAATTCTTTTCATACTAAAATTACCCCAGTTAATATTGGGGTAATTAAAATCCCCTACTATTACTGCCCTATTGTTCTTGCACTTCTCAGAGAGGTGCCTACATATCTGCTCTTCTATCTCCCCATGACTATTTGGCTGTCGAGATAACACTCCCAGCAGTGTGATTGTCCCTTTTTGGTTCCTCAGCTCAATCCATATGGTCTCACTTGATGAACCTTCCAACATATCATCCCTCCTCACAGCTGCAATAGATACCTTGACCAAAATTGTCACTCCCCCTCCTTTCTTATCACCTTCCCTATCGCGTCTGAAAACCCGGTAACCAGGAACGTTGAGCTGCCATTCCTGTCCCTCCTTAAGCCATGTTTCTGCAATAGCTATGATATCATACTACCCCGTGTCTATCTGTGCCCTCAGCTCATCTGCTTTATTTGCTATACCCCTTGCATTGAAATAGATACCCTTGAGCACCGCTAAGCTCTTCATCTTTATTTTATAACCTTTGTTTCCTCTGTCTTCCAGACTCATCCATTAATTTTCCGCCTTCCATTTTCATTTCTGATTTTGTCCCAGCTGAGTCTACCCTCAGGTCCCCATCCCCTACCAAACTAGTTTAAACCCTCCCCAACAGTACTAGCAAAACGTTCCACAAGGAACCCAGTCCCGACTCTGTTCAGGTACAAATCCCCCGGCCTATACAGGACCCATCTCGCCCAGAGCCGGTCCCAGTGTCCCAGGAATATGAAGCCCTCCTTTCTGCATCATATTTCCAGCCAAACATCCATCTGTCTTATCTTTCTATTTCTGTGCTCAGTTGTGCATGGCATTGGGAGTAATCCGGAGATTGCTACTTTTGACGTCCTGCTTGTCAATTTCTTCCCTTGCTCCCAAATTCTGACCACAGAACAACATTCCTCTTTCTACCTATGTCGTTGGTTCCGATGTGAACCACGACTTCTGGCTGTTCCCCTTCACCTTCAGGATGCTCTGCTGTCGCTCAGTGACATCCTTGACCCTGGCAACAGGTAGGCAACACACCATCCTGGATTCACGTCTGTGGCCGCAGAAACGCCTGTCTGTTCCCCTGACTATTGAACCACCGATCACTCTGGCTCTTTCCGTCATCCCTGTATCCCACTCTACAGCTGAGCCACCCGTGGTGCCATGGACCTGGCTCTGGCTGTACTCCCCAGGTGAAGCATCACTTTCCTCAGTATTCAGAACTGAATACCTGTTGGAGAGTGAGATGCACTCAGGGGTCACCTGCACTACCTGCCTGATTCTTTTTGACTGTCTGGTGATCACCCATTCCCTCTCTCCCTGCATACTCATAAGCAGAGGGGTGACCACATCTATAAACATGCTAAAGCTGAATAAACTGGTATATGAGAAGAAAGAATGTGCAGGGGTACGGGGAAAAGGCAGGGAATGGGATTAGGTGAATTGCTCATGCGGAGAGCCGGTGCAGACACAACGGGATGAATAGTTCCTTTTGTGCGGTAATAACACTATAATGCACCGTCTCAGATGGGTGTAATGGTGGAGAATGGGAAATCCATGGTGGGAAAGGGAAGTTGTCCTATTGGAACCGAAATCTTAGCAAGAATTGTCCGGGTCGAGGGCATCCAGGAAATATCCTCCCTGCAGCCACAATGTTCCAGTGGTGTTGGGAGTGAATGTTTAAGCCAGTGGATGGGGTACCAATCCTAGTTCTATCCTAGTGTCAAGCTTACACAGTTTTGTTTGAGCTGCATCCATTCAGGCAAATGGGCAGTGTTCCTGGAAAGGCTTTGGGGAATCAGGAAGTGTGCCGCTTGCCTTTTGCCCCAACCTCTAGCCGGCTCGAGTAGCTATGGCATTTTTGTGCCTGGTCCAGTCAGTTTCTGGTCAATGGTCACTCCCATAATGTTGAAGGTGAGGGAATCGGCAATGACATTGCCCCTGAATGTCAAGAGGTGGTGGTTATGTTTCTCTTCTTGGAAATGGTCATTGCCTGTCACCTATGTGGCCGTGAGCTTTACTTGCCACTTACCAGCCAAAGCCTGGATGTTGTCTAGGTCTTGCTGCCTACAGGCACAGACTGCTTCATTATTACTTCCTCCAGCTCCTGAAGTGTCCTCCGGATTCCTGGTGCCAATGACTGTGTCCTCATGACGGTGATGATATGAAGGGTGCAGCAGAACACCATGAACTTGGACACCTGATCCAGTGTGTAGTGGAGGGCTCCTCCCGAGAGGTTCAGACATCGGAAACATTGCTTCATCACACCGATGGTCTATTCCTGGTGACACCATTGCCCACGTTATACACAAGTTAATTGTGTGATGCTGGTTGGCGGTGGGAGGTGGTTTGGGGGAGTAGAAACATGAGATATGTCCAGAGGGGGTTTCCTTTGTCTCCGAGGAGCCACATTCTGAATCAGCATGGAGACCGAAGTGTTGGGACCGGCTGACTGCTTCAGAATGAAGGTATGGTGGCTGCAGCCAGCATAGTGGACATTCACCAATATGATGTACTGGGCATGCTCTCACACCAACTGTACATTAATGGAGTGAGAGTTCTTCCAGTTTCTCTGACTCTCCCTATTGAAATGGGGGCCCGGAAGAGCAACCTACACCATCAGGAATCCCGCTATCCTGACAAAGCCACGGGATCTCTCATCCTGCTTCTCCCTGCTGATGGAGAAAATGATGACATAGATGGTCACCCTCACGTCCCACAATTATCAATGGACAACATACAGGCCTCGCAACTACTGGTCCGTTAGTGTAACATCAGTGGTGATTAAGGTTTTAGAAACAATAATAAGGGAAAAATGGCGACACACACTTGGAGAGGTTTGAGTTAATTAAGGATTGTCAGCACGGATTTCGAAAAGGCAGATTATGCTTGACTGAGCTAATTGAATTTATTTCGATGATCAGAGAAGGTTGATGAAGGGAATGTGGTGGATGTTGTCTGCATGGATTTTATGAAAGTATTTGATGAAGAACCAAACAAAAGCTTGGTTAACAAAATTGAAGCTCATGGAATCGCATCCAATTGGATAAACAAATTGTCCAAAGGACAGCAAAAAGAGAAATGTGTTAAATGGTTGTTTTTCAGACTGGAGGATGGTAGACAATGACTCTATGACCCTAGCGCTCTCTATGACTGTATGTTGGATATGTCTCCGGCTCCTGCCTGGAAAGATCCAGATACATAGAGTTTCAATGAAGCTGTGACCTTAACAGCCACTGACAGCTCCGTCCTCACCCTGGTGAGAGGCTTCAGGTCGTGTTACAGGAGGTGACACAGTTCTGTGACCACCTCCTGATTGAATCAGAGTCACCTCACACACTGCTCCTGGGTTAGGTGTAGGTAGGAAAATTGCTCTTGGAAAACCCGGGGTGGGTTGGCAACGCCCCCTCCTCCTCCCTCTTTACAGAGCTTCCCCTCTCTGCAGTCTCTGCTCCATGTGTTGGTCATGTTACAGACCCAGAGACGCTGTAACTACAGTCCCCATACCTCGTCCAGAGTTGGGTCACCAAATCCTCTGCCCTCCCTGAATGTCTGCAGCAGCTCACAACACAACCTCCAGAAAACCATCCACAGAACCTCCACCAACTTTAGAATAGCAGAAGTAAGTCAAACGCCCGTCACCTGTAAGTTGGATGCCTGGTCCTTTTAAATAAGACTAGAGGGGGTACCACGTGCTGCTGAATGTATGTTCAGCTGAGAGTGACTAACACAGGCGGTCAGTGGACATGCACAGACCAAGTTTCAAAGACGTACATCAAAGTTCCCGGTATGGTACATTGACATCACTTTCAAATCCATCCTCAAAGGAACAACACATATCCGGTCCGATTGAGCTAGAGCCCCGCCCAGATTGGGACACTGTGCAGGCCACACTAGACGTGGCCGGCAGTGAAGACCACACGAATAGAACATAGATGATACGAGTTTGCTGGAGCCCTGCCCAGCATGGGGTATTGTGCACTTGCTGTGGTGGGCTCTGCGGTTCTCATCATTTTATGGATCCCAGCATCTGTACAGTCAGCACCAGTAATGCTGCAGAGTCTAAAATCGTGGCTCTGGACAGATACAGAGGGAAATAAATTGACTTTAAAAGGAGAACTGAAAAAAGATTGAAGTCAAAAGAGTTGCAGGAATATGGGAAATGGACAGGGAAATGGGACCATCTGGAGGGGTGAGGCCATGGAGAGATTCAAACACAGGAAGGAGAATATTAAAATTAAGGTGCTGCCAGACTGGGAGCCAATGTCGATCAGTGAACACAGGGGTGATGGTTGATCAGGATTTGTTGTGAGTTAGGATACAGGCAGCAGAGTGCTGGATGGACTGTGGTTTATGGAGGTTTATAACTGGGAGGGTGAACTAGATGGAATTGGAATAGTCAAGTGTGGATTTAACAGTGACACTGATGAGGGTTTATGCAGCAGATGGGCTGAGGCAGAGGTGGAGAGGGGTGAAATTACAGGGGTGTTAGTAGGCAGGGTGGTGATGGAAAGAATATGGAGATGAACTCAGCTCAGGTTTAAATATAACACAGAAGTTGTAAACTGTCTGGTTCAAGCTCAGATATTGGGCAGAGTGGAGTATGTGCTTCCCAGATAGGGGATGGAGTTTGTGATGGAGACCAATGATACTGGCTTCAGTATTCCCCAAATTTACATTACAGAACAGTATTTCAGTGAAACAGGGTTTACAGATCTCCTAGCCTGAAATAGAGACAGCAACAGCAGCAACGATGAGAGAGTAAATGACAAGAACTGTAATTCAGTTGAGAATGGTTTATAGAGCTAATAGCTGGAGGTATTCACCAGGCATACAACGGCATCAAGAAGGGCAGAGTAAATTACAGGAGCAGTAATGCAGTTAAACATGGTTTAAAGAATTAATAGCTAGATAGAGAGACTTACCAGGGACACCAATAATAGCCAGGCTGGGGTAATAAATATATTGAATAATCATCAGTGCGAGATAGATACGAGAGTTTAATGACATCCAATCATAATATGTAGAAAGGGAGTAAAGTTCCGAGGATAAACTCCTGTCCATTGTTGTAACATTCCAATCTATTGTTCTCAGATTCTGACCCATTGTTGTAACATTCCAATCTATTGTTCTCAGATTCTGATCTATCCTCTCTCTATCTCTCTGGAGCAGCTGATCTCTGTAAGTGCCGGGGCTGATGTTCCCACTGACTATGGAATAACATATTGAAAGAAGCCCCTTATTAATAGAAGATGGAAAACACAATTTGGGTCCATGGAGACTGACATTATGTACAGTCACGGAACAAACAGATTCAGTTAACTCTTTTCAATCCAACACTTTTTGCACCACAATAAAGTTGAACATTTACCCAGTCTGGATGGGGTGTATGAGGGTTGCTGAGGGAAGGAATGGTGGAAATATCCGAGGCACTGGCCAGAATATTCCAATCCCCCTTGGATATTGGCGGGATGACAGATTTCCACAGGCTCGCCACTCTCTGGGTGGAGAAACGTCTCTTCATCTCAGTCCTGAAAGTTTTACCCTGTATCCTTAGACTATGAGCCCTCGTCCGGGAGTCCCCCACCATCGGGAACATCCTTCCTGCATCTACCCTGTCAAGTCCCGTTAGAATGTCATAGGTTTCGATGAGATCCCTCCTCACTCTTCTGAATTCCAGTGAATATAGTCCTAACCGACTCAATCTCTCCTCCTACGACAGTCCTACCACCCCAGGAATCAATCTGGTAAAACTCTACTGCACTCCCTCTATAGCAAGAGCATCCTTCCTCAGATAAGGAGAACAAAACTGCACACAATATTCCAAGTGCAGCCTCACCAGGGCCCTGCATAATTGCAGCAAAACATCCCTGCTCTTGTACTCGAATCCTGTCTCTATGAAGGCCAACATGACATTCGCCTTTCTCTACCACGTCTTGCACCTGCATGCTTACCTTCAGTGACTGGTGTACGAAAACACCCAGGTCTCGCTGCATATTCCCCTCTCTCAGTTTATAGCCTTTAAGATAATATTTTTCCTTCCTGTTTTTGCGAGTAAAGTGGATAACTTCACATTTATCCACATTATACTGCATCTGCCATGCATTTGCCCACTCACTCAACTTGTCCAAATCACCCGGAAGCCTCTCTGCATCCCCCTCACAACTCACCCTCACACCCAATTTTGTATCATCTGCAAATCTGGAGATATTAGAATTAGAATTAGAACATTACAGCGCAGTACAGGCCCTTCGGCCCTCGATGTTGCGCCGACCTGTGAAACCATCTGACCTACACTATTCCATTTTCATCCATGTGTCTATCCAATGTCCACTTAAATGCCCTTAAAGTTGGCGAATCTACTACTGCTGCAGGCAGGGCGTTCCACGCCCTTACTACTCTCTGAGTAAAGAAACTACCTCTCACATCTGTCCGATATCTATCACCCCTCAACTTGAAGCTATGTCCCCTCGTGTTTGCCATCACCATCCGAGGAAAAAGACGCTCACTATCCACCCTATCTAACCCTCTGATTATCTTATATGTCTCTATTAAGTCACCTCTCCTCCTCCTTCTCTCCAACGAAAACAACCTCAAGTCCCTCAGCCTTTCCTCGTAAGACCTTCCCTCCATACCAGGCAACATCCTAGTAAATCTCCTCTGCACCCTTTCCATAGCTTCCACATCCTTCCTATAATGCGGTGACCAGAACTGCACGCAATACTCCAGGTGCGGTCTCACCAGAGTTTTGTACAGCTGCAGCATGACCTCGTGGCTCCGAAACTCGATCCCCCTACTAATAAAAGCTAACACACCATATGCCTTCTTAACAGCCCTATTAACCTGTTTAGCAACCTTCAGGGATTTATGCACCTGGACACCAAGATCTCTCTGTTCATCTACAGTACCAAGAATCCTCCCATTAGCCCAGTACTCTGCATTCCTGTTACTCCTTCCAAAGTGAATCACCTCACACTTTTCCGCATTAAACTCCATTTGCCATCTCTCAGCCCAGCTCTGCAGCCTATCTATGTCTCTCTGTACCCGACAACATCCTTCGGCACTATCCACAACTCCACCGACCTTAGTGTCATCTGCAAATTTACTAACCCACCCTTCTACACCCTCTTCCAGGTCATTTATAAAAATGACAAACAGCAGTGGCCCCAAAACAGATCCTTGCGGTACACCACTAGTAACTAAACTCCAGGATGAACATTTGCCATCAACCACCACCCTCTGTCTTCTTTCAGCTAGCCAATTTCTGATCCAAAGCTCTAAATCACCTTCAACCCCATACTTCCGTATTTTCTGCAATAGCCTACCGTGGGGAACCTTATCAAACGCCTTACTGAAATCCATATACACCACATCCACTGCTTTACCCTCATCCACCTGTTTGGTCACCTTCTCGAAAAACTCAATAAGGTTTGTGAGGCACGACCTACCCGTCACAAAACCGTGCTGACTATCTCGAATGTACTTATTCTTTTCAAGATGATTATAAATCCTGTCTCTTATAACCTTTTCCAACATTTTACCCACAACCGAAGTAAGGCTCACAGGTCTATAATTACCAGGGCTGTCTCTACTCCCCTTCTTGAAAAAGGGGACAACATTTGCAATCCTCCAGTCTTCCGGCACTATTCCTGTCGACAATGACGACATAAAGATCAAGGACAAAGGCTCTGCAATCTCCTCCCTAGCTTCCCAGAGAATCCTAGGATAAATCCCATCTGGCCCAGGGGACTTATCTATTTTCACTCTTTCCAAAATTGCTAACACCTCCTCCTTGTGAACCTCAATCCCATCTAGCCTCGTAGCCTGAATCTCAGTATTCTCAACAACATTTTCTTTCTCTACTGTAAATACTGACGCAAAATATTCATTTAACACTTCCCCTATCTCCTCTGATTCCACACACAACTTCCCACTGCTATCCTTGATTGGCCCTAATCTAACTCTAGTCATTCTTTTATTCCTGATATACCTATAGAAAGCCTTAGGGTTTTTCCTGATCCGATCCACCAATGACTTCTCGTGTCCTCTCCTTGCTCTTCTTAGCTCTCCCTTTAGATCCTTCCTGGCTAGCTTGTAGCTCTCAAGCGCCCTAACTGAGCCTTCACGTCTCATCCTAACATAAGCCTTCTTCTTCCTCTTGACAAGCGCTTCAACTTCTTTAGTAAACCACTGCTCCCTCGCACGACAACTTCCTCCCTGCCTGACAGGTACATACTTATCAAGGACACGCAGTAGCTGCTCCTTGAATAAGCTCCACATTTCGATTGTTCCCATCCCCTGCAGTTTCCTTCCCCATCCTACGCATCCTAAATCTTGCCTAATCGCATCATAATTTCCTTTCCCCCAGTTATAATTCTTGCCCTGCGGTATATACCTGTCCCTGCCCATCGCTAAGGTAAACCTAACCGAATTGTGATCACTATCACCAAAGTGCTCACCTACATCTAAATCTAACACCTGGCCGGGTTCATTTCCCAGTACCAAATCCAATGTGGCATCGCCCCTGGTTGGCCTGTCTACATACTGTGTCAGGAAACCCTCCTGCACACACTGGACAAAAACTGACCCATCTAAAGTACTCGAACTATAGTATTTCCAGTCAATATTTGGAAAGTTAAAGTCCCCCATAACAACTACCCTGTTACTCTCACCCCTGTCGAGAATCATCTTCGCTATCCTTTCCGCTACATCTCTGGAACTATTCGGAGGTCTATAAAAGACTCCCAACAGGGTAACCTCACCTCTCCTGTTTCTAACCTCAGCCCATACTACCTCAGTAGCCGAGTCCTCAAACGTCCTTTCTGTCGCTGTAATACTCTCCTTGATTAACAATGCCACACCCCCCCCCCCCTCTTTTACCATCTTCTCTGTTCTTACTGAAACATCTAAATCCCGGAATCTGCAACATCCATTCCTGCCCCTGCTCTACCCATGTCTCCGAAATGGCCACTACATCGAGATCCCAGGTACCAACCCATGCTGCAAGCTCACCCACCTTATTCCGGATGCTCCTGGCGTTGAAATAGACACACTTTAAACCAGGTTCTTGCTTGCCAGTGCCCTCTTGCGTCCTTGTAACCTTATCCCTGACCTCACTACTCTCAACATCCTGCACACTGGCACTACAATTTAGGTTCCCATTCCCCTGCTGAATTAGTTTAAACCCCCCCCGAAGAGCACTAGCAAACCTCCCCCCCAGGATATTGGTACCCCTCTGGTTCAGGTGAAGACCATCCTGTTTGTAGAGGTCCCACCTACCCCAGAAAGAGCCCCAATTATCCAGGAAACCAAAACCCTCCCTCCTGCACCATCCCTGCAGCCACGTGTTCAACTCCTCTCTCTCCCTATTCCTCGCTTCGCTATCACGTGGCACGGGCAACAACCCAGAGATAACAACTCTCTTTGTTCTCGCTCTAAGCTTCCACCCTAGCTCCCTAAATTTCTGTCTTAAATCCCCATCTCTCTTCCTACCTATGTCGTTGGTGCCTATGTGGACCACGACTTGGGGCTGCTCCCCCTCCCCATTAAGGATCCCAAAAACACGATCCGAGACATCACGAACCCTGGCACCTGGGAGGCAACATACCAACCGTGAGTCTCTCTCGTTCCCACAGAACCTCCTATCTGTTCCCCTAACTATGGAGTCCCCAATGACTAATGTTCTGCTCCGCTTCCCCCTTCCCTTCTGAGCAACAGGGACAGACTCTGTGCCAGATATCTGTACCCCATTGCTTACCCCTGGTAAGTCGTCCCCCGCAACAGTATCCAAAACGGTATACCTGTTGTTGAGGGAAACGGCCACAGGGGATCCCTGCACTGCCTGCTGGTTCCCTCTCCTTCCCCTGACGGTAACCCATCTACCTACTTCTTTTACCTGAGGTGTGACTACCTCCCCATAACTCCTCTCAATAACCTCTTCCGCCTCCCGAATGATCCGAAGTTCATCCAGCTCCAGCTCCAGTTCCCTAACACGGTTCTCGAGGAGCTGGAGTTGGGTGCACTTCCCACAGATGCAGTCAGCAGGGACACTCTTGGCGACCCTTACCTCCCACATTCTGCAGGAGGAACATGCAACTGCCTTAACCTCCATTCCCACTATTCCAAATTCCCAACAAATCTACTGAAAAACCAAAAAAAACAAAAAGTCAAAACTTGTTAGGTTAGCAATCCAACG
The DNA here is from genome assembly GCF_036365525.1 of Heterodontus francisci. Classification (NCBI taxonomy): domain Eukaryota; kingdom Metazoa; phylum Chordata; class Chondrichthyes; order Heterodontiformes; family Heterodontidae; genus Heterodontus; species Heterodontus francisci. The sequence continues at coordinate 5,829,514 of NC_090392.1, read as the reverse complement.
GACAGAACTTCCTAAATAAAAAGCTTACCTTATCAACACACCAGAGTCCTTTTTTATGGTTAGAGGAGGAGGGTGGGTGGGAGACACTACACGTGTAGTGTCTCGGGTACAGCCACCACACAAATATATACCCTTTTCCTAACCCAGCAGTCCCCTGGTCCTCCGAAAACAAAAGGGAATTCACTTTTAAACTTACGCTGAAATTGACTTCACAGCTGTAAGCCCGTTCACGCACCTCCGTTGCTATCCACGCTGCAGTCACCGAAACTAAAAGAAAGAGATTCTAAACCACACAAATATATACCCTTTTCCTTACCCAGCAGTCCCCTGGTCCTCCGAAAACAAAAGGGAATTCACTTTTAAACTTACGCTGAAATTGACTTCACAGCTGTAAGCCCGTTCACGCACCTCCGTTGCTATCCACGCTGCAGTCACCGAAACTAAATTACATTTAGTTTCCTCATCTAAATCATTAATATATATTGTGAATAACTGGGGTCCTAGCTCCGATCCCTGCGGTACCCCACTAGTCACTGCCTGCCATTCAGAAAAAAATCTGTATGTTCCAATGCTTTGTTTCCTGTCTGCCAACCAATTTTCTATCCATCGCAATACACTACTCCCAATCCCATGCGCGTTAATTTTCCACGATAAACCCTTACGTGGAACTTTGGCGAGAGCCTTCTGAAAGTGCAAATAAACCACATCCACTGGCTCCACCTCATCAACTCTACTAGTTACATCCTCGAAGAATGCTAGTAGATTTATCAAGCATGATTTTCCTTTCATAAATCCATGCTGACTCTATCCGATTCTACCACTGTTCTCCAAGTGCTCTGCTGCAAAATCTTTGATAATGGACTCCAGGATATTTCCCACGACCGATGTCAGGCTGACTGGTGTACAATTTCCTGCTTTTTCTCTACTCCCTTTTTGAATAGTGGGGTAACATTAGCTACCTTCCAATCTGTAGGAACTGTTCCGGAGTCCATAGAATCTTGGAAGATGACGACCGATGCATCCACTATTTCTAGGGCCACTTCCTGAAGTACACTGGTATGTAGATTACTAGGACCTGGGGATTTATCGGCCTTCAATACCATCAACATCTCCAACACCATTTCTCTACTAATACTGACATCTTTCAGTTCCTCTCTCTCACTAAACCCTGTATTCACCAACATTTCTGGTATGATATTGGCGTCCTCCTTTGTGAAGACAGAACTAAAGTATGCATTTAGTTGGTCAGCCATTTCTTTGTTTCCCATAATACATTCCCCTGTTTCTGACTGTAACGGGCCTTCATTTGTCTTCGCCAATCTTTTCCTCTTCACATACCTATAGATTCGTGTACAGTCAGTTTTTATGTTACCCGTAAGCTTACTCTCGTACTCCATTTTCCCCTTCTCAATCAATCCCTTGGTGCTCCTTTGCTGAATTTTAAACTGCTCCCAATCCTCAGGTCTGTTGTTGTTCCTGGTAAATTTATATGCCTCTTCCTTGGATCTAATGCTGTCTCCAATCTACCTTGTAAGCCATGATTTGGCAACCTTTTCCGTTTTACTTTTGTGCCAGACAGGGATAAACAATTGTTGCAGTTTATCCATGCACTCTTTGAATGTTTGCCTTTGCCTATCCAGGGTCATCTCTTTCAGTAACATTTCCCAATGTATCATCAACGACTCATGCCTCATACTTTCGTAGCTTACATTATTAAGATTCACGACCCTAGTCTCAGAATCAACTAGGTCACTCTCCATCATGATGAAGGATTTTATCATATTATGGTCGCTCATCCCCAAGGGATCTCGCACAACTAGATTGTCAATTATTCCTCTCTCATTACACAATAACTAGTCTAGGATGTCCTGTTCTCCAGTTGGTTCCTCAAAGAATTGGTCCTGAAAACCATCCCGTGTATTCTACAGGAATTCCTCCACAATGTATTGTGACCAATTTGATTTTCCCAATCTATATGCAGATTCAAGAAACTCATTACAGATGTTCCTTTATCGCATGCGTCTCTAATTTCCTGTTCATTGCCATTCCCAAATTCAGTACTACAGTCTGGGGGTCTATATACAAACCCCACTAACGTTTTCTGCCCCTTCGTGTTTCTCAGCTCTACCCATACATATTCGATCTCGTCAGAGCTAATATCCTGCCTCACGATTGCGCTAATTTCCTCTTTAACCAGCAATGCAACTCCACCGGGGTTGGAGATAGGCCGTTTTACTGATAGTGTGAATATTTGGTCAGAAGCTCATCTCAAGACATCTCAGGGTTAACTATGTAACTAAGTCTGTGAACAGTTTGGCTTCGTCCCAAACATTTACAAAGGAGAGGGATGGAGTGTGTAACTAGGAAATGTTTGGAGCAGAGACAGAAAACAATGGCTTCAATCTTCTCAATATTTAATTGACATTGCAGATGTGTGAGATAATACATTTTGAAAGGATGAATGAGGAGAGACAATACAAGTTAAATGGGACAACTATAAAGGTGGCGAAATAACAGAGACACCTGGGGTGTTTGTGCACAAATCTTTGAAGGTGGCAGGAAAGGTTATCTTGACAGTTAATAAACGTACGGGATCCTTGGGTTTATAAATAGAGGCAAAAAGAACAAAAGCAAGGACATTATGTGAAAAATATATAAAATGCTAGTTCAGCTGCACCTGGAGTCTTGTGTCGAATACTGGGAACCACACTTTCGGCAGGACATGAAGCCTTCGGAGAGGGTACAGAACTGTTTTGCTGGAATTTGTCAGGGAATGTGGGATTACAGTTATGTCGCTGGGGTTGTTCTGCTCAGAGCAAATAACTTTCAGAGGAGATTTGATTGAGGTGTTTAACATTCGGAAGGATTTAGATAAATTAAATAAAGAGAAACTGTTTCCAATGTCCAAGAGACACAGATTTAAGGCGATTGGTAAAAGAAGCAGATATGAGGATTTTTGTTTCTGAGTGGTTTGGATTTGGAATGCACTGTCTGATAGGCTGATGGATACAGATTCAATAGTAGATCACAAAAGAGAATTGGATAAATATCTGAAGGAGAAAAAATGCAAGAATATAGTGAAAGAGCCAGGGAGTGGGACTAACTGGATTGCTCTTTGAAAGGGCCAGCACAGACTTGATCGGCCGAATGACCTCATTATGTCTGTGCTATTCTATGAATCTATGATGGTTCCCACCTGGACTTTCACAATATTCCAATCCTTTCACAAGGAGTTTGATAAAGTACCACAGAAAAGCCATGTTACCGAATTAGAAACACATGGGATAAAAGGACCAATATCAGCTGTGGCTCAGTTTGTAGCTCTCTCCCCTTTCAGTCACAAGCTTCCAGGATCAAGTGTCACTGAAGGACTTGATCACAAGAATCAATGCTGACATTGCAGTGCAGTAATGAGGGTGTGCTGCACTGTCAGAAGTGCAGTCTAGCGAATGAAACTTTAAACCAAGTTGCAGTCTGCCCTCTCAGGTGGATGTTAAAGATCCCATCGCACTATGTAGAAGCAGGGCAGGGGAATTATTCCCGGTGTCCTGGTCAAAATGTTTCCTTCAATCAACATCACAAAAACAGATCTGATCATTATCACATTGCTGCTTGTGGGATCTTGCTGTGCAGAAATTGTCTGCCTGTTTCCTACATTACAAGAGTGACTTCGCTTTAAGAAGTATTCATTGGAAGTATACATTAAGAAGTATTCACTTTGGAACATGCAGTGGTCACGAAAGGCGTTTCATAAATGGAAGTCTGTTCTTTTATTTTCAATGTCAGCATGTGGGAAATTAGCTCAGTGACAGAAAGTAGAGAATAGTGGAGAATGGTTGTTGTTCAGTCTGGAGGGAAGTACACAGTGGGGTTCCCCAGGGTCACTGTTGCTGTATGTTAATGCAATGGGCTTGTGTACAGAGGTGATAATATCAAATATTTCAGATGGCAGGAAAGGCAGAAATGTTGATAAACAATGAGAAGGATAGGAACACACTTCAGGAGGACAGAGACTGACTGGTGCAATTTGCAGGCGGATGGCAAATGCTAGTCAACACAGCGAAGTGTGAAGTGAGACATTTGGGTAGGAAGTGCAAGGGAAGGCAACAGAAACAAATTGGTATTGTTTAAATGAGGAGACAGGAACAGAGAGTCTTGGTGTGCATTCAGACAGATCTTTGAAGGCCGCACGAAAAGTTGACAAGTTTATGCCTGATATAACAGACATCAGGGAGAAAACACTATTGAGAATCAGGCTGAATACAGAACGTCCAGAGGGAAAGTGAAAAAGCAAATAAGAGAAGCAAAGAGTGAGCATGAAAAGAGGCGAGCACTGAAGGAAATCCCAAAGTTTTCTACAGGCATCTAAATAGTAAAAGGGTAGTAAAAGGAACAATGGGGTCGACTCAGGACCATAAAGGGGATTTGCACATGGAGGCAGAGAATATAGCTGAGGGACTAAATGAATAATTTCCACCTGTCTTTACCAAGGAAGAAGATATGGAATCCTTTCCTTTATTAGCTGAGGTATAGAATATACGAGCAGGGAGGTCATGCTAGAATTGTGTAACTCATTGGTTGGGACACAACTTGAGTACTGTGTGCAGTTCTGCTCACCTCATTACAGAAAAGATGTAATTGCACCAGAGAGGGTACACAGGAGATTTACGAGGATGTTGCCAGGACTGGAAAAATGCAGCTATGAGGAAAGATTGGATAGGCTGGGGTTGTTCTTCTTGGAACAGAGAAGGCTGAGGGGAAATCTGATTGAAACGTACAAAACCGGGAGGGGTCTGGATAGAGTGGAGGTGAAGGGTCCATTCACCTGAGCAAAGCGGTCAGTGACGAGGGGGCATGGACTTAAAGTGATTGGTAGAAAGATTAAAAGGGAGCTGCGGATTTTATTTTTCACCCAGCGGGTTGTGGGAGCCTGGAACTCACTGTCCGAAAGGGTAGTTGAGGCAGAAACCCACAACTCATTCAAAAGGTGTCTGGATATGCACCTCAAGTGCAGTAATCTATCAAATGCTGGAAGGCAGGATTAGAATGGATGGGTCGTTTTTTGGACAGCATAGACACGATGGGCCAAGTGGCCTCTCTCTGTGCCATAAACTTTCTACGATTCTAAGATGCAACCCAGGCAATGTTGAAAGAGGAGGTAATTCAGACACTAGTGGGGTTTAAAATTGATAAAGAGGAAGTATTAGATAGGCTGTCTGGACTTAAATTGAATAAAGCACCAGGAACAGATGAGATGTATCCAAGGATACTGAGGGAAGTGAGGGTGGAAATCGCAGAGGCACTGGACATAATTTCTCAATCTTTCTTTGACTTGGGGGTGATGCAAGAGGACTGGAGAATTGCAAACGTTACACCCTTGTTCAAAAAGGGTGTAAAGATAAGGCCAGCAACTACAGGCCTGTCAGTTAAACTTCGGTGGTGGGAAAACTTCCAGAAAGAAATAATCTTGGACAAAGCTAATGGTCACATGGACAAATGCGAGTTAAGTAAACAAGCCAGCATGGATTTCTTGAGAGAACATCATGTTTAACTAATTTGCTGGAGATGTATGAGGTGGTATCAGAGATAGTTGGTGAGGGCAATTCTGTTGATGTGGTGTACATTGACTTTCATATAACGGTCTATTCAGTTTCAAATGAACCTGCCTCCACCATTCTCAAGCAGTGCATTCCAGACATTTAACTATTCCCTGCATGCAAAAACCTTTTGATACAATGCCACACAACAGACCTGTGAGCAAACCTGCAGCTCATGGAATAAAAGGGACATTAGCAACATGGATACGAAATTAGCTGAGTGACAGGAAACAAAGAGCAGTGGTTAATGGATGTTTTACAGGCTGGAGGAAGGTTTGCATTGGAGTCCCCCAGACATCAGTGTTGGGATCCTTGCTTTTCCTGATATATATTAAGGACCTAAACCTGGGTGCACAGGGCACAGTTTCAACGTTTGCAGCTGATACGAAAGTTGGAAGCATTGTGAACTGTGAGGAGGATAGTGTAGAACTTCAAAAGAACACACACAAGTTGGTGGAATGGGCAGACAGGTGGCAGATGAAGTTCAATACAGAGAAATGTGAAGTGATTCATGTTGATAGGAAGAACACGGGGAGACAATATACAATAAAGTGGACAATTCTATAGGGTATGCAGGAGCAGAGGGACCTGTGTGTATATGTGCATCAGTCATCGAAGGCGGCAGGACAGGTTGAGAAGGTGTTTAATAAAGCATGCAGTATCCTGGGCTTTATTAATAGGGGCATAGAGTACAAGAGCAAGGAAGTTATATTGAACTTAGATCAGACACTATTTCAGCCTCAGCTGTGGCATTGCATCCAGTTCTGAGTGCCACACTTGAGGAAAGACGTGAGGGTATTGGAGAGAGTACAGAAAATATTCACGTGAATGATTCCCGGGATGAGGATTTTCAGTTATGAAGATAGGCTGGAGAAGTTAGGACTGTTTTCCTCGGAGAAGGCTGAGAGGTGCTTTCGCAGAGAGTTCAAAAATCATGAGGTGTCTGGATAGAGTAGATTGAGAGAAACAGTTCCCACTCGTGAAAGGATCGAGAATGAAAGGGCACAGATTTAAAGTCATGGGTAAAAGAAGCAAAGACGACCTGAGGAAAATATTTTTTCACACAGTGAGTGGTTAGAGTCTGGAATGCACTGCCTGAGAGTGTGGTGGAGGCAGGTTCAATTGAAGCTGAATAGACTATTATATGAGAAGGAAGAATGTGCAGGGTTACAGGGAGAATGCAGGGAACGGCATTAGGTGAATTGTTCATTCGGAGAGCCACTCCAGACACGAAATGCTGAATCGGTTGGTGATGGAAAGAAAATGGAGATGAACTCAGCTCAGGATTGAATATAAGCGGGCAGAACCCGGTCCTCCTCCCTCTTTACAGAGCTTCCCCTTTCTGCAGCCTCTGCTCCATTTGTTGATCACGTTACAGATCAAGGTACATTGTAACTCCAGTCAAGAACAAAGAACAAAGAACAGTACAGCACAGGAACAGGCCATACGGCCCTCCAAGCCTGCGCCGATCTTGATGCCTGCCTAAACTAACAACTTCTGCACTTACGGGGCCCATATCCCTCTATTCCCTTCCTATTCATGTATTTGTCAAGATGTCTCTTAAACGTCGCTATGGTATCTGCTTCCACCACCTCCCCCGGCAGCAAGTTCTAGGCACTCACCACCCTCTGTGTCAAAAACCTGCCTCGCACATCCCCTCTAAACTTTGTCCCCTAGTAACTGACTCTTCCACCCTGGGAAAAATCTTTTGACTATCCACTCTGTCCATGCCACTCATAACTTTGTAAACCTCTATCATGTCGCCCCACCACCTCCGTCGTTCCAGTGAAAACAATCCGAGTTTATCCAACCTCTCCTCATAGCTAATGCCCTCCAGACCAGGCAACATCCTGGTAAACCTCCTCTGTACCCTCTCCAAAGCCTCCACATCCTTCTGGTAGTGTGGCGACCAGAATTGCACACAATATTCCAAGTGTGGCCTAACTCAGGTTCTGCACAGCTGCAACATGACTTGGCAATTTTTATACTCTGTGCCTCGTCCGATGAAGGCAAGCTTGCCGTATGCCTTCTTGACTACCTTATCCACCTGTGTTGCTACTTTCAGTGACCTGTGGACCTGCACGCCCAGATCCCTCTGCCTGTGAATACTCCTCAGGGTTCTACCATTTACTGTATTCCTCCCACCTGCATTCGACCTTCCAAAATGCATTACCTCACATTTTCCCGGATTAAACTCCATCTGCCATTTCTCTGCCCAAGTCTCCAACTGATCTATATCCTGCTGTATCCTCTGACAATCCTCATCACTGTCCGCAACACCACCAACCTTTGTGTCGTTCGCAAACTTACTAATCAGACCAGCTACATTTTCCTCCAAATCATTTATATATACTACAGACAGCAAAGGTCCCAGCAGTGATCCCTGCGGAACACCACTAGTCACATCCCTCCATTCAGAAAAACGCCCATCCACTGTTACCCTCTGTCTTCTATGACCAAGCCAGTTCTGTATCCATCTTGCCAGCTCACCTCTGATCCTGTGTGACTTCACCTTTCGTACCAGTCTGCCATGCGGGACCTTGTCATAGGCTTTAGTAAAGTCCATACAGATAACATCCCCTGCCCTTCCTTCATCAATCATCTTCGTCACTTCCTCAAAAAACTCAATCAAATTAGTAAGACACGACCTCCCCTTCACAAAACCATGCTGCCTCTCGCTAATAAGTTCGTTTGTTTCCAAATGGGAGCAAATCCTGTCCCGAATAATCCTCTCTAATAGTTTCCCTACCACTGACGTAAGGCTCGCCAGCCTATAATTTCCTGGATTATCCTTGCCACCCTTCTTAAACAAAGGAACAACATTGGCTATTCTCCAGTCCTCTGGGACCTCACCTGTAGCAAATGAGGATGCAAAGATTTCAGTCAAGGCCCCAGCAATTTCTTCCCTTGCCTCCCTCAGTATTCTAGGGTAGATCCCATCAGGCCCTGGAGACCTATCTACCTTAATGCTTTGCAAGACACCCAACACCTCCTCCTTATTGTTAATGAAATGATTGAGACTATCTGCACTCCCTTCCCTCGGCTCATCATCCACCAAGTCCTTCTCCTTAGTGAATACTGATGCAAAGTACTCATTTAGCACCTCGCCCATTTCCTCTGGCTCCACACATAGATTCCCATCTCTATCCTTGAGTGGGCCAACTCTTTCCCTGGTTACACTCTTGCTTTTTATATATGTGTAAAAAGCCTTGGGATTTTCCTTAATCCTGTTTGCCAATGACTTTTCATGACTCCTTTTAGCCCTCCTAACTCCTTGCTTAAGTTCATTCCTACTGTCTTTATATTCCTCAAGTGCTTCGTCTGTTCCTAGCCTTCCAGCCCTTACAAATGCTTCCTTTTTCTTTTTGACTAGGCTCACAATATCCCGTGTTATCCAAGCTTCCCGAAACTTGCCAAACTTGTCTTTCTTCCAGAACATGCTGGTCCTGGATTCTAATCAGCTGACGTTTGAAAGACTCCCACATGTCAGATGTTGATTTACCCTCAAACAGCCGCCCCCAATCTAAATTCTTCAGTTCCTGCCTATTATTGTTATACTTAGCCTTCCCCCAATTTAGCACCTTCACCCGAGGACTACTCTTATCCTTATCCACAAGTACCTTAAATCTTATGGAATTATGGTCACTGCTCCCGAAATGCTCCCCCACGGCAACTCGACCACCTGGCCGGGCTCATTCCTCAATACCAGGTCCAGAATGGCCCCATCCCTAGTTGGACTATCTACATACTGTTTCCAGAAGCCCTCCTGGAGGCTCCTCAGAAATTCTGCCCCATCCAAGCCGCACAAAGCGAATCCCAGTCAATATAGGGGAAGTTATAATCACCCACCACCACAACCCTGTTACCTTTACATCTTTCCAAAATCTGTCTACATATCTGCTCCTCTCCCTCCCGCTGGCTGTTGGGAGGCCTGTAGTAAAGCCCCAACCTCGTGACTGCACCCTTCCGATTCCTGAGCTCCACCCATATTGCCTCGCTGCATGACCCCTCTGAGGTGTCCTGAGCAGTACAGCTGTGATATTCTCCTTAACCAGTAATGCAACTCCCCCACCCCTTTTACATCCCCCTCTATCCCGCCTGAAGCTTCTAAAACCTGCATCATTTAGCTGCCAATCCTGCCCTTCCCTCAACCAAGTCCCTGTAATATCATCAACATCATATTTCCAAGTACTAATCCAAGTTCTAAGTTCATCTGCCTTACTTGTTATACTTCTCGCATTGAAACAAATGCACTTCAGACCACCAGTCCCGCTGTGCTCAGAAACATCTCCCTGCCTGCTCTTCCTCTTCGTCCTACTGGCCTTATTTACTATGTCCTCCTCATTTATTTCACTAGCTGTCCTACTGCTGTGGTTCCCACCCCCCTGCCACACTAGTTTAAACCCTCCCAAGTGATGCTAGCAAACCTTGCAGCCAGGATATTAGTGCCCTTCCAGTTTCTATGCAAACCATCCTTCTTGTACAGGTCCCATCTGTCCCTGAAGAGATCCCAATGGTCCAGATATCTGAAACCCTCCCTCCTGCACCAGCTGCTCAGCCACGTGTTTCGCTGCACTATCTTCCTATTTCTCGCCTCACTGGCACGTTGCACAGGGAGGAATCCAGCGATTACAACCCTCGAGGTCTTGTTTTGTAACTTACTGCCTAACTTCCTAAACTCCCCCTGCAGGACCTCATCACTCTTCCTGCCTATGCCATTGCTACCGTTGTGTACCACAACCTCTGGCTGTTCACCCTCCCCCTTCAGAATGCCCCCTGTCCGTTCAGAGATATCCTTGACCCTGAAACCAGGGAGGCAACATACCATCCTGAAGTCTCGTTCACGTCCACAGAAGGGCATATCTGTGCCCATGACTATAAAGTCCCCTATAACTATTGCTCTTCTGCGCTTTGTCCCTCCCTGCTGAACAACAGTGCCAGCCGTGGTGCCACTGCTCTGGCTGCTGGTATTTTCCCCTGATAGGCCATACCTCGTGCAGAGTTGGGTCACCAAATCCTCTATCCTCCCTGAATGTCTGCAGCAGCTCACAACACAACCTCCAACAAACCATCCACAGCACCTCCACTAACTTTACAATAATAGAAGTAAGTCAAAAGCCCCTCACCTGTCAGTTGGATGCCTGTTCCTTTTAAATAATACTAGAGAGGGTTCCTCATGTTGCTGAATGTATGTTCAGCTGAGAGTGACTAACACAGGCGGTCAGTGGACATGTACAGACCAAGTTTCAAAGACGTACATCAATGCTGCCGGTATGGTACATTGACATCACATTCAAAACCATCCTCAGAGCAACAAAACATACATGGTACGATTGAGCTGGAGCCCTGCCCAGCTTGGGGCACTTTGCAGGCCGCACTAGAAGTGCCTGGCTGTGCAGTTCACATCTCTCTATGGATCCCAGCTTCTGTACCGTCAGCACCAGTAGTGCTGTACAGTCTAAAATAGTGGCTCGGGACAGATACAGTGGGAAAGGGATTCACTTCAGAAGGAGAAATGAGAAAAGATTGAAGTCAAAACATTTTCAGAAATATGAGAATGGGCAGGAGAATGGGACTAACTGGAGGGGTGAGGCCATGGAGAGATTCAAACACAAGAATGACTATATTAAAATTAAGGTGCTGCCAGACCGGGAGCCAATGTAGATCAGTGAGCACACGGGTGATGGGTGCTCGGGATTTGGTGTGAGTTAGGATACAGGCAGCAGAGATCTGGATGGGCTGTGGTTTATGGAGGTTTATAACTGGGAGGGTGACCAGGATAGAATTGGAATAGTCAATGTGGATTTAACAAAGGTACAGGTGAGGGTTTATGGAGCAGATTGGCTGAGACAGAGGTGGAGGTGGGGGATATGACAGAGGTGGTCGGAGACAGGGTTGGTAATGGAGAGAATATGGAGATGGACTCAGCTCAGGTTTAAATAGAACACACCGATTGCAAACAGTCTGGTTCAGCCTCAGATATTGGGCAGGGTGGTGTATTTGTTTCACAGATAGGTGATGGAGTTTGTGATGGAACCCAATGACACTGGCTTCAGTATTCCCAAAATTTACATAACAGAACAGTATTTCAGTGAAACGGGGTTTTCAATGCCCTACCGGGAAATAGAGACAGCAACAGTAGTAATGATGAGAGAGCAAATGTCAAGAAATCCAATAAAGTTGGCAATGGTTTATAGAGCTGATAGCTGGACATATTCACCAGGAATACAGCGGCAGCAAAAAGTGCAGAGTAAATGACAGGAGCAGTAATGCTGTTAAACGTGGTTCATAGAATTAATAGCTAGATCGAGAGACTTACAAGGGACACCAATAATAGCCAGGCTGGGATAGTAAATGTATTGAATAATCTTCAGTGTGAGATGGATCCGAGTGTTTAATGAGTACCGATCATAATATGTAGAAAGGTCGTAAAGATCCGAGGATAAACTCCTGTCCATTGTTGTAACATTCCAATCTGTTGTTCTCAGATTCTGATCCATTGTTGTAACATTCCAATCTATTGTTCTCAGATTCTGACCCATTGTTGTAACATTCCAATCTGTTGTTCTCAGATTCTGACCCATTGTTGTAACATTCCAGTCATTTGTTCTCAGATCCTGATCTATCCTTTCTCTCTCTCTGGAGCTGCTGATCTCTGTTGTGCCGGGGTTGATGTTCCGGCTGAAACTGTGGGACAACACATGGCAGCCCCTTATTAAGAGAAGATGGCAAACCTCCAGTGACACAATTAGGGTCCATGGAGACTGACATTATTTGCAGTCACTGAACAAACAGATTCAGATAACCCTTTTCAATACAGCACTTTTTGTACCACAATAAAGGAGATCATTTACCCAGTCTGGATGGGATGCATGTGGGTTGCTGAGGGATGGAATGGTGGAAGTAGCAGAGGCACTGGCCAGCATATTCCAATCCTTCTTGGACATGGGAGTGATGACGTAATTTTACTGGCTCATCACTCTCTGGGTGTTGAAATTTCTCCTCATTTCAGTCCTGAAAAGTTTACCCCATATTCTTCGACTATGACCCCTGGTTCTGGACTCCCCCACCATCGGGAGCATCCTTCCTGTTAGAATTTTATAGGTTTCTATGAGATCCCTCTTCACTCTTCCGAACTCCAGCGAATATAATCCTAACTCTCCTCATACATCAGTCCCGCCATCCCAGGAATCAGTCTGATAAACCTTTGTTGCACTCTCTCTAAAGCAGGAACATCCTTTCTCGGAGAAGGAGACCACAACTGCACAAAATATTCCAGGTGCGGCCTCACCAAGGCCCTGTATAATTGCAGGAAGACATCCCTGCTCCTGTACTCGAATCCTGTCTCTATGAAGGCCAACATAACATTCGCCTTTTTCTACCACCTGTTGCACCTGCATGCATACCTTCAGTGACTGGTGTACGAGAACACCCAGGTCTCGCTGCATATTCCCCTCTCTCAGTTTATAGCAGTTCACATAATAATCTGCCTTCCTGTTTTTGCTAAGAAAGTGGATAACCTCACATTTATTCACATTATACTGCATCTGCCATTCAATAGCCCACTCACTCAACTTGTCCAAATCACCCTGAAGCCACTCTGCATCCTCCTCACAACTCACCCTCCCACCCAGTTTTGTGTCTTTTGAAAATTTGGAGATATTACATTTCGTTCCCGCATCTAAATCATTAAAATAGAGTGTGAATAGATGGGGTCCTAGCGCCGGTACCCCACTAATCACTGTCTGCCATTTGGAAAAAGATCCGTTTATCCCTACTCTTTTTTTCCATCTGCCAACCAATTTTCTATCTATCGTAATACACTACCACTAATCCCATGCGCTTTAATTTTACACACTAATCTCTTATGTGGGACTTTGTCGAAAGCCTTCTGAAAGTCCAAATAAACCACATTCTCTGGCTCCCCCTCATCCAGTCTATTAGTTACATACTCGAATATTCTGATAGATTTATCAAGCATGATTTCCCTTTCGTAAACCCATGCTGACTCTATCCGTTTCTAACACTGTTCTCCAAGTGCTCTGTCACACAAACTTTGATAATGGACTCTAGAACTTTCCCCACTACCGAGGTCAGGCTGACTTGTCTATAATGCCCTGCTTTATTTCGACCTCCCTTTTTAAATGGTGGGGTTACATTAGCTGCCCTCCAATCAGCTGGAACTGTTCCAAAGTCGAATGAATCTTGAAAGATGACCACCAAAGCATCCACTATTTCTAGTGTCACTTCTTTAAGTAATCTGGGATGTAGATTATCAGGCCCTGAGGATTTATCGGCCTTCAATACCATCAACTTCCCCAACACAATTTCTCTACCAATACTGATTTCCTTCGGTTCCTTCCTCTCACTAAACCCTGTGTTCCCCAACATTTCTGGTAAGATATTTGGGTCATCATTTGTGAAGACAGAATCAGAGTATGCATTTAGTTGGTTAGCCATTTCTTTGTTTCCCATAATAAATTCCCATGTTTCTAACTGTAAGGACCTACATTTGTCTTAACCAATCCTTTCCTCTTTACATACCTACAGAAACCTTTACAGTCAGGTTGTATGTTTCCCGCAAGCTTACTCGTGTACTTTATTTTCCCCTTCTTAATAAATCCCTTGGTCCTCCTTTGCTGAATTCCAAACTGCTCCCAATCCTCAGGTCTGTTTTTCCTTTCTGGCGAATGTATATGCCTCTTCCGTGGATCTAATATGATCTCTAATTTTCCTTGGAAGCCATGGTTTGGCTACCTTTCCCATTTTACTTTTGCGCCAGACAGGAGTAAACAATTGTTGCAGTTCATCCATGTGCTCTTTGAATATTTGCCATTGCCAATCCACCGTCATCCCTTTAAGTAACGTTTCCCAATCCATCATAACCAACTCGTGCCTCATACCTTCATACTTTCCTTTATTAAGATTCACGAGCCTAGTCTCAGAATCAACTATGTCACTCTCCATCTTCGAGTCACAGAGTCGTACAGCATAGAAACAGGCCACTCGGCCCACTGCGTCCATGCCGACCATAATGCCTATCTATACTAATTCCACGGGCCTGCATTAATTCCATATCCGTCTATGCCTTGCTCATTCAAATACCTGTCCAGATGCCTCTTAAATGTTGCTGCTGTTCCTGCCTCCACCTCCTCCACTGGCAGCTCATTCCAGATACCCACTATTATTTCTGGAAAAATTTACCCCTTTGATCCCCTTTACACCTCCTCTATCTCACCTTTAATTTATGCCCTCCAGTTTTAGTCACCCCTACCATGGGAAACAGACTCTGGCTATCTGCCCATCTCTGCCTCTCGTAATTTTATATACCTCTATAATGTCCCCTCTCAGCCGTCTTCGCTCCTGGGAAAACAGACCCAGCCTATCCAATCTCTCTTCATAACTCAAGCCCTCCAAACCAGGCAACATCCTTATGAATCTTTTCTGCACCCTCTCTAGCTTAATCACATCTTTCCTATAGTGCGGTGACCAGAAATGCACACAGTACTCCAAATGCGGCCTAACCAATGTTATGTACAACTGCAACATGACATCCCAACTCGTGGACACCATGCGCAGCTGATGAAGACAAGCATGCCATACACCTTCTTCACCACTCTGCCGAGCTGTGTTGCCACTTTCATGGTACTATGTACTTGCACCCCAAGGTCTCGCTGCTCAACAACACTCCCCAGGCCCTGTCATTCACTGTATATGTCCTGCCCTGGTTTAACTTCCCAAAATGCATCACTTCACACTTGTCTGCATTAAATTCCATTTGCCAATCCATTGCCCACTTTCCAAGTTTATCGATATCCTGTTGTAACCTTAGATAACCTTCTTCACTTTCTACTATTCCATCAATTTTTGTATCATCTGCAAACTTACCAATCATGCCCCCTACATTCATATCCAAGTCATTAATATATATGACAAACAAGAGAGGACCCAGAACCGATCCCTGCGGCACACCACTGGTCACCGGCCTCCAATCTAAAAAACAACCCTCCAGTTCCACCCTCTGCCTCCTCTTACCAAGCCAATGTTGTATCAATTGGCTAGCACACCCTGGATCCCATGTGTTCGAACCTTCTGGACCAGCCGACCATGCGGGACCTTGTCAAAGGCCTTGCTAAGTTCCATGTAGACAACGTCCATCGCCCTGCCTTCGTCAATCCTCTTGGTCACCTCCTCAAAAAACTCAATCAAATTCCTGAGACATGATTCCCATGCACAAAGCCATGCTGACTATCCCGAATCAGACGTTGCCTTTCCAGATGCAAATAAATCCTGTCTGTCAGAATCCCTTCCAATAACTTTCCCATCACTCTCATGTAAGGCTCACCGGCCTGTAGTTCCCTGGCTTATCACTGCTGCCCTTCTTAAATAAAGGCACAGCATTAGCTATCCTCCAGTCTTCCGGTATCTCACCCGTGGCTAACGATAATGCAAAAATCTCTGCTCGAGCTACAGAAATCTCCTCCCTATCTACCCATAGCATCCTAGGATACACCTGGTCAGGCCTTGGGGGATTTGTCCACCTTACTGCGCTTCAAAACCTCCAACACCTCCTCCTTTGTAATGTTGATATGCTCCAGGATATTGCTGTTCCCTCCCTTGAAATCACTAGCTTCCATGTCATCTCCATGGTAAATACAGATGCGAAGTATTCATTTAAGACCTCGCCCATTTCCCGTGGCTCCACACATAGATTACCACACTGTTCCTTCAGGTGACCTACTCTCTCCCGAGCGTTCCTTTTCCTCTCAATATACTTATAGAATATTTTAGGATTCTCCTTTAGCTTATCTGCCAGCGAAATCTCATGGCCCCTTTTCACCCTCCTAATTTCCTTCTTAAGTGTACTCCTACATCCCCTGTACTCATCGAGGGACTCGTTTGATCCCCGCTGTCTATACCTGACATATGCCTCCTGCTTTGTCCTGACCAGACCCTCAACATCCCTTGTCAACCAAGGTTCCCTAAACTTGCCAGCCTTGCCTTTGCATCTAACAGGAATATGCCAGCCCATAACTATTCCTTTCTCACTTTTAAAAGCCTCCCACTTGCCAGACATCCCTTTACCTGCAAACCGTATCTGCCATTCAACTTTTGCGAGTTCCTGTCTGATGCCATCGAAATTAACCTTCCTCCAATTTGGGACTTCAACCTGAGGACCAGTCCTATCCTCTTCCAAAACTATCTTGAAGCTAATAGAGTTATTGTCACTGGTCCCAAAGTGCTCCCCCACTGACACATCATCTACCTGCCCATCTTCATTTCCTAAGAGGAGGTCGAGTGCAGCCTTTTCTCTCGTAGGGCCATCCACATACTGCTTCAGAAAACTATCCTGGTCACACTTAACAAATTCTTGCCCATCTGATCCCTTAGCACTAAGACAGTCCCAGTCAATATTAGGGAAGTTAAAATCACTTACTATTACAACCTTATAATTCCTAGACCTATCTGTGATTTCCCTACATATATGCTCCTCCAATTCCCTCTGACGATTGGGGGGCCTATAGTATAATCCCATCAAAGTGATCACCGCTTGCTTATTTCGAAGCTCTACTCATATGGCCTCACTGGACGTTCCCCCCGGGATATCCTCTCTAACTACTGCCGTGATGCGCTCCCTAATCAATAGTGCAACTCCCCATCCTCTCTTAACTCCACCTGAAGCATCGGTACCCCGTAACATTGAGCTGCCAGTCTTGCCTATCCCTCAACCACGTTTCTGTAATAGCTACAATATCACAATCCCATCTACTGACCCATGCTCTGAGTTCATCTGCCTTACCTGTAAGGCCTCTTCCATTAAAGTACATGCAGTTTAGCCTACCAGATCTTCCACGCTCCCTGTCCGGCCCCTGCCCGGCCTGCCTACTGGACTTTCTTGCATTAACCTCTACATTTACCTCAACTATCTCATCGGAGAGACTACTACTTTGAGTCCTATCCCCCTGCAAGACTAGTTTAAATCCTCCCGAGTAGTACTAACAAACCTCCCCGCAAGGATATTGGTCCCCTTCCAGTTTAGACGCAACCTGACCCTTTTGTACAGGTCACCTCTGCACCAGAAGAGATCCCAATCATCCAAGTAGCTGAAGCTCTCCCACCTACACCAGCTCTTCAGCCACACATTCATTTGCCTAATCCTCCTATTCCTACCCTCACTAGTACGTGGCACAGGGAGTAATCCTGAGGTTCTTCTTCTTCTTTGGCCTCCTTGTCTCGAAAAACAATGGATATGCGCCTGGAGGTGATCAGTGGTGTGTGGAGCAGCGCCTGGAGTGGCGATAAAGGCGTATTCTAGAGTGACAGGCTCTTCCACAGATGCTGCACAAAATTGTGTTTGTCGGGGCTGTTACACAGTTGGCTCTCCCTTTGTACTTCTGTCTTTTTTCCTGCCAACTGCTAAGTCTCTTCGACTCGCCACACTTTAGCCCTGCCTTAATTGCTGCCCGCCAGCTCTGGCGAACGCTGGCAACTGACTCCCGCAACTTGTGATCTCTGTCAAAGGATTCATGTCGCATTTGCAGACGTCTTTAAAGCGGAGAAATGGACGGCCGGTGGGTCTGATACCAGTGGCGAGCTCGCTGTACAATGTGTCCCTGGGGATCCTGCCAACTTCCATGCGGCTGACATGGCCAAGCCATCTCAAGCGTCACTGACTCAATAGTGTGTATAAGCTGGGGATGTTGGCCGCCTCGAGGACTTCTGTGTTGGAAATACGGTCCTGCCACCTGATACCAAGTATTCTCCGGAGGCAGCGAAGATGGAATGAATTGACACGTCGCTGTTGGCTGACATACGTTGTCCAGGCCTTGCTGCCATTGAGCAAGGTACTGAGGACACAGGCTTGATACACTCGGAGTTTTGTGTTCTTTGTCAGTGCGCCTTTTTCAACACTCTCTTGGCCAGTCTGGACATAGCAGTGGTAGCTTTTCCCATGCGTTGTTGATTTTATTATAGAGATACAGCACTGAAACAGGCCCTTCGGCCCACCGAGTCTGTGCCGACCATCAACCACCCACTGATACTAATCCTACACTATACCATATTCCAACCACATCCCCACCTGTCCCTATATTTCCCTACCACCTACCTCCACTTGGGGCAATTTTATAATGGCCAATTTACCTGTCAACCTGCAAGTCTTTGGCATGTGGGAGGAAACCGGAGCACCTGGAGGAAACCCACGCAGCACAGGGAGAACTTGCAAACGCCAGACATTTCTGCATCTAGAGACAGGTTACTGGTGATAGTTGAGCCTAGGTTGGTGAACTCTTGAACCACTTCCAGAGCGTGGTCGCCAATATTGATGGATGGAGCATTTCTGACGTCCTGTCCCATGATGTTCGTTTTCTTGAGGCTGATGATTAGGCCAAATCCTGAGATTATCCCTAGAGGTTCTACTTTTTAACCTTCTGCCTAACTCCCTGTATTCACTGTGCAGGACCTTATCTCTCTTCCTGTGTATATCGTTTGCACCAATATGGGCCACGACCTCTGGCTGCTCACTCTCCCCTTTCAGAATTTTCTGCAGCCACTCCGAGACATCCTTGACCCTGGCAGCAGGGAGGCAACATACCATCCTGGTGTCTCTTTTGCGGCCACAGAAACGCCTACCTGCACCCCCTACGATAGAATCCCCTATCATGATAGCTCTTCCACCCGTTTTCCACCCCTGCTGTGCAGCAGAGCCCTCTGTGGTCCCACGGGCCTGGCTGTTGCCAAAGCGGTCTATCTGTATGAGAGGGGGGGT
The DNA here is from genome assembly GCF_036365525.1 of Heterodontus francisci. Taxonomy (NCBI): domain Eukaryota; kingdom Metazoa; phylum Chordata; class Chondrichthyes; order Heterodontiformes; family Heterodontidae; genus Heterodontus; species Heterodontus francisci. The sequence continues at coordinate 5,810,149 of NC_090392.1, read as the reverse complement.
GGCCACAGGGGACTCCTGCACTACCTGCCTGTGCCTACTACTCCGTCTGGTGGTCACCCATCGCTTTTCTCCCTGTGCAGCGATTACCTGCGGTGTGACCACCTCGCTAAACATGTTATCCACGACTTCCTCAGCATTATGGATGCTCCACAGTGATTTCACCCGCAGCTCCATCTCCGTAATGTGGGTAGCCAGCAGCAGCAGATGGATACACTTCCTGCACACATGGTCACCAGGGGCACTGGAAGCGTCCCTGATTTCCCACAGAGGGCAGGAGGAGCAGATCATGGGGCTGAACTCTCCTGTCATGACCAACCCTTAGATTAATTAGTTACACCCTTAATTTAAAAAAATACTAATTACATGAGGGGCCTTTTTCTACCCACTTCAATCTAAGATTCTTAATAAACTACACTGAATTAAAAAAGAAACATTTCAGCAGTACTCACCTTATCACCAGAGTTCTTTTCCCACAAAAATAAACTTTTCACTTTTTTAAAGATATCGACATGCACTAACAGCTGCTACTCACCCAACCAATCAGCTTGCAACTCCCCCCTGCAGACACACCCCCCTGCTCTCATGCTCATTTCTCTGTCCTGGGATTGCTGCAGTGGTCCAGTGAACATCAACGCAAGCTCGAGGAACAGCATCTCATCTACCGATTAGGCACTCGACAGCCTGCCGGACTGAACATTGAGTTCAATAATTTCAGAGCATGACAGCCCCCCATTTTACTTTCATTTTTAGTTATTTTTTTCTTCCTTTTTTTTACATTCTTTTTTACATTTTTTAAAATCTTTTTTTGCATTTATTTCATTTCATCTTAGTTTGTTCAGTTTGCTGACCCACTGTTTTTTTCCAAGTTTTTTTCAGGTTTGCACTTGCTGCTGTTCAATATTCAGTATATTTACACCTAATCTGTACTAATGCTTTGTCTTTCAACACACCATTAACATATTGTTTGCCTTTGCTCCGTGACCTTTTGGTCAGCTATGTGGCCTGGTCCAATCTGCACCTTCTCCTTTGTTATCTCTTGCCCCACCCCCACCTCACTTGTTTATAATCTGTGACTTTTCTAATATTTGTCAGTTCCGAAGAAGGGTCACTGACCCGAAACGTTAACTCTGCTTCTCTTTCCACAGATGCTGCCAGACCTGCTGAGTGATTCCAGCATTTCTTGTTTTTATTTCAGATTTCCAGCATCCGCAGTATTTTGCTTTTATTATGGCCTGTTCTCTATTTGGTTCCTCAACGTATTGGTGCAGAAAACTATCCCATATACATTCCATGAATTCCTCCTTGACGTTATTGTGACAAATTTGATTTGACCAATCTATATGCAGATTAAACTCACCCATAATTACAGATGTTGCTTTATCGCATGCATCTCTAATTTCCTGTTTAAGACCATTCCCACATCACCACCACAGTTTGGGGGTCTATATATAACCCCCACTATCGTTTTTTGCCCCTTAGTGTTTCTCAGCTCTTCCCATACAGACTCCACATCATCAGAGCTAATATCCTTCCTCACTATTGGGTGGAAATAAGCCGTTTTACTGATGGTGTGAATATTTGGTCGGAAGCCCATCGCCAGGCATCTCAAGGTTAACTATGTACCCACGTTTCTGAACAGTTTGACTTCGTCTCAAGCATTTACAAAGGAGAGGGATGGCTTGTGTAGCTAGGAAATGTTTGGAGCAGAGACAGAAAACAATGGCTTCAATCTTCTCAATATTTAATTGGCATTGCAGATGTGTGATGTAATACATTTTGAAAGGATGAATGAGGAGAGACAATACAAGTTAAATGGTATAACTATAAAGGTGGTGAAATAACAGAGACACTTGGGTTATTTGTACACAAATCTTTGAAGGTGGCAGGAAAGGTTAACTGGACAGTTAATAAATATATGGCATCCTCGGATTTATAAATAGAGGCAAAATGAACAAAAGCAAGGACATCATGTGAAACATATATAAGATACTAGTTCAGCTGCACATGAAGTCTTGTGTCGAATACTGGGAACCACACTTTAGGAAGGACATGAAGCCTTTGGAGAGGTGACAGAACTGTTTTACTAGAACTTGTCCAGGCATGAGGGATTACAGTTATGTATTTGGGATTGTTCTGCTTAGAGCAGAGAACTCACAGAGGAGATTTCATTGAGGTGTTTAACATTAGGAAGGGTTTAGATAAATTAAATAAAGAGAAACTGTTTCCCATGTCCAAGGGACCGCTAACCAGAGACACAGTTTTAAGGTGATTGGTAAAAGAAGCAGACATGAGGATTTTTGTTTCTGAGTGGTTTGGATTTGGAATACAATGTCTGATAGACTGATGGATACAGATTCAACAGTGGATCCCAAATGGGAATTGGATAAATATCTGAAGCAGAAGAAATGTTAGGATATAGTGAAAGAGTCAGGGAGTGGGAGTAACTGGATTGCTCTTTGAAAGGGCCAGCACTGAAATGATGGGCAGAATAACATCATTCAGGGCTGTGCAATTCTATGATTCTATGATTGTTCCTGTCTGTACTTTCCCAATATTCCTATCCTTTCAACAGGTGTTTGAGAAAGTATCACATAACAGCAGTGTTACCGAATTAGAAACACATGGGATTAAAGGACCAATGTCAGCCGTGGCTCAGTTTGTCGCTCACTCCCCTTTCAATCACAAGCTTCTAGGATCAAGTGTCACTGCAGGACATGATCACAAGAATCAAGGCTGACACTGCAGTGCAGTACTGAGGGAGTGTTGCACTGTCAGAGGTGCCGCCTTATCAAAGAAAAGGTAAAGCCAGGCCCCGTCTGCCCTCTCAGGTGGATGTAAAGATCCTATGGAATTATTTAGAAGGTCAGGGGAATTATTCCCAGTGTCCTGGTCAACATTTACCCCTCAAATTAACATTACAAAAACAGATCTGATCATGATCACACTGCTACTTGTGGGATCTTGCTTAGGCTTTATTAATAGAGACACAGAGTAGAATAGTCAGGATGTTATATTAATCCCATAGAAAAGACTAGTTCATCTGCACCTGGACTATTGTGTCCAATAATGGAAAACCCACTTTAGGAAGGACATTAAACCTTTGGAGAGGGGATAAAAGAGTTTCACTGGAACATTTCCAGGGATGAGGGATTACAGTTATGTAGCTGGGATTGTTCACCTCAGAGTAGGGAAATTTAAAAGGAGATCTGATCGAAATGTTTAAGATTATGAAGGATTTATATAAATTAAATAAAATGAAATTGTTTCCAATGTGCGAGGGGCCATTAACCAGAGGACACAGATTTACGGTGATTGGAAACAAGAAGCAGAGGTGACACAGGGATTTTTTTATGCAATGGGTGTTTCGGATTGGCAATGTGTGGTCTGGTAGGCTGAAGGATACAGATTCAATAGTAGATTCCAAAAGGGAATCGGATAGATATCTTAAGGCAGATAAAATGGAAGAATCTGGGAAAGAGCCCGGGTGAGGGACTAACTGGAAGCTCTTCAAAAGTGACAGCACAGACTTGATGGACCAAATGGCCTCCTTCAGTGCAATGCTATTCTATAATTCCTATGATTGTTGCTGCCTGTACTTTCCCAATATTCCTATCCTTTAAACGGGCGTTTGATAAAGTACCACATCACAACCATGTTACCGAATTAGAAACACATGGGATTAAAGGACCAATGTCAGCAGTGGCTCAGTTTGTCGCTCTCTCCCCAATCAGTCACAAGCTTCAAGGATCAAATGTCACTGCAGGACTTGATCACAAGAATCAAGGCTGACACTGCAGTCCTGTACTGAGGGAGTGCTGCACTGTCCGAGGTGCCGCCTTATCAAAGAAAAGGTAAAGCCAGGCCCCGTCTGCCCACTCATGGGATGGAAAGATCCCATGGAATTATTTAGAAGGTCAGCGGAATTATTCCCAGTGTCCTGGCCAACATTTACCCCTCAAATCAACATCACAAAAACAGATCTGATCATGATCACACTGCTACTTGTGGGATCTTGCTGTGAGGAAATTGGCTGTGTTTTTCCTACATTACAAGACTGACTAAACATTAAAAGGTACGCGTTGGTTGTAAATCGCTTTGGGACATGCAGTGGTCATAAAAGCGTTACATAAATGGAAGTGCTTTTTTATTTTCAATGCCAGCAAGCAGGAACTTAGCTCCGTGACAGAAAACGGAGAGTATTGGAGAATGGTTGTTGTTCGGTCTGGAGGGAAGTACACAGTGGGGTTCCCCAGGGTCACTGTTGGGATCACTGTTGCTGTATGTTAATGTAATGGGCTTGTGTACAGACGGGATAATGTCAAAGTTTCCAGATGACAGGAAACTCAGAAATGTTAATAAAGAGTGTGAAGGATAGTAACAGACTTCAGGAGGACAGAGACTGACTGGTGAAATGTACAGGAACATGGCAGATGTAATTTAAAACAGTGAAGTGTGAAGTGAGACATTTGGGTAGGAAATATGAGGGGAAACAATATAAACTCAATGGTACCATTATAAAGCGGGTGCAGGATTAGAGAGAACTGGAGGTGTACACACACAGATCTTTGAAGGTAACATGTAGTTTCCTTGGTGTTAGAGAGAGACACACAGAGTAATAAAACTCAGGAGGAAATGCTGATTTTTATACATTCTTTGTTAGGTCCCAGCTGGACAATTGTGTCCAATTCTGATCACCACACTTTGGTAATGATGTCAAGCACTTAGTGAATATACTGAGGTGATTTACTAGAATGGTACCAGGGACCTGGGAATTCAGTTACGTGGAGAGATTGGAAAAGCTGGGATTGTTCTCTTTAGAGCAGTGAAGGGTAAGGGGAGATTTAATATAGAATTCAAAATCATGAATGGTTTTGATAGAGTAATTAATGTGATACTGTTTCCAGTGTCAGAAAGTTCAGTATTAAGAAGACACAGATTGAAGGTAATTGACCAAGAACCAGAGGTGAAATGAGGAGAATTTTCTTACTCAGTAAGTTGTTGGGATCTGGAATTCACTGCCTGAAAACATGGTGGAAGCAGGTTCAATAATATCTTTCAAAAGAGAATTCAGCAAATACTTGAATTGGAATTTAAAAAGCTGGAATGTGGGGCAAGAGGAGGGGAGAGGAACGAATTAGATATCCCTTTCAAAGAGACTGCACTAACACAATGGGCCGAATATCCTCCTTCTGTGCGTCGGGTTTGTGATTCATGATCTGCCCGTGCCCGTTCTTGTTGAGGCAGGTGACACACAAAGCTTCTGCTGTCTCCTCATTTCCATGAATTCTACTTACTGCCCAGGGTGATCCGCACTGCTGTCTGTCTGCACTGTTAACTGGGACAGAACTGTGTGTGAGGCTGACTCGTGTTTCAGCCAGCATTCAGCTTTTAAAGGCAGTCTGTCCCTCTTAAAGGGAAGCTGCACTGAATCACAGGAGGCTGCGTGTGCTGACTGTGAATTCTGCAATTGGAAACAAGGTAAATGGAACATTAGGGCGGCACAGTGGGGCAGTGGTTAGCACTGCAGCCTAACAGCTCCAGCGACCCGGGTTCAATTCTGGGTACTGCCTGTGTGGAGTTTGCAAGTTCTCCCTGTGTCTGCGTGGGTTTCCTTCGGGTGCTGCGGTTTCCTCTCACATGCCAAAGACTTGCAGGTTGATAGGTTAACTTCCCATTATAAATTGCCCCTAGTATAGGTAGGAGGTAGGGAATTATAGGGACAGGTAGGAATATGTGGTAGGAATATGGAATTAGTGTAGGATTAGTATAAATGGCTGGTTGATGATCGGCACAGACTCGGTGGGCCGAAGGCCTGCTTCAGTGCTGTATCTCTAACACTAAAACTAAAAAATTATAGAGGGCTCTGCAGTTCACGGATGTGGTGCTGGAGGCCTTAGTCATCGAGGATGACAGGAGGAAAGAGGCCATGTTTCCATGGCGTGCGGCCGAGGCCCTCAAGTAACGCTCTCTGAAGGGACTGGGAGAAGGTGGCCAGGGATGTCAATGCAAGAGGTGTGGGCCCGAGGACGTGGCAGCAGTGCCAGAAGAAGTTTAATGAGCTCACACGGGTGTTCGATGTCAGTGACTTCATCTCCAAATGGCATCTCCTACCCCCAACATCACCAACATCTCACACTGCTCAATGTACCACACCCCCATCACTCACCCATCAGGAGCACCTAACACTCAGGACTCACACCTAACATTCACATACTCCACCTCACCCTCACACACCTTCCACTGATACCAGCCTCATACCCACCTCTCACTGCCTCCACATACCTCCAGCTATTCAGCTATGGCAGGCACATCACCCAAATACAGTGAAACACAATTACTGATATTCCATCCCATCTCTTACAGGACAAGGTGGCCCATAATCACAGGCGAAGAAGTGAACCGGCGGGGGCCAGGCAGACCTTCATCCGCTGAGCCAAAGGGAGGAGATGGTTCTCCACATCATGGGACCAGCTGTGACAGAGCCCGTAGCATCCGACATGACCAAGAGCATTCAGGATGATGTTATGCACCTGCCTGATGTCCCTTCTTAACTCCCACCTCCCCCTCATCCTGCTGTCTGGGATGATGTACAAGCTGGAGATGGTGGGACCATGGACCTCCTGCTTTCCATCCCACCCCCAATCCCTCAACCCAACCCTCCCCTTCTGATTTTAAACTTTCCAACGATAACTGAAAACTGCCAGCTTCCCAGTCACAGCAGCTCCAGGAGACAGAGAAAGAGCAGCAGCACAGCACTGATGGTGACGCCCCATCACTTGCTCTGATACTCACAGCCAACAGCTCAAATACTTACACTGTGTGTGCTGTAGAGGCTGGTATAGAGTCAGAATCTGCACGTGGTGAGTCACCGAGCACGAGTGAGCTGCAGCCAGACCACGGGGAAAGGATAGTTCATGTGCCAGCTCACCGGAGGGCAAGGTCACAAACGAGTTATAATACACAGGACTCAGATATAAACATTGCTGGAACAGCATGCAGGAGAATGCTGATCGACATGTACACTGAGGTACTTTGTCCATTGACAGGCCTGTCAGACACTCTGTTATCACTGTCAAGGAACATGGAGGAGTCCGGCTCCAACATGGCACAGGACATTGCACAGAGCTAGAAGCCTATTCCTTCCCCTGTGGAAGTGGTCACTAACTCTATGACAGCATTAGGGGACTCAGCTGCGATACAGTGTTTGGTGACCATTAGATTAGATTAGAACATTACAGCGCAGTACAGGCCCTTCGGCCCTCGATGTTGCGCCGACCTGTGAAACCATCTGACCTACACTGTTCCATTTTCATCCATATGTCTATCCAATGACCATTTAAATGCCCTTACAGTTGGCGAGTCTACTACTGTTGCAGGCAGCGCGTTCCACGCCCCTACTTCTCTCTGAGTAAAGAAACTACCTCTAACATCTGTCCTATATCTATCACCCCTCAACTTAAAGCAATGACCCCTCGTGTTTGCCATCACCATCCGAGGAAAAAGACTCTCACTATCCACCCTATCTAACCCTCTGATTATCTTATATGTCTCTATTAAGTCACCTCTCCTCCTCCTTCTCTCCAACGAAAACAACCTCAAGTCCCTCAGCCTTTCCTCGTAAGACCTTCCCTCCATACCAGGCAACATCCTATTAAATCTCCTCTGCACCCTTTCCAAAGCTTCCACATCCTTCCTATAATGCAGAGAACAGAACTGCACGCAATACTCCAGGTGCGGTCTCACCAGAATTTTGTACAGCTGCAGCATGACCTCGTGACTCCGAAACTCGATCCCCCGACTAATAAAAGCTAACACACCATATGCCTTCTTAACAGCCCTATTAACCTGGGTAGCAACTTTCAGGGATTTATGTACCTGGACACCAAGATCTCCCTGTTCATCTACATGACCAAGAATCTTCCCATTAGCCCAGTACTCTGCATTCCTGTTACTCCTTCCAAAGTGAATCACCTCGCACTTTTCCGCATTAAACTCCATTTGCCATCTCTCAGCGCAGCTCTGCAGCCTATCTATGTCCCTCTGTACCCTACAACATCCTTCGGCACTATCCACAACTCCACCGACCTTCGTGTCATCCACAAATTTACTAACCCACCCTTCTACACCCTCTTCCAGGTCATGTATAAAAATGACAAACAGCAGTGGCCCCAAAACAGATCCTTGCGGTACACCACCAGTGACTGAACTCCAGGATGAACATTTGCCATCAACCACCACCCTCTGTCTTCTTTCAGCTAGCCAATTTCTGATCCAAAGCTCTAAATCACCTTCAACCCCATACTTCCGTATTTTCTGCAATAGCCTACCGTGGGGAACCTTATCAAACGCCTTACTGAAATCCATATACACCACATCCACTGCTTTACCCTCATCCACCTGTTTGGTCACCTTCTCGAAAAACTCAATAAGGTTTGTGAGGCACGACCTACCCTTCACAAAACCGTGCTGACTATCGCTAATGAACTTATTCTTTTCAAGATGATTATAAATAATGTCTCTTATAACCTTTTCCAACATTTTACCCATAACCGAAGTAAGGCTCACAGGTCTATAATTACCAGGGCTGTCTCTACTCCCCTTCTTGAACAAGGGGACAACATTTGCTATCCTCCAGTCTTCCAGCACTATTCCTGTCGACAATGACGACATAAAGATCAAGGACAAAGGCTCTGCAATCTCCTCCCTGGCTTCCCAGAGAATCCTAGGATAAATCCCATCTGGCCCAGGGGACCTATCTATTTTCACACTTTCCAAAATTGCTAACACCTCCTCCTTGTGAACCTCAATCCCATCTAGCCTAGTAGTCTGAATCTCAGTATTCTACTCGACAACATTTTCTTTCTCTACTGCAAATACTGACGAAAGATATTCATTTAACGCTTCCCCTATCTCCTCTCATTCCACACACAACTTCCCACTACGATCCTTGAGTGGCCCTAATCTAACTCTAGTCATTCTTTTATTCCTGATATACCTATAGAAAGCCTTCGGGTTTTCCTTGATCCTATCCGCCAATGACTTCTCGTGTCCTCTCCTTGCTCTTCTTAGCTCTCCCTTTAGATCCTTCCTGGCTGGCTTGTAACTCTCAAGCGCCCTAACTGAGCCTTCACGTCTCATCCTAACATAAGCCTTCTTCTTCCTTTTGACAAGCGCTTCAACTTCTTTAGTAAACCACGGCTCCCTCGCTCGACAACTTCCTCCCTGCCTCACAGGCACATACTTATCAAGGACACGCAGTAGCTGCTCCTTGAATAAGCTCCACATTTCGATTGTGCCCATCCCCTGCAGTTTCCTTCCCCATCCTACGCATCCTAAATCTTGCCTAATCGCATCATAATTTCCTTTCCCCCCGCTATAATTCTTGCCCTGCGGTATACACCTGTCCCTGCCCATCGCTAAGGTAAACCTAACCGAATTGTGATCACTATCACCAAAGTGCTCACCTACATCTAAATCTAACACCTGGCCGGGTTCATTACCCAGTACCAAATCCAATGTGTCATCGCCCCTGGTTGGCCTGTCTACATGCTGTGTCAGAAAGCCCTCCTGTACACACTGGACAAAAACTGACCCATCTAAAGTACTCGAACTATAGTATTTCCAGTCAATATTTGGAAAGTTAAAGTCCCCCATAACAACTACCCTGTTATTCTCGCTCCTGTCGAGAATCATCTTCGCTATCCTTTCCTCTACATCTCTGGAACTATTCGGAGGTCTATAGAAGACTCCCAGCAGGGTGACCTCTCCTCTCCTCTTTCTAACCTCGGTCCATACTACCTCAGTAGACGAGTCCTCAAACGTCCTTTCTGCCGCTGTAATACTCTCCTTGATTAACAATGCCACACCCCCTCCTCTTTTCCAATCTTCTCTGTTTTAATTGAAACATCTAAATCCCGGAACCTGCAACATCCATTCCTGCCCCTGCTCTACCCATGTCTCCGAAATGGCCACAACATCGAAATCCCAGGTACCAACCCATTCTGCAAGCTCACCCACCTTATTCCGGATGCTCCTGGCGTTGAAGTAGACACACCTTAAACCAAGTTCTTGCTTGCCAGTGCCCTCTTGCGTCCTTGTAACCTTATCCCTGACCTCACTACTCTCAACATCCTGTACACTGGAAATGCAATTTAGGTTCCCATTCCCCTGCTGAATTAGTTTAAACACCCCCGAAGAGCACTAGCAAATCTCCCCACCAGAATATTGGTACCCCCCTGGTTCAGGTGACGACCATCCTGTTTGTAGAGGTCCCACCTACCCCAGAATGAGCCCCATTGCCTCAGCTTCCACAGCAGCACAGACGGCAGACACCCAGTGTCTCAGTGATCCGGTGGATTACATGGATTGCTGAGGTGTCATCAAGTGGGACTTACAGTGGCTCCGTGGAGCATGAACCTGCTTTCCTCTCTCAGGATGACAGTATTTGTTCTCCCTTCACTGTCACTCCACCAATGTCCTTGCTGTTACTCATCAGCCAGCCCAGGCTGCTGCTGCCCATATCGAGGTGGTGCAGTCTGAATCCGAGACCTCAGTGCCCAGAGCCGCTCGAGGACGCCCTCCAAGGCAATCTGCAGTCACCCCCCAGTGAAAGTCAGCAGCCTTTCACCAGCCATGCTGCAGTCACTGGAGAAACATTGCGTAGGAGCACAAGGCAGGTCGAGGGAACTCACAAGACAGGCACCAAGGGAATACACAAGTGTGAATAGTTCTGTTTTGTTTGTTTAATTGGTGATGGATAGAGATGTTAATGAAAAGGTTTTTGTTGGTGGCTTTTATTGCAGGATGGTGACCAAGGGGAAGCTGTCACGGGGCGTTCAGATGGGTGTAATGGTGGAGAATGGGGGGGGGCATACATGGTGGGACAGGGAAGTTGTCCTGTGGTATCTGGAAACTTGGCAGGGACTCTCCGACAGCCTGTCCGGGTCGAAGGCAACCAGGAAATATCCTCCCTGCCTCCTCCGCTTCCTCCTGAGGGAGCCTCCGGATTCCTGGTGCCAATGACTGTGTCCTCATGATGGTGATGATATGAAGGGTGCAGCAGAACACCATGAACTTGGACACCTGCTCCAGTGTGTACTGGAGGGCTCTCCCAGAGCGGTTCAGACATTGGAAGAATTGCTTCATCACACCGATGGTCTGTTCCACTGTGTTCCTGCTGGAGTGTTTGTTTGACTGGCAGTGGAAAGTGGGTTTGGGGATGTAGGAGGTATAGCCATGTCTGGGGTGTGGGGGTCCATTGTCTCTGAGGAACCGCATTCCGGTTTTCCATGGAGCTCCGAAATATTGGGACCAGCTGACTGTTTCAGAATGAAGGTATCCTGGCTGGTGCCAGGATAGTGGACATTCACCAACATGATGCACTGGGCATGCTCACACACCAACTGCACATTAATGTAGTGAGAGTTCCACCAGTTCCTGTATCTCTCCCCGTTGTCAAGGGGACCCCGCAGAGCCACCTACACCATCACGAATCCCGATATCCTGACAAAGCCACAGGACCTTTCATCCTGCTTCTCTCTGCTGAGGATTGGACACAGGGCAGTCTTTGAGGTGGACAGGGGTAGACACTGAATGAGGGTCCACTGATACCCCACAAGCCTGAGGATTGGACACCGGGCAGTCTTTATAGATCCAATAGTTGGATACAGAAACTTACCAGGTACACCAATAATAGCGAGGATGGGATCGTAAATCGTTTCAATCATCTTCAGTGCAAAATAAATCCGCCATTCTAATGTTATCCAAAAATAATCTGCAATAATTTCGCCAAGCCAATAGGAGAAACTCCTGCTGCCCATTGTTGTAACATTCCAATCTATTGTTCTCAGATTCTGACCCATTGTTGTAACATTCCAATCTATTGTTCTCAGATTCTGACCCATTGTTGTAACATTCCAATCTATTGTTCTCAGATTCTGACCCATTGTTGTAACATTCCAATCTATTGTTCTCAGATTCTGACCCATTGTTGTAAGATTCCAATTCATTGTTATCAGATTCTGATATATCCTCTCCATCTCACTGCAGCCACGGATCCCTGTTCGTGTCAGGGTTGATGCTCCAACTGAAACTATGGGATAGCACTTTGAATGGAGCCCATTATTAATAGAAGAGGGAAACCCTCCAGTGACGCAATTAGTGTCCATAGTGACTGACATTAATTACAGTCACTGAACAAACAGGTTCAGTCAACCCCTTTCAATCCAACACTTTTTGTACCACAATAAAGTAAAAGATTGACCTGGTTTAGATAGGATATATGAGGTTTGTTGAGGGAAAGAATGGTGGACATAGCAGGGGCACTGGCCAGAATCTTACAATCCTCCTTAGATATGAAAGAGTTGTCAGAGGACTGGAAGGCTATAAATGTCACACCCTGTTTCCAAAAGGAGAGATTCGATAAACCCTGTAACTATGTTGGTGTTGGTGTTTGGTAATTTCTAGAGGCCGTAGCCCAGTGCAAATAGATATCTTGCTTGGGAAAACAGGGTATAATAAATAACACGTGCCAGTGAGGATAGAAATAGGAATATGGTGCAGTTAAACACGTGGCTGAACAGCTTGTGTAGAAGGGAGGGTTTCTGATATCGAGACGATTGGGATCTCTTCTGGGACAGATGGGACCTTTACAAGAAGGACGGGTTGCATCTAAACTGGAGGGGCACAAATATCCTGGCTGCGAGTTTTGCTAGCGTCACTCGGGAGGGTTTGAACTAGTGTGGAAGGGGGTGGGAAGCAGAGCAGAAGGACAGAAAGTGAAATAAATGAGGGGGAACAAGTAAATAAGGCCAGTAAGACGAAGAGGAAGAGCAGGCAGGGAGATGTTGCGGAGCACAGCGGGACTGGCGGTCTGAAGTACATTTGTTTCAATGCAAGAAGTATAACAGGTCAGGCAGATGAACTTAGAGCTTGGATTATTACTTGTAAATCTGATGTTGTTGCTATTACAGAGAATTGGTTGAGGGAAGGGCAGGATTGGCAGCTAAATGTTCCAGGCTTTAGAAGCGTCAGGCGGGATATACGGGGTGTAAAAGGGGTGGGTGAGTTGCATTACTGGTTAAGGAGAATATCACAGCTGTACTGCGGGAGGACACCTCGGAGGGGGCATGCTGCGAGGCAATATGGGTGGAGCTCAGGAATAAAAAGGGTACAGTCACGATGTTGGAGGTTTACTACAGGCCTCCCAACAGCCAGTTGAAGGTAGAGGAGCAGATATGTAGACAGATTTTGGAAAGATGTAAAGGTAACAGGGTTGCAGTGGTGGGTGATTTTAACTTCCCCAATATTGACTGGGACTCACTTAGTGCTAGGGGCTTGGATGGGGCAGAATTTGTGAGGAGCATCCAGGAGGGCTTCTTGAAACAATACGTAGATAGTCCAACTAGGGATGGGGCCGTACTGGACCTGGTATTGTGGAATGAGCCCGGCCAGGTGGTCGAAGTTTCAGTCGGGGAGCATTTCCGGAACAGTGACCATAATTCCATAAGTTTTAAGGTACTTGTGGATCAGGATAAGAGTAGTCCTCGGGTGAAGGTGCTAAATTGGGGGAAGGCTAATTATAACAATATTAGGCAGGAACTGAAGAATTTAGATTGGGGGCGGCTGTTTGAGGGTAAATCAGCATCTGACATATGGGAGTCTTTCAAGCATCAGTTGATTTGAATCCAGGACCAGGATGACCCTGTGAAGAAGAGCGATAAGTTTGGCAAGTTTCTGGAACCTTGGATAACGCGGGATATTGTGAGTCTAGTCAAAAAGAAAAAGGAAGCATTTGTAAGGGCTGGAAGGCTTGGAACAGACGAATCATTTGAGGAATATAAAGACAGTAGGAAAGAACTTAAGCAAGGATTCAGGAGGGCGAAAAGGGTTAACATGAAGTCATTGGCAAACAGGATTAAGGAAAATCCCAAGGCTTTTTATATGTATATAAAGAGCAAGAGGGTAACCAGGGAAAGGGTTGGCCCACTCAAGGACAGAGAAGGGAATTCTACGTATGGAGCCAGAGGAAATGGGCGAGGTGCTAAATGAGTACTTTGCATCAGTATTCACCAAGGAGAAGGACTTGGTGCATGATGAGCCTAGGGAAGGGAGTGCAGACAGCCTCAGTCATCTCATTATCAAAAAGGAGGAGGTGTTGGGTATCTTGCAAAGCATTAAGGTAGATAAGTCCCCAGGGCCTGATGGGATCTAACCCAGAATACTGAGGGAGGCAAGGGAAGAAATTGCTGGGGCCTTGACAGTAATCTTTGCATCCTCATTGGCGGCAGGTGAGGCCCCAGAGAACGGGGGAATAGCCAATGTTGTTCCTTTGTTTAAGAAGGGTGGCAAGGATAATCCAGGAAATTATTGGCCGGTGAGCCTTACGTCAGTGGTTGGGAAATTATTAGAGAGGGTTCTTCGGGACAGGATTTACTCCCATTTGGAAACAAATGGACGTATTAGCGAGAGGAAGCATGGTTCTGTGAAGGGGAGGTCGTATCTCACTAATTTGATTGAGTTTTTGAGGAAGTGACGAAGATATTAGATGAAGGAAGGGCATTGGATGTTATCTATATGGACTTCAGTAAAGCCTTTGACAAGATGGCAGACTGATACAAAATGTGAAGTCATATGGGATCAGAGGGGAGCTGGCAAGATGGATACAGATCTGGCTCAGTCATAGAAGACAGAGGGTAGCAGTGGAAGTGTGCTTTTCTGAATGGAGGGATGTGACTAGTGGTATTCCACAGGGATCAGTGCTGGGACCTTTGCTCTTTGTAGTATATATAAATGATTTGGAGGAAAATGTAGCTAGTCTGATAAGTACGACACAAAGGTTTGTGGAGTTGCGGACAGTGATGAGGATTGTCAGAGGATACAACAGAATATAGATCGGTTGGCGACTTGGGTGGCGAAATGGCAGATGGAGTTTAATCTGGAAAAATGTGAGGTAATGCATTTTGGAAGGTCTAATGCAGTTGGGAAGTTTACAGTAAATGGCAGAACGCTTAGGAGTATTGACAGGCAGAGAGATCTGGGCGTACAGATCCACAGGTGACTGAAAGTGGCAACGCGGGTGGATAAGGTAGTCAAGAAGGCATATGGCATGCTTGCCTTCATCTTTCGCGGCATAGAGTATAAAAATAGGCAAGTCATGTTGCAGCTGTACAGAAATATAGTTAGGCCACACTTACAATATTGCGTGCAATTCTGGTCGCCACACTACCAGAAGCACGTGGAGGCTTTGGAGAGGGTACAGAGGAGGTTTACCAGGATGTTGCCTGGTCTGGAGGGTATTAGCTATGAGAGAAGGTTGGATAAACTCGGAATGTTTTCACTGGAACGACGGAGGTGGAGGGGCGACATGATCGAGGTTTACAATGTTATGAGCGGCATGGACAGAGTGGATAGTTACAAGCTTTTTCCCAGGGTGGAAGAGTCAGTTTTTGGGGACATAGGTTTAAGGTGAGAGGGGCAACGTTCAGAGGGGATGTGCGAGGCAAGTTCTTTTCACAGAGGGTGGTGACTGCCTGGAACCTGTTGCCGGGGGAGGTGTTGGAAGCAGTTACCGCAGAGACGTTTAAGAGGCATCTAGACAAATACGTGAATAAGATGGGTATAGAGGGATCCGGACCCCGGAAGTGCAGAAGGTTTTAGTTTAGGCAGGCATAGTGATCGGAGCAGGCTTGGAGGGCTGAATGGCCTGTTCCTGTGCTGTACTGTTATTTGTTTGTTCTTTGACATTCAGCACTGATAGGTTAATGGAACATCATGTCTGATAATCTTAATCAAGTTAGTTGATGACATAACTGTGAGTGTTGCTGAGGATAATGTGTTTTGTCTTATGTATATGGACTTTCAAAAGGCCTGTGATCAAATGACATTTCGTTGACTTGTTATGAAAGATGGAAGACATGGATTAATGTGACAGTGATAGTGTGGATATGACACTGACTCATGGACAGAAAGCAGAGAGAAGTGGTGAACAGACATTGTTCGGACTGGGGGAGGGGGAGTATACAGTATTGTGTCTCAGGGGTCCGTATTGGAACTAGCGCTGTTCCTGACATACAAATAGATATATGAATGACATAGACCTTTATGTAAAGAAAAACATAATTTCATGTCTTTCAGATGACATGAAACCCATAACTAAGGGTGCCAAACGCACAGACCACAGAATCATCCAACCTCACAGACCTTGTTTTTTAAAGAATTATTCCGGATTCATATCCAACCACAATTGATTTCTCATTCTAATTTATTTGTGTGTGGTTCTCGTGTCAGTGTCTGCGTGAATGCAGTATATTTTAATTATTTTATTTAGACTCAATTAGAATTTTGAAATGTAATAAACTTACTTCTAGTTTAAACTCAAGAAAACCTGTCTGATTGGTTCTTTCACGATCACAACAAACACTCACTGAGGTGGCAAGCACGTCCACTGTTAAAAATGAATAAACCTTGTTGTGATCAAATAAACACGAGGACAAATGGGGAGACTGGGACCCATCCTCATCTGTTTTCGACAGACATCTGGAAGTTCCAGTGACCATAACCCAACAACAAACGAGAAATTGGAGTCACAGGGTTACACATCATAGAAACTGTCCCATTGGCCCACCGTGTCCACGCCCGCCATCAGGCCTATCTATTCTAATCCCATTTTCCAGCACTTGGCCCGTAATCTTGTACGGTATGGCGTTTCAAATGCTCATCTAAATACATCTTAAACGTTGTTGTGAGGCTTCCTGACCTTCACCCCTTCAGTCATGTGTTCCAGATTCCAACCACCCTCTGGGTGAAAATAATTTTTCCTCAAATTTTCTTTATACCTCCTGCCCCTTAATTTCAGTCTTTGCCCCCCTAGTTATTGACACTTCTGATAAGGGAAAAGGTTTCTTCCTATCTCAGTCCTTATAATTTTGTGCACCTCAGTCAGGTCCCCAGTCAGCCATCTCTGCGCTAAGGAAAACAACTCTAGCCTATCCAGTCTCTCTTCATCGCTGAAATTCTCCAGCCCAGGCAACATCCTGGTGAATCTCCTCTGCAGCCTCCCCAGTGCAATCACATCCTTCCTATAGTGTGGTGACCAGATGTGTACACAGTACTCCAGCTGTGCCCTCACTAGCGATTTATACAGCTCCATCATAGCCTCCCTGCTCTTACATTCTATAACTTGGCCAATCAAGGCACGTGTCCCATATGCCTTCCTAACCACCTTATCTCCTTGTACTGCTGCTTTCAGTAATCTATAGACAAGTACACCATGGTCCTTCTGACCCTCTGTACTTCCAGGGGTCCTCCCTTGCATTGTATATTCCCTTGCCCTGCTATTCCTCCCAAAATGCATCATCTCACATTTCTCAGGATTAAATTCCATTTGCCACTGTTTGCCCATCTTAATAGCCCATCTATATCGTCCTGTTATCTAAGGCTTCCCTCCTCACTATTTTCAACACCGTCAATTTTCGTGTCATCTGCGAACTTACTGATCATGCCTCCTATATTCACGTCCAAATCATTGATGCATACTACAAACAGCAAGGGTCCCAGCACCGATCCCGGTGGTACACCACTGGTCACAGGCTTCCACTCGCAAAAACAGCGCTCAACCATCACCCTCTGCCTCTAGCCACTAAGCCAATTTTGGATCCAATTTGCCAAATTACCCTGGATCCCATGGTCTCTTACCTTCTTAACCAATCTCCCATGCGGGACGCTATCAAAAGCCTTACTGAGGTTCATGTAGACTACATGAACTGCTTTATCCTCATTGACACATCTAGTCACCTCCTCGAAAATTCAAGCAAGTTTTTTAGACACGATCTCCCCCTGACAAAGCCATGCTGACTATCCCTGATTAATCTCTGCCTCTCCAAGTGGAGATTAATCCTGTCCTTCAGATTTTTTTCCAATAGTTTCCCAACCACTGATGTTAGACTCACTGGCCGGTAATTACCTGGTATATCCCTGCTACCCTTCTTGAATATGGTACCACATTCGCTGTCCACCAGTCCTCTGGTACCCCTTTGGCCAGAGAAGTGGCAAAAACAACTGATCCTGAGAAAACAATTACAAATTTCAAAGCAGTTTTATTGTGTTTTCCACTGCTAGAGCACTAAAATATCCACATTCGAAGCCAGTACCCTCCGAAGCCAGCGCAAACGAACACGTGAACATACGAATTAAGAGCAGGAGTAGGCCACTCGGCCCCTCAAGCCTGCCTTGCCATTTAAAAAGATCATCGCTAATCTGATTTTAACCTCAACTTTAACTTCTCACCTACCTCCGATAACCTGTTACCCCCTGGTTTATCAAGAATCTATCTACCTCTGCTTTAAAATATTTAAAGACTCTGCTTCTACTGCCTTTTGAGGAAGAGAGTTCCAAAATCTCACAACCCTTTGACAGAAAGAAATTCTCCTCTTTCCTGTTTTAAATGGGCGACCCCTTATTTTTAAATAGTGACCCCTAGCTCTAGATTCTCTCACAATGGGTAACATCCTTTTCCACATGCACCCTGTCAAGACCACTCATGATCGTATATGTTCCAGTCAAGTCGCCTCTTACTCTTCTCAACTGCAGCGGATACAATCCTCGCCTGTCCAATCCTTCCTCCTAAGACAATCCACCCAATCTAAGTATTAGTCTCGTCAACCTTTTCTGAACTGCTTACAATGCAGTTACATCATTCCTTAAATAAGGAGACCAGTACTGGACACAGTACTCCAGATGTGGTCTCACCAATGCCCTGTACAGCTAAAGCATAATCTCCCTACTTTTGCATTCAATTCCCCTCATGATAATCGATAACATTCTATTAGCTTTCCTAATAACGGGCTGTACCTGCATACTAACCTCTTGCGATTCATGCAGTAGAACACCCAGATCCCTCTGCATCTCTGAGCTCTGCAATCTCTCAACATTTAGATTAATGATTCTTTTTTATTCTTCCTGCCAAAATGGACAAGTTCACATTTTTCCACATTGTACTCCATTTGCCAGATCTTTGCCCACTGACTTCACCTATCTATATTCCATTTTTAACCTCCTGATGTCCTCTTCACAACTTACTTTACTGCCTAACTTTGTGTCATCAGCAATTTTAGCAACCATACCTTTGGTCCATTCATCCAAGTCATTTCTATAAATTGTAAAATGTTGAGGCCCCAGCATTGATTCCTGTGTCACACCACTCATTTCACCTTGCCAACCAGAAAATGATTTATTTATGCCTACCTTCTGTTTCCTGTGAGCTAGCAAATCTTCTATCCATGCCAATATGTTACCCCCTACACCATGAGCAATACCGTTTGATGTGACACCTTATCAAATGCATTCTGGAACTCTAAGTACAGTACATCCACCTGTTTCCCTTTCTCCACAGCACATGCTACTTCTTCAAAGAAGTCGAATAACTTTTGTTAAACATGATTTCCTTTTCAGAAAACCATGTTGACTCTGCCTGATTATCTGATTTTTCTAAGTGTCTGCTATTACGTCTTTCATAATAACTTCTCACATTTTCTGCAAGACAGATATAAAGCTAAATAGCCTGGAGCTTCCTGCTTTCTGTCTCCCTGTCTTTTTGAATAAAGGAGTTCCATTTGCAATAAAGGAGTTACATACAGAGTAAAGTAACTCGGTACAGGTTAACATCCTATCAGTTGAAAAGTTGAGTAATGTAGCTGGACAGTTAGGGATTACTCTCCGTCCAAAAGCTCGGAAACCCGAAATCCTAAGACCCGTGTGCAACCATTTTTCACTTGAAGCTGAAGACTCACACAGGGTTAGAATTACTAACAGATAGAGTAATGTTAGCTATGGTAAAACTAGAACAGAAGAGACTAGAATTAGAATTCCAGAGAGAGCGAAAAGAGCAAAGTGAAAGGGAAAAAGTAAGAGTATTCCAGAAGGAGAAGGAAGAAAGGGAGTTGAGGTGGCTCAAACAACTAGAGGAAGACCCAATACACCCAGTGAAGGCACAGCTAGTGAGGGAGCTACCCCGAGATCAGGACCATGTACTGAGCTCTTAAAGTTCTCCCAGTTCATGAGAAAGTTCAATGAGGAGGATGGCAGAATTTTTTGTCACTTTTGAAAAACTTGCAAAGCAGCTGAAATAGCCCGCAGAGAGATGGACACTGATTTTGCAAAATAAAATAACAGGAAAAGCCCATGAGGTTTATTCACTGTTGCCAGATGAAAGTTCATCAGATTTTGTGATGACGAAAAATGCTATCCTGGGTACATACGAGATAGTACCAGAGGTGTACCAGCAAAAATTCTGAACCCTTCGAAATCGGCTTGACTAAACTTACCTCGAGTTTGAAAGAGGTAAGCAGCTTCGGAACATAGGAGCTGGAGTAGGACATTCAGCCCATCGAGCCTGGCCCGCCATTCAATATCATAATGGCTGATCATCCACTTCAATACCTTTTTCCCACAATATCCCCATATCCTATTATGTCACTGGTATTTAGAAAACTGTCAATCTCCACTTTAAACATACACAATGACTGAGCTTCCACAGCCCTCCAGGGTAGAGAATTCCAAAGATCACAACCTTCTGAGTAAAGAAATTTCCCCTCATCTCTGTCCTAAGTGGCTTCTCTGTTATTTTAAAATTGTATCTGCTGGTTCTAGACTCCCCAACCAGAGGAAACATTTTACCAGCATCTACCCGGTCTAGCCATTTCAGTATAATGTATGTTTCAATGAGATCATGGTGGGTGTGTGGAATGCGCTGCTAGCGGTGGTAGTAGAAGCAGATACATTAGGGGCATTTAAGCGACTCTTGGCTAGGTACATGGACGATAGTAGAATGAAGCATAGGTAGTTACTTAGATCTTGAGTAGGTTAAAGGTTCGGCACAACACCGTGGGTCGAAGGGCCTGTACTGTGCTGTACTGTTCTATGTTCGATGACCTCTCGTTCTTTGAAACTCTAGAGAATACAGGCCCAGTTTCCCCACTCTCTCTTCACAGGACAGTCCCGCCATCCCAGGAACAAGTCTGGTGAATCTTCATTGCACTCCCTCTATGGCAATAATATCCTTCCTGAGGTAAGGGAACCAAAACTGCACACAGTACTCCAGGTGTGGTCAAACCAAGGTTCTATACAATTGAAGCAAGGCTTCACTACTCTTGTACACAAGTCCTCTTGTGATAAAGGCTAACAGACCATTAGCCTTCCTAATTGCTTGCTGCACCTGCATGTTAGCTTTCAGTGACTTATTGACAAGGACACCCAGATCCCTTTGTACATCTACACTTCCTAATCTCTTACCATTTAAGAAATGCTCTGCACATCTGTTCCTCCTACCAAAGTGGATAACCTCACATTTGTCCACTTTATATTGCCTCTGCCATGTTCTTGCCCACTCACTAAGTCTGTCCAAATTCCCTTGAAACCGCTTTGCATATTCCTCACAGCATGCATTCGCACTTATTTTGGTATCATCTGTGAACTTGGAAATATTACGTTTGTCCTCATATCCAAATCATTGATATATGTTGTGAACAGCTTGGGCCCAAGCATTGATCCATGCAGCACCCCACTAGTCGCAGCTGGCTAACGCAAGAATGCACCATTTATTCCTACTCTCTGCTTTCTGCCTGTTAACCAATCCTTAATGCATACACATATATTATCTCCTATTCCATGTGCTTTAATTTTGTTAACCGATCTCTTGTGGGATACTTTATCGAAAGCCTTCGGAAAATCCAAGCATACCACGTCTACGGACTCCCCTTTACCAATTCGGTTAGTAACATCCTCAATAAAATCTCGAACAGGTTCGTCAAGAATGATTTCCCATTCATAAATCCATGTTAACTATGCCCAATCAGATCATTATTATCCAAGTGTCCATTTATCACATCCTTTGGAATAGATTCCAGCTTTTTGCCAACGACTGATGTAAGGCTAACAGATCCTTAATTTCCGGTTTTCTTTCTCCCTCCCTTCGTTAATAGTGGAGTGACATTTGCTACCTTCCAATCTGCAGGAACCGCTGTGGACTCTAGAATTTTGAAAGATGATCATCAATGAACCCACTATCTCCATAGTTACCTCTTTCAACACTCTGAGATGCAGGATATCATATCCTGGGGCCTTGTCAACCTTCAGCCCCATTATTTTCTCCAATGCAACTTTCTTCCTAATACTAATTTCCTTCACGTCCTCATTCTCCCGAGTCCCTTGGATCTCTAATTCTGGGAGATTTCTTGTATCTCCCTCAGTTAGGACAGACACAAGATAATCATTTAGCTTCTCTGCCATTTCTCTGTCCCCCATTATAAATTCTCCTGACTTTGCCGCAATGGACCCACATTTGTCTTAACCAAACGTTTCCTTTTTATGTATCTATAGAAGATTTTACAGTCTGTTTTTATGTTTTCTTTTGACCAGTAGATATTGACACTCAAGATAGAGCCCACATATGTAAACCTCAGATCGTTCTCGAGGAGTTCAAAAACTCGCTCTCCCTCCCATTAAAACCCACAAAGAGGGGCAAGAGGTTCAAAGAGCCAGGCTGGTTGCTTTGCAGGCTGATGAATTTTCTCTTGTGCACAAGGCCTTAGCACCAAAGGGAAACACTTCCCTTGTCTCCCCGAAGACCAGAGAATAAAAGGAGGATGATTGGATCCCGGCTAGCCATGGGCTGGAAGGAAAAGCTGAACACACGGGGGCCCATCCTCAAGCCAAACAGGACGATACTGAGACCAGGAGTAATGGCCGACGATCTGTATGTTTCCACTGTAATAAGGCCGATCACCGTCGAGCTGAATGATGGAAATGACGGGGAAAACCTGTAGGATTAATCAGAGTCCACTAGATCAGTGCAGGAAAACGGGCCCCGATGGAAAGCACGGCAGATCAGACTGTGCCTCTAACTGCGGCAGTCAGACCCAGTAAACCTACCACAGAGAGTGCGGGAAAACTTAACAAAATCACCGAGAGTTACCTGGAATTTGTATCCCAAGAAAAAGTGTTCCCATACTCCTCCAATGAGGCAAGCAAGCCCGTAGTCATACTGAGGGATAGAGGGGCCACCCAATCCCTTCTGCTGGGAAAAGGCATGACCTTCCTCCGAGCGTGCAGTGAATGCTCGAGTGTTAGTGAATGGTATCGGAAGATGGTATATGTCCATACTTTTATATCGGGTGCAGTTGGAGTGTGATCTAGTTTCAGGACGGTAACCATGGAGATTGTACCTAGTTTACCGGTGGATGGGTCGACCTAATCCCAGGTAATAATCTAACGGGGGAAAAGGTGGCAGCTTCCCCAGTAGTTCTCGAGAAATCAAAAGAGGTCAGGGAGAAAGAGCAGTTACAGGGGAAGGTCCCTGACATTCTCCCTGATAGTGTGGTGACTCGGTCCATGGCCAAACAATCCCTTGAACTGACACTGCATATGGATTATCCTACTGGCTGGTTGTCTGAAACCTTCTTTCGGAAGGTAATGGACCCAAAGGATGTATTAAACAGATCTTCCTTAGTTGAGGCTCAGCAACAGGACCCAGTGTTAAAAATATATCACAGACTGTCCAAACAAAAACTGAAGCAGAGGGAGTTGCAGAGTGCTACTATTTAAAGAATGAGGTGCTGATGAGGAAGTGGAGACCTCCTCACAGACCTGCGGATGAAGAGAGGACAGTGGTTCACCAGATAGTGGTGCCACTGAGGTCCACTTAAAGAAATATTAAGAATGGCCCACGAACTTCCAATGGCTGGACATGTCGGTGTATGAAAAATCGAAGCCCACATCAGACAGCATTTTGACTGGCCACAACTCCACAAAGATGTGGTAGAGTTCTGTAAAACTGGTCAGACGTGCCAGGTTGTGGGGAAGCCTCAATCTGCAGTTAAACCTACACCCCTAATTCCCATACCAGCTTTTGGGGAACCCTTCAGCAGAGTGTTGGTGGATTGTTCGGGACAACCACTGAAAACAATAGAGGGATTACCAGTATCTTCTCACCATTTTGGATGTGGTGACCCGATTCCCAGAGACCATTCTCCGGAACAACTATCTCTGCCAAGGTAGTTGTGGAGGGGCTAACCCAATACTTTACCCGATATGGGCTGCCTGCTGAGATCCAGATGGACCAGGGTAAGCATTTTATGTCTAATCTTTTTGAAACGGTCATGGGTAATCTGGACATAACCCAAATAAAGTCCAAGGCTTACCAACCACAGTCACAAGGGCCTTTGGAGCGGTACCACCAGAACCTAAAAACAATGATCAGGCCATACTGCTATGAGAAACCCCATGACTGGGACATAGGGTTGGGATTTATCCTGTTGCCTATCAGGGACTTAACCAATGATTCCACTGGCTCTCGTCTCTTTGAATTAGTTTTTGGACACGAGGTGAGAGGTTCTCTTTAACTAATCAAGGAGAAGTTTTTGGGAAAGAGGAATGAGTCTTCCGTGTTAGACTACATTTCCATGCTCTGGGAGCGGCTCAGGGGAGCCTGTGCAATGGCTCAGGAACACCTAAAGATCTCCCAGGCAGCTGTGAAAATGTAAACATAAAGAAATGTCAAGGTTAGAACATTTCAGCCCAGAGACCATGTATTGTTACTACTCCCAATGCAGGGGGAACCCCTGAAATCCCGGTTCAGTGGTCCATATCGAGTGGCAAAAGGAACAGTCAGGTGAATTATTTAATTGACACCCCAGACCAAAGGAAAAAAAAAGTAAAGGCTGTGGAGGGGACAGACAACTACAGATCTGTCAGACAGTCAGGAGGGAAGGATTGAAAAGAATCGTGAGGACAGGTTAGAGGAGGGCCAGGAGGAATACCAACTGGAATTTCCTATTCTCCGATTAGTCAACCCTGAAATGTTAGATAAATTAATCCCCACACTCTCCTCCTTAAATGCAGGTCCAAGAGGCACCCTAAATAGGCTGCAAACAGCATTTATATAAACATGCAATGGCAAGGAAAGGTCCCAAACATGCAAGCCAATGGTGAGGGTGATGCCTTGCTAAGTCGAAGTGCCGCAGGAGAGTGCAGTGAAAGCTGGACAGACATCTGCGAACACTAATATCCCAGAGAATATAGGGCAGATTAGAAAAAAGGATCCTCCCCATAGTAAAGGGAAAAGTGAAGGGAAAATACCCTCAAGTAACCAGCACTTGTGTACCTCACCAGAAAGCTAAAAGTGAGCTCAGTGTGGATCTACCCACTGAAGAACCCAATGATCAGATCCCAAACCCAAATCTAATCAAACCCAACAATTTCAAAGCAGAACTCAGTAAGAACAAAGGCCCAGAGGAAATCTCAGCCACCTCACTGGGGTTAAAGAAACTACTTATTACTCACTGTCGGTTTAGGGAGAAAGATTATCAAGGTGCAGGAACCTGAATGGTTAACGCTTCATTGCAGGAGAGAGAAAAAAATATATAGTAGCTGTTGATACTTTGTCCAGGGTCGAACCCGACACATAACCATCCCAGAAAAAAACTCCAACTCAATTAAATCAGCACAACTGTAACAGAAAATGTCAGCTGCAGTAATTCTAAGGTTAATGTGTGAATTTGAGAAGTGATTATTGGGAATAAATGTGTGTTTCCATCTATTTCTTCCCACAATTCTGCAATGAAATGCTCCTATTATCACATTTGCAGTGTCAAGATAACACAATATGCCAAATGATGAATTTTAATTCATAGATTGGAAACTTACACTAAATATTTAATGGAAAAATCCGACAGTTAAACTTGAAAAAACAGGCAGCCAAGATGGCCACCGCAATTGGCATCTGAAATACTTTTTCACATTCCAAGGCCTACAACAGGAGACACGTCTGATGAGCCTGGACCCAAATCACTGGCTTGTTCCAGCGATTGAATTACCTAAGCTTCCAATCATTAACATTGCATATAAGGCCACCCTGACACACGGACTTTGAAAGAGCAAACTCCTCCAAGTGTAAATACTGGTATCCTGAACCCTGGGGAGATACAAGTTTCCAACCTTGAATCTCATTATAAGGGTCTAGAGAATACAATGAGGCAGTCATGAGACCGTCTGCACATCTCTGTGAAAGCTGTTAGTTTCCGCTGGACAAAGACAGACAAGCCAGTGTTTCAAATTGTGCAGAAGCAGAAGGGTTGTGTCCCTTCTTTCTCTTCAGATAACATCACAAGTTTGAAAACCACATCCGACTGCGGTCCCTCCAAGTCTATATATTACTACAGACAGAGACATCAGGGAAAGGAAGACACCTGCAAGTCTGCCTCCAAGAAATCCCTGAGCCATGTGGGCCAGCCAGAAAGGACACTTCAAATAGCCAAAGACTTCAAGAATACAACTTCAGCCAGAAGACCTCCGAATCGTCCAACCTCACAGAATGAGTATTTTATTTTTATATTTATTCTGGACTCCAATCCACCCAAAAATTTACTTCTCACTCTGTAATCTATTTCTGTGTGATTCTCGTGTGGATGTGTTTTATATTGTTAAGCATAATAAACTCACCTCTTTCGTGTTTCAACTTTCTAAACTCCTCTCAACTTTCTGTAGTATTGAGTTCTCAGTGTCGGATATATGCTTTCCTTTTCTGTCTTATCTTACCATATAGGATCCTTGACATCCATGGGACTCGAGATTTGGCCGCCTCACCCTTTTTCTTTGTGGGAACATGTTTACACTGATCCCCTTGAATTTCCAATTTGAATGCCTCCCAGTGCTCTGAGACTGATTTACCTTCAAGTCGCTGTTTCCAGTCCACTTTCGCTCCGCGGTTTAGTAAAATTGGCCTTGCCCCAATTAGAACTCTAACTCCTATTGTATGTCTGTTCGTTTCCATAGTTATGTTATAACTGACTGAATTATGATCACTCCCACCAAAATGCTCTCCCCTGACATTCCATCCACCTGCCCATCGTCATTTCCTAAAACAAAGTCTAAAACTGCACCCTTTCCTGTTGGACTTTCTGCATGCTGGACAAAAATGTTGTCCTGAATGCACCTCAAGAATTCTGCTCCCTCAATTCTTTTCATACTAAAACTATCCTCGTTAACATCGGGGTGATTAAAATACCCTACTATTACTGCCCTGTTGTTCTTGCACTGCTCAGAGACTTGCCTACTTATCTGCTCCTCGATTAACCTCTGACTATTTGGCTGTCGAGATCACACTCCCAGCAGTGGTTCCTCAGCTGAATCCATATGGCCTCACTTGATGAACCTTCCAACATATCATCCCTCCTCACAGCTGCAAAAGATTCCTTGACCAGAATTGCCAATCCTCTCCTTTCTTAACCCCCTCCCTATTGCGTCTGAAAACCCGGTAACCAGGAACGTTGATTTGCCATTCCTGTCCCACCTTAAGCCATGTTTCTGTAATAACTATGATATCATACTGCCACATGTCTATCTTTGCCCTCCGCTCACCTGCTTTATTTGCAACACTCCATTTATTGAAATAGATCCTCTTGAGCACTGCCAAACCTTTTTTTCATTTTCTCACCCTCATTCCCTCTGTCTTCCAGACTCATCCATTAATTTGCCACCTTCCATTTTCATTTCTGATTTTTTCCCAGCTGAGTCTACCCTCAGGTCCCGCACCTCCCTGCTAAACTAGTTTAAACCCTCCCCAACAATACTAGCAAAACGTTCCGCAAGGAGCCCAGTCCTGGCTCTGTTCACGTTCAACCCGTCCGGCCTGTAAAGGTCCAATCTCCCCCAGAGCCGGTCCCAGTATCACAGGAATATGAATCCCTCCCTCCTGCATCATCTTTCCAGCCACACATTCGTCTGCCTTATCTTTCCATTTCTATACTAAGTTGCAGCTGGCACTGGGAGTAATCTTGCGAATTCTACTTTTTGACTATGTTTGAGGTCCTGCTTGCTAATTTCTTCCCTAGCTCCCTAAATTCTGACTGCAAGACCACATCCCTCTTTCTACCTATGTCGTTGGTTCCCATGTGGACCACGACTTCTGGCTGTTCCCCTCCTCCTTCAAGATGCTCTGCAGTCGCTGAGTGACATCCTTGACCCTGGCACCTGGGAGACAACACACCATCCTCGATTCACGTCTGTGGCCACAGAAACGCCAGTCTGTTCCCCTGACTATTGACTTACCTATCACTATGTCTCTTCCAGTCATCCCTGTATGCCGCTCTGCAGCTTAGCCACCCATGTTGACATGGACTTGCTGTGGCTGCACTCCCCAGGAGAAGCATCACTTCCCTCAGTATACAGAACTGAATACCTGTTGGAGAGTGAGATGCACTCAGGCGTCTCCGGCACTACCTGCCTGATAATTTTTGAATGGCTGCTGATCACCCATTCCCACTCTCCCTGCATGCTCTTCAGCAGTGTGGTGACCACATCTATGAACATGCTAAAGCTGAATAAACTGGTATATGAGAAGGAAGAACGTGCAGGGTTCCGGGAAGAAGACAGGGAATGGGATTAGGTGAATTGTGCATTCGGAGAGCCGGTGCAGACACGACTGGCTGAATAATTCCTTCTGTGCTGAAAAAACACTGTGATGGGGCATCTCAGATGGGTGTAATGGTGGAGAATGGGGGATCCATGGCGGGAAAGAGAAGTTGTCCTATGGGAACCGGAATCTTAGCAGGGACTCTCCGACAACCTGTCCGGCTGGAAGGCATACAGGAAATATCCTCCCTGTCTCCTCCTCCTGAGGTCGCCTCCGGATTCCTGGTGCCAATGCCTGTGTCCTCATGATGGTAATGATATGAAGGATGCAATAAAACACCATGAACTTGGACACCTGCTCCAGTGTCCACTGGAGGACTCCACCCGAGCGGTTCAGACTTCGGAAGCATTGCTTCATCACACCGATGGTCTGTTCCACCATGTTCCTGGTGATTCTATTGCTCACATTATACCCATGTTAATTTTGTGAGGTTGGTTGGTGGTGGGATGTGGTTTGGGGGTGTAGAAACATGAGCTGTGTCTAGAGGAGTTTCCTTTGCCTCCGAGAAGCCACATTCTGGTTCTGCAAGGAGCCCCGGAGTATTGGGACCGGCTGACTGCTTCAAATTGAAGGTATCCTTGCTGCTGCCAGGATAGTGGACATTCACCAACATGATGTACTGGGCATGCTCACACACCAACTGTACATTAATGGAGTGAGAGTGCTTTAGGTTCCTGTACCTCTCCCCGTTGACATGGGGGCCCCGCAGAGCTACCTACACCATTAGGAATCCC
The DNA here is from genome assembly GCF_036365525.1 of Heterodontus francisci. Lineage (NCBI taxonomy): Eukaryota > Metazoa > Chordata > Chondrichthyes > Heterodontiformes > Heterodontidae > Heterodontus > Heterodontus francisci. The sequence continues at coordinate 5,780,950 of NC_090392.1, read as the reverse complement.
GCTATCCTGACAAAGCCACGGGATCACTCATCCTGCTTCTCCCTGCTGAGGGAGAAATTGATGACATAGATGGTCACCCTCACCTCCCAGAATTATCAATGGACAACACACAGGCCTCGCAACTACTGTTCAGTTAGTTTAACATCATTGGTGAGTCAGGTTTTAGAAGCTATAATCAGGGAAAAATCAACACACACTTGGAGAGGTTTGAGATATTTATGGATTGTCAGCACGGATTTCTAAAAAGGCAGATCATGCTTGACTGAACGAATTGAATTTATTTCGATGATCAGGGAAGGTTGATGAAGGGAATGTGGTGGATGTTGTATGCATGGATTTCATGAAATTGTTTGATGAACAACCACACAAAAGCTTGGTTAACAAAATTGAAGCTCAGGAATAGCATCCATTTGGATCAAAAATTGTCCAAATGACAGAAAAAAGAGAAATGTGTTAAATGGTTGTTTTTCAGACTGGAGGATGGTAGACAGTGATGTTTCCCAATGGTCAGTGCGAGGAATACTGTGCTTTTTTTTTTGCTACATATAAATGACATGGATCTTGGAATACAGAGAAGAATTTGCATTTTTTCTGATGATTGCATTCTTGGAGGATGTCACAAACCACCTGCAACATGATATAGATCGGCTAGCAGAATGGACAGAGAAGTGGCAGGTAGAACTTAATAAAGAGGAGTGTGATGTGATTTATTTTGTCAGTTGGAAAAGGAAGGCAATATAGACTTAATGACACAGTTCTAATGATTGTGCAGGAACAGAGGGATCTGGGGCTCCATATGTATTGATCTTTGAAGGTGCCAGGACATATTTGGAGGGTGTTTAGCAAATCATATCAGATATTGGGATTCATCATTAGAGGCAAAGATACAAAATAAGGGAAGTTATGCGGAACCTTCATAAAGCTTTGGTTAGACACCAACTAGAGAACTGTGTCCAGTTCTGGTCACCACACTGCAGGAAGGATGTGAAAGTCCCTGAGAGGGTGCAGAGGAGATTTACCAGAATGATTCCAGGGATGGGAGTTTAGTTACAAAGTGAGTTTGGAGAAGATGGAGTTGTTCTCCTGGTGTAAAGGAGATTGAGAGAGATTTGATAGAGGTGTACATGATTATGATGGACTTAGATAAGATAGACAAGGAAAAACTGTTCCCATTAACTGATGAAACACAGCCTAGGGGACACAGATGGAAGGTTTCGGGTATGAGATACAGGGGGAATATGAGAAGAACCTTTTTACACAGTGGATGGTAATGAGCTGGAACTCACTGCCCATGAGGGTGGTGGAAGCTGAGACAATCAATGATTTCAAAAGGAAACTGGATGGACACCTGAAGGAAATGAACTTGCAGGGATACGGGAATTGAGCGGGGAAGTGGAACTGACTGGATTGTTCCACAGAGAGCTGGCATGCAGGGGCTGAATGGCCTCCTTCTGTGTTGTAAATGACAATCGATTTCTAACACTCTCTGTTGGATATGTCTCCTGCTCCTGCCTGGAACGATCCCGATACATAGACGTTCAATGAAACTGTGACCTTAACGGCCACTGACAGCTCCGTCCTCACCCTGGTGTGAGGCTCCAGGTTGTGTTACAGGAGGTGACACAGCTCTCTGACCACCTCCTTATTGAATCAGAGTCATCTCACACACTGCTCCAGGGTTAGGTGTAGGTAGGAAAAGTGCTCTTGGAAAACCCGGGGTGGGTAGTGCAGAGCCCCCTCCTCCTCCCTCTTTACAGAGCTTCCCCTCTCTGCAGCCTCTGCTCCATTTGTTGCTCATGTGACAGACCCAGTTTCACTGTAACTACAGTCCCCATACCTCGTCCAGAGTTGGGTCACCAAATCTTCTGTCCTCCCTGAATGTCTGCAGCAGCTCACAACACAACCTCCAGAAAACCATCCACAGCACCTCCACTAACTTTACAATAGCAGAAGTAAGTCAAAAGCCCCTCACCTGTCAGTTGGATGACTGGTCCTTTTAAATTCATCATTTGAATGTATGTTCAACTGAGAGTGACTAACACAGGCGGTCATTGGACATTCACTGACCAAGTTTCAAAGAAGTACATCAAAGCTGCTGCTGTGGTACATTGGCATCACTTTCAAATCCACCCTCAAAGGAACAACACATACAAGGTACAATTGAGCTGGAGCTCTGCCCAGCTTGGGACAGTGTGCAGGCCACAGTAGAAGTGGCCGGCTGTGAAGACCACGCGAACAGCACATAGAAGATACGATATGCTGGAGCCCTGCCCAGCATGGGATATTGTGCAGACCGCACTGGAAGTGGCCGGCTGTGCGATTCACATCTCTTTATGAATCCCAGCTTCTGTACTGTCAGCAGCAGTCTTGCTGCAGAGTCTATAATCCTGGCTCGGGACACATACAGAAAAAGAAATTCACTTTACAAGGAGAACTGAAAAAAGAGTGAAGTCGAAAGATTTGCAGGAATATGAGAAATGGACAGGGGAAAGTGAATAAATGGAGGGGTGAGGCCATGGAGCGATTCAAACACAAGAATGAGAATATTAAAATTATGGTGCTGCCAGACCGGCAGCCAATGGATATCAGTGAGCACAGGGGTGATTGGTGATCGGGATTTGGTGTGAGTTCGAATACAGGCAGCAGAGTTCTGGATGGGCTGTGGTTTATGGAGGTTTATAACTGGGAGGGTGAACAAGATGGAATTGGAATAGTCAAGTGTGTATTTAACAGTGATGCAGATGAGGGTTTACGCAGTCGAGGGGCTGAGGCAGAGGTGGAGATGGGTGATATCACAGAGATGGTTTTCAGCAGGGTTGGTGATGAAAAGAATATGGAGATGAACTCAGCTCAGGTTTAAATATAACACAGAAGTTGTAAACTGTCTGGTTGAGCCACAGATATTGGGCAGGGTGGAGTATGTGCTTCCCAGATAGGGGATGGTGTTTGTGATGGAGACCAATGACACTGGTTTCAGTCTTCCCAAAAGTTACATTACAGAACAGTATTTCAGTGAAACAGGGTTTGCAGATCTCCTAGTCTGAAATAGAGACAGCAACAGCAGCAAAGTTGAGAGAGTAAATGACAAGAACTGTAATACAGTTGACAATGGTTTATAGAGCTAATAGCTGGCGATATTCACCAGGCATACAACGGCAGCAAGAAGGGCAGAGTAAATTACAGGAGCAGTAATGCAGTCAAACATGGTTTAAAGAATTAATAGCGAGATAGAGAGACTTACCAGGGACACCAATAATAGCCAGGATGGGATAGTAAATATATTGAATAATCTTCTGTGCGAGATAGATACGAGTGTTTAATGAGAACCAATCATAATATGTAGAAAGATAGTAAAGTTCCGAGGATAAACTCCTGTCCATTGTTGTAACATTCCCATCTATTGTTCTCAGATTCTAACCCATTGTTGTAACATTCCAATCTATTGTTCTTATACTCTGACCCATTGTTGTAACATTCCAATCTATTGTTCTCAGATTCTGACCCATTGTTGTAACATTCCAATCTATTGTTCTCAGATTCTGACCCATTGTTGTAACATTCCAGTCTTTTGTTCTCAGATTCTAACCTATCCTCTCTCTATCTCTCTGGAGCAGCTGATCTCTGAAAGTGCCGGGGCTGATGTTCCCACTGACACTGTGGAATAACACATTGAAAGAAGCCCCTTATGAATAGGAGATGGAAAACGTCCAGTGACACAATTAGGGTCCATGGAGACTGACATTAATTACAGTCACGGAACAAACAGATTCAGTTAACCCTTTTCAATCCAACACATTTGTACCACAATAAAGTTGAACATTTACCCAGTCTGGATGGGATGTATGGGGGTTGCTGAGGGAATCAATGGTGGAAATAGCCGAGGCACTGGCCAGAATCTTCCAATCCCCCTTGGATATGGGCGTGATGAGAGGTTTCCACAGACTCACCACTCTTTGGGTGAAGAAACGTCTCCTCATCTCAGTCCTGAAAGTTTTACCCCGTATCCTTAGACTATAACCGTGGTTCGGTAGTCCCCCACCATCGGGAACATCCTTCCTGCATCTACCCTGTCAAGCCATGTTAGAATTTTATAGGTTTCGATGAGATCCCTCCTCACTCTTCTGAATTCCAGTGAATATAGTCCTAACCGACTCAATCTCTCCTCCTACGACAGTCCTACCACCCCAGGAATCAGTCTGGTAAAACTCTGCTGCACTCCCTCTATAGCACGAACATCCTTCCTCAGATAAGGAGACCAAAACTGCACACAATATTCCAAGTGTGGCCTCACCAAGGCCCTGTATATTGCAGTAAAACATCCCTGCTCCTGTACTCGAATCCTGTCTCTATGAAGGCCAACATACATTTTCCTTTTTCTACCGCCTGTTGCACCTGCATGCTCACCTTCAGTGACTGGTGTACGAGAACACCCAGGTCTCGCTGCGTATTCCCCTCTCTCAGTTTATAGCCGTTCAGATAATAATCTGCCTTCCTGTTTTTGCTCGTAAAGTGGATAACTTCACATTTATCCACATTATCCTGCATCTGCCGTGCATTTGCCCACTCATTCAACTTGTCCAAATCACCCTGAAGCCTCTCTGCATCCTCCTCACAACTCACCCTCGCACTCAATTTTGTATCAGCTGCAAATTTGGAGATATTACATTTAGTTTCCTCATCTAAATCATTAATATATATTGTGAATAACTGAGGTCCTAGCTCCGATCCCTGCGGTACCCCACTAATCACTGTCTGACATTGAGAAAAAGATCCGTATGTTCCAATGCTTTCTTTCCTGTCTGCCAACCAATTTTCTATCCATCGCAATACACTTCCCCCAATCCCATGTGCTTTAATTTTACATGCTAATCCCTGACGTGGAACTTTATCGAGAGCCTTCTGAAAGTGCAAATAAACCACATCCACTGGCTCCCCCTCATCAATTCTACCAGTTACATCCTCGAAGAATTCTAGCAGATTTATCAAGCATGATTTCCCTTTCATAAATCCACGCTGACTCTTCCCTATTCTACTGTTCTCTAAGTGCTCTGCTGCAAAATATTTAATAATGGACTCCAGGATTTTCCCCACGACCGATGGCAGACTGAATGGTCTATAATTCCCTGCTTTCTCTCTACCTCCCATTTTTAATAGTGGGGTAACATTAGCTACCTTCCAATCTGTAGGAACTGTTCCAGAGTCCATAGAATCTTGGAGGATGACCACCAATGCATCCGCTATTTCTAGGGCCACTTCCATAAGTATTCTGGGATGCAGATTACCAGGCCCTGGGGATTCATCGGCCTTCAATATCATCTCCTTCCCCAACACCATTTCTCCACGAAGACTGATTTATTTCAGTTCCTCTCTCTCACTAAACCCTGTATTTACCAACATTTCTGGGATTATATTGGTGTCCTCCTTTGTGAAGACAGAACTAAAGTTTGCATTTAGTTGGTCAGCCATTTCTTTGTCTCCCAGAATACATTCCCCTGTTTCTGACTGTAACGGACCTACATTTGTCTTCGCCAATATTTTCCGCTTCACATACCTTTAAAGTCAGTTTTTATGTTCCCCGTAAGCTTACTCTCATACTCCATTTTCCCCTTCTCAACAATCCCTTGGTGCTCCTTTGCTGAATATGAAACTGCTCCCAATCCTCAGGTCTGTTGTTTTTTCCTGGAAAATTTATTTGCCACTTCCTTGGATCTAATGCTATCTCTAATTCTCCTTGTAAGCCATGATTTGGCTCCCTTTTTCGTTTTAATTTTGCGCCAGACAGGAGTAAACAATTGTTGCAGTTTATCCATGTCCTCTTTGAATGTTTGCCATTGCCTATCCAGGGTCATCTCTTTAAGTGAATTTTCCCAATGTATCATCGTCAGCTCATGCCTCATACCTTCGTAGCTTACATTATTAAGATTCACGACCCTAGTCTCAGAATCAACTAGGTCACTCTCTATCGTGATGAAGGATTTTATCATATTATGGTCGTTCATCCCCAAGGGATCTCGCACAACTAGATTGTCAATTATTCCTCTCTCATTACACAATAACTATTCTAGGATGGCCTGTTCTCCAGTTGGTGCTTCAAAGAATTGGTCCTGAAAACCATTCCGTATATTCTCCAGGAATTCCTCCACAATGTATTGTGACCAATTTGATTTACCCAATCTATATGCAGATTCAAGAAACCCATAATTACAGATGTTCCTTTATCGCATGCGTCTCTAATTTCCTGTTCAATGGCATTCCCAAATTCAGCACTACAGTCTGGGGGTCTATATACAACCCCCCTAAGGTTTTTTGCCCCTTAGTGTTTGTCAACTCTACCCATACATATTCGACATCGTCAGATCTAATATCCTGTCTCACTATTGCGTTCATTTCCTCTTTAACCAGCAATGCAACTCCACCAAGGGTGGAGATAGGCCGTTTTACTGATGGTGTGAATATTTGGTAGGAAACTCATCTCAAGGCATCTCAAGGTGAACTATGTAACCAAGTATGTGAACAGTTTTGGTTAGTCTCAAACATTTACAAAGGAGAGGAATGAAGTGTGTAACAAGGAGATGTTTGGAGCAGAGACAGAAAACAATGACTTCAATCTTCTCAATATTTAATTGGAATTGCAGAAGTGTGAGGTAATACATCTTGAAAGGATGAATGAGGAGAGACAATACAAGTTAAATGGTGTAACTATAAAGATGGTGAAGTAACAGAGACACTTGGGGTGTTTGTACACAAATCTTTGAAGGTGGCAGGAAAGTTTAACTAGACAGTTAATAAATATATGGGATCCTAGGGTTTATAAATAGAGGCAAAAAGAACAAAAGCAAGGACATTATGTAAAACATATATAAAATACTAGTTCAGCTGCACCTGGAGTCTTGTGTCGAATACTGGGAACCACACTTTAGGAAGGACATGAAGCCTTCAGAGAGGGTACAGAACTGTTTTACTAGAATTTGTCCAGGCATGAGGGATTACAGTTGTGCAGCTGGGGTTGTTCTGCTTAGAGCAGGGAACTTTCAGAGGATATTTGACTGAGGTGTTTAACATTAGGAAGGGTTCAGATAAATTAAATAAAGAGAAACTGTTTCCACTTTCCAAGGGGCCGTTAACCAGAGACACAGATTTAAGGCGATTGGTAAAAGAAGCAGATATGAGGATTTTTGTTTCTGAGTGGTTTGGATTTGGGAGGCACTGTCTGATAGGCTGATGAATACAGATTCAATAATAGATCCCAAAAGGGAATTGGATAAATATCCGAAGCAGAAAAAAATTCAAGAATATAGTGAATGAGCCAGGGAGTGGGACGAACTGGATTGCTTTTTGAAAGGGTCAGCACCGACATGATGGGCCGAATGACCTCATTCAGTCTAATCTATTCTATGATTCTATGATTGCTTCTGCCTGTACTTTCACAATATTCCGATCCTTTCAACATGCGTTTGAGAAAGTACCACATAACAACGACATAGGTAGGAAGAGAGATGGGGATTTAAGACAGAAATTCAGGGAGCTAGGGTGGAAGCTGAGAGCGAGAACAAACAGAGTTGTTACCTATGAGTTGTTGCCCGTGCCACGTGATAGCCAAGCGAGGAATAGGGAGAGAGAGGAGTTGGACACGTGGCTGCAGGGATGGTGTAGGAGGGAGGGTTTTGGTTTCCTGGATAATTGGAGCTTTTCTGGAGTAGGTGGGACCTCTACAAACAGGATGGTCTTCACCTGAACCAGAGGGATACCAATATCCTGGGGGGGGGGGGGGGGGGGGGGTGGAGATTTGCTAGTGCTCTTCGGTGGGGTTTAAACTAATTCAGCAGGGGAATGGGAACCTAAATTGTAGTTCCAGTGTACAGGATGTTGAGAGTAGCAAGGTCAGGGATAAGGTGACAAGGACGAAAGAGGGCACAGGCAAGCAAGAACCTGGTTTAATGTGTGTCTACTTCAACGCCAGGAGCATCCGGAATAAGGTGGGTGAGCTTGCAGCATGGGTTGGTACCTGGGATCTCGATGTAGTGGCCATTTCGGAGACATGGGTAGAGCAGGGGCAGGAATGGATGTTGCAGGTTCCGGAATTTTGATGTTTCAGTAAGAACAGAGAAGATGGCAAAAGAGGGGGGGGGGGGGGTGTGGCATTGCTAATCAAGGAGAGTATTACAGCGGCAGAAAGGACGTTTGAGGACTCGTCTACTGAGGTAGTATGGGCTGAGGTTAGAAACAGGAGAGGAGAGGTCACCCAGTTGGGAGTTTTCTATAGACTTCCAAATAGATCCAGAGATGTAGAGGAAAGGATAGCGAAGATGATTCTCGACAGGAGCGAGAGTAACAGGGTAGTGGTTATGGGGGACTTTAACTTTCCAAATATTGACTGGAAATACTATAGTTCGAGTACTTTAGATGGGTCAGTTTTTGTCCAGTGTGTGCAGGAGGGTTTTCTGACACAGTATGCAGACAGGCCAACCAGGGGCGATGCCACATTGGATTTGGTACTGGGTAATGAACCCGGCCAGGTGTTAGATTTAGATGTAGGTGAGCACTTTGGTGATAGTGATCACAATTCGGTAAGGTTTACCTTATCGATGGGCAGGGACAGGTATATACCGCAGGGCAAGAATTATAGCTGGGGGAAAGGAAATTATGATGCGATTAGGCAAGATTTAGGATGTGTAGGATGGGGAAGGAAACTGCAGGGGATGGGCACAATAGAAATGTGGAGCTTATTCAAGGAGTAGCTACTGCGTGTCCTTGATAAGTATGTACCTGTCAGGCAGGGAAGAAGTTGTCCAGCGAGGGAGCCGTGGTTTACTCAAGAAGTTGAAGTACTTGTCAAGAGGACGAAGAAGGCTTATGCTAGGATGTGACGTGAAGGCTCAGTTAGGGCGCTTGAGAGTTACAAGCGAGCCAGGAAGGATCTAAAGGGAGAGCTAAGAAGAGCAAGGAGAGGACACGAGAAGTCATTGGCGGATAGGATCAAGGAAAACCCTAAGACTTTCTATAGGTATATCAGGAATAAAAGAATGACTAAAGTTAGATTAGGGGCAATCAAGGATAGCAGTGGGAAGTTGTGTGTGGAATCAGAGGAGATAAGGGAAGCGTTAAATGAATATTTTTCGTCAGTATTTACAGTAGAGAAAGAAAATGTTGTCGAGGAGAACACTGAGGTTCAGACTACTAGGCTAGATGCATTTGTGATTCACAAGGAGGAGATGTTAGCAATTTTGGAAAGTGTGAAAATAGATAAGTCCCCTGGGCCAGATGGGATTTATCCTAGGATTCTCTGGGAAGCCAGGGAGGAGATTGCAGAGCCTTTGTCCTTGATCTTTATGTCGTCATTGTCGACAGGAATAGTGCCGGAAGACTGGAGGATAGCAAATGTTGTCCCCTTGTGCAAGACGGGGAGTGGAGACAGCCCTGGTAATTATAGACCTGTGAGCCTTACTTCGGTTGTGGGTAAAATATTGGAAAAGGTTATAAGAGTCAGGATTTATAATCATCTTGAAAAGAATAAGTTCATTAGCGATAGTCAGCACGGTTTTGTGAAGGGTAGGTCGTGCCTCACAAACATTATTGAGTTTTTTGAGAAGGTGACCAAACAGGTGGATGAGGGTAAAGCAGTGGATGTGGTGTATATGGATTTCAGTAAGGCGTTCGATAAGGTTCCCCACGGTAGGCTATTGCAGAAAATGCAGAAGTATGGGATTGAAGGTGATTTAGAGCTTTGGATCAGAATTGGTTGATGGAAAATGTTCATTCTGGAGTTTAGTTACTAGTGGTGTACCGCAAGGATCTGTTTTGGGGCCACTGCTGTTTGTCATTTTTTTAAATGACCTGGATGAGGGTGTAGAAGGGTGGGTTAGTAAATTTGCGGATGACACGAAGGTCGGTGGAGTTGTGGATAGTGCCGAAGGATGTTGTCGGGTACAGAGGGACATAGATAGGCTGCAGAGCTGAGCTGAGAGATGGCAAATGGAGTTTAATGTGGAAAAGTGTGAGGTGATTCACTTTGGAAGGAGTAACAGGAATGCAGAGTACTGGGCTAATGGGAAGATTCTTGGTAATGCAGATGAACAGAGCGATCTTGGTGTCCAGGGACATAAATCCCTGAAAGTTGCTACCCAGGTTAATAGGGCTGTTAAGAAGGCATATGGTGTGTTAGCTTTTATTAGTAGGGGGATCGAGTTCCGGAGCCACGAGGTCATGCTGCAGCTTTACAAAACTCTGGTGAGACCGCACCTGGAGTATTGCGTGCAGTTCTGGTCATCACATTATCGGAAGGATGTGGAAGCTTTGGAAAGGGTGCAGAGGAGATTTACTAGGATGTTGCCTGGTATGGAGGGAAGGTCTTACGAGGAACGGCTGGGGGACTTGAGGTTGTTTTCGTTGGAGAGAAGGAGGAGGAGAGGTGACTTAATAGAGACATATAAGATAATCAGAGGGTTAGATAGGGTGGATAGTGAGAGTCTTTTTCCTCGGATGGTGATGGCAAACACGAGGGGACATAGCTTTAAGTTGAGGGGTGATAGATAGAGGACAGATCTTCGAGGTAGTTTCTTTACTCAGAGAGTAGTAGGGGCGTGGAACGCCCTGCCTGCAACAGTAGTCATCTCGCCAACTTTAAGGGCATTTAAGTGGTCATTGGATAGACATATGGATGAAAATGGAATAGTGTAGGTCAGATGGTTTCACAGGTCGGCGCAACATCGAGGGCCGAAGGGCCTGTACTGCGCTGTAATGTTCTAATTCTAATTCTAATAACAGCCATGTTGCCAAATTGGAAACACATGCGATTAAAGGACCAATGTCAGCCGTGACTCAGTTTGTATCTCTCTCCCCTTTCAGTCACAAGCTTCTAGGATCAAGTGTCACTGCAGGACTTGATCACAAGAATCAATGCTGACATTGCAGTGCAGTACTGAGGGTGTGTTGCACTGTCAGAGGTGCAGTCTATCGAATGAAACTTTAAACAAAGTTGCAGTCTGCCCTCTCAGGTGGATGTTAAAGATCCCACCGCACTATGTAGACGCAGAGCAGGGGAATTATTCCCGGTGTCCTGGTCAATATTTCTCCTTCAATCAACATCACAAAAACAGATCTGATCATGATCACATTGCTGCTTGTGGGATCTTGCTGTGCAGAAATTGTCTGCCCTGTTTCCTAAATTACAAGTGTGACTGCACTTTAGAAAGTCCTCATTTGTTGTAAATCACTTTGGGACATGCAGTCGTCATTCAAGGCGCTACATCAATGAAAGTCTTTTATTTTCAATGGCAGCATGCAGGAAATTAGCTCGCTGACAGAAAGCAGGCAGTAGTGGAGAATGGTTATTGTTCAGTCTGGAGGGAAGTACACAGTGGGGTTCCCCACGGTCACTGTTGGGATTACTGTTGCTGTATGTTAATGCAATGGGCTTGTGTACAGAGGGGATAATGTCAAAGTTTTCAGATGACAGGAAAGTTGGAAATGTTAATACACAGTGAGAAGGATAGTAACAGACTTCAGGATGATGGAGACTGACTGGTGAAATGGGGAGGAACATGGCAGATGTAATTTAACACTGTGAAGTGTGAAGTGATATGTTTTTGCAGGAAGTGTAAGGGAAGGCAATATAAACAAATGGGTACTGTTTAAATGAGGAGACAGGAACAGAACAACTTGGAGTGTATTCGCACAGATCTTTGAAGGTCGCACGAAAAGTTGAGAAAGTTATTCACCGATGTTCAAACTTATGACAGAGGCCAGGTAGAAAATTCTATTGAGAACCAGGCTGAATATAGAGGGTCCAGAGGGGAAGTGAAAAAGCAAATAACAGAAGCAAAGAGAGAGCATGAAAAGAGACTGGCAGCTAGCATAAAAGAAAATTCCAATGTTTTATGCAAACATATAAATAGTAAAAAGGGTAGTAAAAGGAGGAATGGGGCTGACTCAGCACCAGAAATGGGATTTACACATGGAGGCAGAGGGCATAGCTGAGGTACTAAATAAATACTTTGCATCTGTCTTTAACAAGGAAGAAGATACGGAATCCTTTCCTTTATTAGCCGAGGTATAGAATATAAGAGTAGGGAGGTTATGCTGGAACAGTAATACTCATTGCTTAGGCCACAACTTGAGTACTGTGTGCAGTTCTGGTCACCTCATTACAGAAAGGATGTAATTGCACTAGAGAGGGTACTGAGGAGATTTATGAGGATGTTGCCAGGACTGGAAAGGTGCAGCTATGAGGAAAGATTGGATAGGCTGAGCTTGTTCTCCTTGGAACAGAGAAGGCTGAGGGGAAATCTGATTGGAATGTGCAAAATGTTGAGGGGCCTGGTTAGAGTGGAGGTGAAGGGTCTATTCACCTTAGCAAAGAGGTCAGTGACAAGGGGGAATAGACTTAAAGTGATTGGTAGGAAGATTATAAGTGAGCTGCGGATTTTATTTTTCTCCCAGCGGGTGGTGGGAGTCTGGAACTCACAGTCCGAAAGGGTAGTTGAGGCAGAAACGCACAACTCATTCAAAAGGATAGGCACCTCAAGTGCTGTAATCAATCAAATGCTGGAAGTTAGGATCGGAATGGATGGATCGTTTTTCAGACAGCATAGACACGATGGGCCAAGTGGTCTCTCTCTGTGCCATAAACTTTCTATGGTTCTAAGATGCAACCCAGGCAATGTTGAAAGAGGAGGTAAGTCAGACACTAGTGCGGTTTAAAATTGATAAAGAGGAAGTATTAGATAGGCTGTCTGTACTTAAAGTGGATAAAACACCAGGACCAGATGGGATGCATCCAAGGATACTGAGGGAAGTGAGGGTGAAAATCACAGAGGCACTGGACATAAATTTTCAGTCTTCCTTGGACTCGGGGTGATGCCAGAGGACTGGAGAATTGTAAACGTTACACCCTTGATCAAAAAAGGGTGTAAAGGTCAACCCAGCAACAACAGGCCAGTCAGTTTAACTACAGTGGTGGGAAAACTTCTAGAAAAAAAATTTTTGGGCAAAATCAATAATCACATGGACATATGCGAGTTAATTAAGCAAGCCAGCATGGATTTCTTCAGGGAAAATCATGTTTAACTAACTTGCTGGAGATTTTTGAGGTGGTAACAGAGAGAGTTGATAAGGGTAATGCTGTTGATGTGGTAAACATGGATTTTCATATGACAGTCTATTCAGTTTAAATGGAACCTGCCTCCGCCATACTCAAGCAGTGCATTCCAGACATTTAACCACTCTCTGCGTGCAAAAACATTTTAACACAGTGCCACACAACAGACCTGTGAGCAAACTTGCAGCTCACGGAATAAAAGGGACGGGGGTTGCAACATAGATACGAAATCAGCTGAGTGACAGGAAACAAAGAGTAGTGGTTAATAGATGTGTTTCAGGCTGGAGGAAGGTTTGTGGTGGAGTTCCCCAGGGATCAGTGTTCGGATCCTTTCTTTTCCTGATATATATTAATGACCTAGACCTTGGTGTACAGGCAACAATTTCAAAGTTTACAGATGATATGTAACTGGAAGCATTGTGAACTGTGAGGAGGATAGTGAAGAACTTCAAAAGGACATTGAAATGTTGCTGGAATGGGCAGACAGGTGGCAGGTGAAGTTCAATGCAGAGAAACGTGAAGTGATTCATTTTGGTAGGAAGAACATGGAGAGACAATGTAAAATAAAGGTTACAATTCTAAAGGGGGTGAAAGAGCAGATCGACCTGGGTGTATACGTGCATAAGTCATTGAAGGTGGCAGGACAGGTTGAGTGAGCATTTAATAAATCATATAATCCCCTAGGCTTTATTAATAGGGACATAGAGTACAAGAGCAAGGATGCTATATTGAACTTGCATAAGACGCTACTTCGGCCTCAGCTGGAGTATTACATCCAGTTCTGGACACCACACTTGAGAAAAGACGTGAGGGCATTGGAGAGAGTGCAGAAAAGATTCACGAGAATGATACCCAGGATGAGGAATTTCAGTTATGAAGATAGATTGGAGAAGTTAGGACTGTTTTCCTTGCAGAAGGCTGAGAGTTGATTTATTAGAGGTTTCAAAAATCATGATGTGTCTGGACAGAGTAGACAGAGAGAAACTGTTCCCACTCGTGAAAGGATCAAGAACGAGAGGGCACAGATTTAAAGTAATGGGTAAAAGGTGCAAAGACGACATGAGGAAAAGCTTTTTTCACACAGTGAAACAGGGTCTGGAATGCACTGCCTGAGAGTGTGGTGGAGGCAGGTTCAACTGAAGCTGAATAGACTTTAATCTGAGAAGGAAGAGTGTGCAGGTTACATGGAGAATTCAGGGAACGGCATTCAGTGAATTATTCATTCAGAGAGCCAGTGCAGACACGAAAGGCTGAATTGGTCCTTCTGTAATGCATTAATTCTGATTGTTTCATAGCAGGATGGTGACCAAGGGGACGCTGTGATGGGGCGTCTCAGATGGGTGTAATGGTGGAGAATGGGGGATCCATGGAGGGAAAGGGAAGTTGTCCTATGGGAGCTCGAATCTTAGCAGGGTCTCTACGACAGCCTGTCCGGCTGAAAGGCATCCAGGAAATATCCTTCCTGCCTCCTCCTCCTGAGGTAGCCTCCGGAATCCTGATGTCAATGCCTATGTCCTCATGATGATGATGATGTGAATGGTGCAGCAGAACACCATGAACTTTGACACCTGCTCCAGTGTGTACTGGAGGGCTCGCTCCGAGCGGTTCAGATATCAGAAACATTGCTTCATCACACCGATGGTCTGTCCCACCATGTTCCTGGTGACTCCATTGCTCACATTATACACATGTTAATTGTGTGAGGTTGGTTGGCGGTGGGGGTGGTTTGAGGAGTAGAAACATGTGCCGTGTCTAGAGGGGGGTTTATTTATCTCCGATGAACCACATTCTGGTGCTGCATGGAGCCCCGAAGTGTTGGGACCGGCTGACTGCTTCAGAATGGAGTTATGGTGGCTGCTGCGAGGTTAGTGGACATGCTCACACACCAACTGTACATTAATGGAGTGAGAGTTCGTTCAGTCCCTGTACCTCTCCCTGTTGATATGGAGGCCCCGCAGAGCCACCTACACCATCAGGAATCCCGCTATCCTGACAAAGCCACTGGATCTCTCATCCAGCTTCTCCCTGATGAGGGAGAAAATGATGAGATAGATGGTCACCCTCACCTCACTGAATTATCAATGGACAACACACAGTCCTCGTAACTACTGATCAGTTAGTATAACATCAGTGGTGAGTATGGTTTTAGAAACAATCATCAAGGGAAGACACTATCAACACACACTTATAGAGGTTTGAGTTAATTAAGGATTGTCAGCATGGATTTTTTTTAATAGGAAGATCATGCTTTACTAATCTAATAGCATTGTTTGATGATGTATCAGATAACAATGATGAAGGGAATGTGGTGGATGCTGTTTATAAAGGTTTTTTTAAAAGCGTTTGATAAGGTGCCACATAAAAGGCTGGTGAACAAAACTGAGCTTCATGAAATTGAAGGGTCGGTGTCCAATTGAATCAAAAATTGGCTTCAGGACAGAAAACAGAGAAATGTTTGAAATGTTTGTTTTTCAGACTGGAGAATGGTAGATAATGAGTGTTCCCCGAGGATCAGTGCTAGGACCTCTGCTTTTTTTTTCTATACATAAATGACTTCGATCTTGGAATTCAGAGTGGAGCCTCACAATTTGCCGATGATACCAAATTTGGAGGACAGACAAACAGTGAGGATGATACAAACTGTCTGCAACAGGACACGGATAGAAAGGCAGAATGGGCAGAGAAGTTGCAGATCGAATTTAATACACAGGAGTGTGAGGTGATGAATTTTGGCAGAAGGGATAGTGTCAGGCGATGCAGACAGAATGGTACAGTTCCACTGAGTGTGCAGGAACGGACGGACCTGTGTGTGGATGTGTATAAATCTTTGAAGGTGGCAGGACATATTGACAGAGTGATGACAAAGCATATGAGACCTCGGGATTCATAAATAGAGGCAAAGAGTGCAAAAGCAGGGAAGTTATGCTTAAAATGTAGACAGCTCTGGTTGGGCCCCAAGTGGGGTACTGTGACCAGTTCTATTCACCACACTTTAGGAAGGATGTGAGGGCCATTGAGAGGGTGCAGTGGATATTTACCAGAATGGTTCCAGGGATGGGGGATTTTAGCAACAAGGTTAGTCTGGAAAAAACTGGGATTGTTCTCCCTGGAGTAAAGAAGATTGCGGGAATATTTACTGGAAGTGTGCAAGATTGTGACAGAATCACAGAAAATCACAGATTCATTGCAGCACAGAAGGAGGCCATTCGGCCCATCATATCTGCACCGGCTCACTGAGTGAGCAATTCACTTAGTGTCTATTTCCCATAACCCTGTACATTATTCCTTATCAGGTCACTATATAATTCCCTTTCCAATGCCTGAAGTGTACCTGCCTCCATCGCACTCTCAGACAGTGCAATCCAGAACCTAACCACTCACTGTGCAAAAATGTTTTCCTCATGTTCACATTGTTTTCTTTAAACAAGTACATTAAATCTGTGCCCATCCATTTTTGATCCTTTGACAAGTGGGAACAGTTTCTCCCCACCTAATCTGTCCAGACCCCTCATGATTTTGACAGGTTTAGATAAGATAGACAAGGAAAAACTGTTCCCATTAACTGATGAAGCACAGACTAGGGGACACAGATGGAATGTTTTGGGTTAGAGATACAGGGGGAATATGAAGAAGAACTTTTTTACACAGTGGATGGTAATGAGCTGGAACTCACTGCCCATGAGGGTGGTGGAAGCCGAGACAATCAATGATTTCAAAAGGAAACTGGATGGACACCGGAAGGAAATGAACTTGCAGAGATAGGGGATTGAGCGGAAGAGTGGGAATGACTGGATTGTTCCACAGAGAGCTGGCATGGAGGGGCGAATGGCCTCCTTCTGTGTTGTAAATGACTCCATCACTCTCCATGACTCTACGTTGGATATGTCTCCTGCTCCTGCCTGGGAAGTTCCAGATACATCGACGTTCAATGAAACTGTGACCTTAACGGCCACTGACAGCTCCATCCTCACCCTGGTGTGAGGCTCCAGGTTGTGTTACAGGAGGTGACACAGCTCTCTGACCAGCTCCTTATTGAATCAGAGTCACCTCACACACCGCTCCTGGGTTAGGTGTAGGTAGGAAAACTGCTCTTGGAAAACCCGGGGTGGGTAGTGCAGAGCCCCCTTCTCCTCCCTCTTCACAGAGCTTCCCCTCTCTGCAGCCTCTGCTCCATTTGTTGATCATGTTACAGACCGAGAGACACTGCAACTACAGTCCCCATACCTCGTCCAGAGTTGGGTCACCAAATTCTCTGTCCTCCCTGAATGTCTTCAGCAGCTCACAACAAAACCCCCAGAAAACCATCCACAGCACCTCCACTAACTTTACAATAGCAGAAGTAAGTCTAAAGTCTCTCACCTGTAAGTTTTATGCCTGGTCCTTTTAAATAACACTGGAGGGGGTTCCTCGTGCTGCTGAATGTATGTTCAGCTGAGAGTGACTAACACAGGCGGTCAGCGGACATGCACTGACCAGGTTTCAAAGTCGTACATCAAAGCTGCTGGAATGGCTGATTGACATCATATTCAATTCCCTCCTCACACTACAGACACACACAAGTTACACCCACACTAGCACCCCGGCCAGCCTGATTCCTGCACAATGTGCTGGATGTGACCGGCAGTGCAGCTCACACCATTTAATGGATCCAAACTTCCACAGCACCAGTGGAGCTGGAGAGATGAAATGTGTGGTCAGGGAGAGAGACAGAGGGAAAGAAACTCACTTTATAAAGGGAATTAGAAAAATACTTTAAGATGAACACGTTTCAGGAATATTGGAAATGGACAGGCGATTGGGGTAATGAGAGGGACGAGGCTGTGGAGGGATTTTGTCGCAGAGACACAGCACTGAAACAGTCCCTTCGGCCCACTGTGTCTGTGCTGACCAACAACCACCCATTTATACTCAACCTGCATTAATCCCATTATTCGTAACACATCCCCACCATTCTCTTACCACCTACCAACACTTGGGATAAATTACAATGGCCAATGTACCTATCAACCTGCAAGTCTTTGGCTGTCAGGAAACCAGAGCACCCTGCTGAAACCCACGCGGTGACAGGGAGAACTTGCAAACTCCGCACAGGCAAATTCGAACCTGTCTTGGTGGAGCTGTGAGGCTGTGGTGTTAACCACTGTGCCACCAATTCTATCGCATGGTTGGAATATTAAAATTAAGGTGTTACTGGACGAAAAGCCAATGTAGGTCAGTGAGCACAGAGATGTTGGGTAAACAGAATTTAGTGTAAATTAGAAGATGGCAGCAGAGTTTTGGATAACCACAAGGTTACAGAGAGTAGAATGTGGGAGACAAGCCAGGAGTGTGTTAGAATAGTCAAATCTCGAGGTAACAAAGGCAAGGTTGAGGGTTTCAGCAGTCGATGAGCTCAGCTGTCTCTCTCTCTCTCTCTCTCTCTCTCTTTCTCTGTCTCTCTCGCTCTCTCTCTCTGTCTCCCTCACTTTCTCTATCCCATGCTCAGAATCTTAAATGTTTCAATCAAGTCGCCCCTTACTCTTCTAATCTCCAGCTGATATAAGCCTAGCCTGTCCAGCCTTTCCTCATAAGGCAGTCCACCCATATTAGTCTAATGAACCTTCTCTGAACTGCTTACAACGCATTTACATCCTTCCTGAAATATGGAGACCAGGAATGTACACAGAACTCCAGATACTGTCTCACCAATGCTCTCCCTACCTTTGCATTCAATTCCACTCACAATAAATGATAACATTATATTAGCTTTCCTAATTACTTGCTGAACCTGCAGAGTAACCTTATGCAATTCATACACCAGGACACCCAGATACTCCTGCATCATAGAGTTCTGCAATGCCTCACCATTCAGATAATATGCTTAGTTTTATTTCCTACCAATATGGACAATTTCACATTTTCCCACATTATACTCCATTTCCCAGATCTTTGCATTCTCACTCAATCTATCTTTGTCCCTTTGTAGCCTCCTTATGTCCCCTTCAGATCTTTGTGTCTTCAACAAATTTAGCAACCACACCCTCGGTCCGTTCATCCAAGTCATTTATATAAAAAAAGGTTGAGGACTCAGCACTGATCTCTGTGGCACACCACTCGTTACATCCTGCCAACCAGAAAATTACCCATTTATGCCTGCTCTCTGTTTCCTATTAGCTAACCAATCTTCTATCCATGCCAGTATGCTACCCCCTTCACCAGGAGCTTTTATTTTCCGCTATAACTTTTGATGTGGCACCTTATCAAATACCTTCTGGAAATCTTTGTACAGTACATCCACCAGTTCCCTTTTAGCCACAGCACATGTTACTTCTTCAAAGAACTCCAGTTAATTGGTAGAACATAATTTCCCTTTCACAAAAACATGTTGACTCTACCTGATCACTCTAAATTTTTCTACCTGCCCTGCTATAAAATCTTTAATAATAGCTTCTAAAATCTAATCCACAGCCAGAAAGCCTTTCTCATCTGTCACAGATTGTTTCTCTACCATGTTTATTCTGATTTTGTGCTGTATTTGAACCTCCTTTTGGGTAATCTCCGACCCGAGATCAGACCTTACTGTGGTGTAGGAGAGGGAACAGAGACATCGGGATGATAGGCTTGGTTTACTTGGTTTGTGAAAAATAGTAAACTCAGTTGTGCGATCATTGCTGAGAATGGGTAGGACATTTGGCAACAAAGAGAATTTATACTCAATCAAACGTGTGTGTTCATCACTAAGAGCGGGGCGGTGGTGTTGTTGGGGGAGGGGGGGTACTTTCAGTGAGTTTTGAATAAGTAAAGCCAGAAATACAATGTCACTAGCATATCACAGGAACTAGTCAATTGATAACCTGGTAGAGAAGAAAAACAGGCACACCTGGGGAGACGGACATCGTAAGGATTTTCGAGATGTATGATGGGAATTACGATTTTATTCTCAATGGAATATCTGAGGATGTCCAGTAATGCAAATTTAAGCTAAAAAAGGGCCGAGGTAAGTTGGGCGATGGGGCACATCTGTGTACCTGAACAGAAAGTGCCGGAAATACTCAATGGGTCTGGCAGCATCGGTGTGGAGAGAAACAGAGTTAATGTTTCAGATCTGTGACCCTTCATCAGAACTGGTAAACGTGAGAAATGTTGTTGTACAAGCTGCAGATGGTAAGACCTTGGACCTCCTGCATTCCATTCCACCCCCAATCCTTCACCTCAAACCTCCCCTTCTGATTTTATACTTTCCAATGATAGCCCAAGACTACCAACTTCCCAGTCACAGCAGCTCCAGGAGACAGAAAGAGAGCAGCAGAAGAGCACTGATGGTGAAGCCCCATCATTTGGTCTGATACTCACAGCCACCAGATCAAATACTTACAGTGCGTGTACCTTAGAGGGTGGTATAGAGTCGGAATCTGCACGTGGTGAGTCACCGAGCACGAGTGAGGTGCATCCAGGCCAGGGGGAAAGGATAATTCATGTGTCAGATCACAGGAGGGTGAGGACACAAACGAGTTATAATACACAGGACTCAGATGTGAACATTGCTGGAGCTGCTGCCCATGTCGAGGTGGTGCAGTCTGAATCCGAGTCCTCAAGGCCCAGAGCTGCTCGAGGACGTCCTGCAAGGCCATCTGCAGTCTCCCTCAGTGAAAGTCAGCGGCCTTCCACCAGTCATGCTGCAATCACTGAGAAACACTGTGTAGGAGCAGTTGGGGGAACCCACAAGACAGGGACTAAGGGATTGCACAAGGATAAATAGTTCAGTTTTTGTTTGTATAATTGCATGTGTTGTTGGATGAAGATGATCATGAAAAACATTTTATTGGTGTTTTCTATTGCAGGATAGTGACCAAGGGGACGCTGTGATGGGGCGTCTCAGATGGGTGTAATGGTGGAGAAGAGGGGGATCCATGTTGGGAAAGGGAAGTTGTCCTCTGGGAACTGGAATCTTAGCAGCGTCCCTACGACAGCCTATCCGGTTTGAAATCATCCAGGAAATATCCTCCCTGCATCCTCCTCCTCCTACTGGATCTGGATCAGCGCAGGCTTGGAGGGCCGAAGGGCCTGTTCCTGTGCTGTAATTATCTTTGTTCTTTGTTCTTGTTCTACTGAGGTAGCCTCCGGATTCCTGGTGCCAATGCCTCTGTCCTCATGATGGTGATGATATGAAGGGTGCAGCAGAACACCATGAACTTGGACACCTGCTGCAGTGTGTACTGGAGGGCTCCGAGGGCTCCCCCCGAGAGGTTCAGACATCAGAAGCATTGCTTCACCTGGTGGTTTTGTGTGGGGGAGGGGAGTGTCCAGAGTTTAGAGGTCGTGAGCCACATTCTGGTAGTGCATGGAGGCCCGAAGTGTGGGAATGGCTGACTGCTTCAGAATGAAGGTATGGTGGCTGCTGCCAGCATAGTGGACATTTACCAACATGATGTACAGGGCATGCTCACACACCAACTGGGCATTAATGGAGTGAGAGTTCTTTCAGTTCCTGTACCTCTCCCCGTTAACATGGGGACCCCGCAGAGCCACCTACACCATTAAGATTCCCGCTTTCCTGACAATGCCACGGGTTCTCTCATCCTGCTTCTCCCTGCTGAGGTAGCAGAAGTATAATTCACCTCACCCGACATAGATGGCCTCCGTCACACAGCAGATATATCAATAGACAACAAAGATAGAGACAATGGATACGTCACCCACTCTTGCCTGGATAGATCCAGATAAGAACATAAAAACTAGGATCAGGAGTAGCAGTTCAGCCCCTCGAGCCTGTTCTGTCATTCAATATGGTCATGGCTGATCTCATCTCGGTCTCTACTCCACTTTTCTGCCCGTTCTCCATAACGCTTCAACCCATTTCTAATGAAAAATCTGTCTATCTCCTCCTTAAATTTACTCAATGTCTCGGTATCCACCGCACTATGGAGTAGTGAATTCCACAGACTCAGGACTCTTTGAGAGAAGAAGTTTCTCTTCATCTCTGTTTTAAATCTGATCCCCCTTTATACTAAAACTATGACCTTTCGTTCTAGATTGCCCGACAAGAGGAAGCGTCAGCTCTACGTCTACTTTGTCAATCGTTTAATCATCTTATGTACCCCATTCGATCTTCTAAACTCTGGAAAGTAAAGGCATAAACTGCTTAATCTCTCTTCATAAGACAAACCCCTCATCCCTGGAATCAATCTCGTGACCCTCCTCTGAACTGTCTCCAATGCAACTACATCCATCCTCAAGTAAGGAGACCAAAACTGTACGCAATACTCCAGGTGCGGTCTCATTAATGCCTTGTACAGTTGCAGCAACACTTTCCTACATTCTATTCCTTTAGCAATAAATGCCAAAATTCAATTTGCCTTCCTTATCCCCTGCTGTACCTGCAAACTCGTTTTCTGTGATTCACACACGAGGGCACCAGATTCCTCTGCACCGAAGCATTCTGACGTTTCCCTCCATTTAGATAATAATTTACCTTTCTATTTTTCTAACCAAAATGGATAACCTCACACTTATCCACGTTAAACTCCATCTTCCAAATTTTTGGCCCATTCACCTAACATGCCTATTTCAATTTGTAAATTTCTTATGTATTTATTGCAACTTACTATCCAATCTATTTTAGTGTCATCTGCAAATGTGGCTATCGTACCTTCTATCCCTGCATCTAAGTCATTAATATAGATTGTAAATAGTTGGGGCCCAAGGGCCGAACCCTGTGGTACCCCACTAATTACATCTTGCCAATGAGAAAAAGACTCATTTATCCCGACTCTCTGTTTTCTGTTGGTTAGCCAATCCTCTATCAAAGTTAATAAATTGTCCCTAACCCCATGTGATCTTACCTTGTGTATTATCCTTTTGTGTGGCACCCTATCAAATGCCTTCTGGAAGTCTAGATAGAATACATCTACAGGATCCCCATTTTCCACATTTCTTGTCACAGCTTCGAAGCACTCTAGCAAATTCGTCAAACAGGATTGACCCTTCATAAAACCTGACACTGATGGGTTGCATTTTGACTTTCTAATGTCCTGTTAGTACTTCCTTAATAATGGATTGTAGCTATTTCCCAACAATAGATGTTAAACTAATTGGACTAGTATTTCCTACTTTCTGTCTCCCTCCCTTTTTGAATAAGGGCGTTATACTGGCTTTTTTTCCAATCCACTGGAACCTTTCCCGCATCCAGGGAATTTTGGAATATTATAACCAATGGATCCACTATCTCTGCTGCCATTTCCTTTCAGACCCTAGGATGTAGGCCATCAGGCCTTGGGAATTGCCTGCCTTCAATCGCAATAGTTTGTTCTGTACTTTTTTCCGAGTGATTTTTTTTTATTTATTCATGGGACGTGGACGTCACTGGCTAAGCCAGCATTCATTACCCATTTCTAATTGCCCGTGAGAAGGCGGTAGTGAGCTGCCTTCTTGAACTGCTGCAGTCCATGTGGGGTAGGTACACCCACAGTGCTGTTCGGAAGGGAGTTCCAGGATTTTGACCCAGCGACAGTGAAGGAACGGCGATATAGTTCCAAGTCAGGATGGTGTGTGACTCGGAAGGTAACTTTCAGGTGGTGGTGTTCCCATGTATTTTATGCCCTTGTCCTTCTAGTTGGGAGAGGTCGCGGGTTTGGAAGGTGCTGTCAAAGGAGCCTTGGTGCATTGCTGCAGTGCATCTTGTAGATGGTACACACAGCTGCTATTGTGCGAAGGTAATGGAGGGAGTGAATGTTTGTGGATGGGGTGCCAATCAAGTGGGCTACTTTGTTCTGGATGGTGTTTAGCTTCTTGAGTGTTGTTGGAGCTGCACCCATCCAGGCAAGTGGAGAGTATTCTATCACAGTGCTGACTTGTGCCTTGTGGACAGGCTTTGAGGAGTCAGGCGGTGAGTTACTCGCCTCTGGATTCCTGGCCTCTGACCTGCTCTTGTAGCCACGGTAATTCTATGGCTACTCCAGTTCAGTTTCTGGTCAATGGTAGCCCCTAGGATGTTGATAGTGGGGGATTCAGCGATGGTAATGCCGTTGAATGCCAAGGGGAGATGGTTAGATTCTCTCTTGTTGGAGATGGTCATTGCCTGACACTTGAGTGGCGCGAATGTTACTTGTCACTTATCAGCCCAAGCCTGGATATTGTCCTGGTCTTGCTGCATTTCTGCATGGACTGCTTCAGTATCTGAGGCATCAAGAATGGTGCTGAACATTGTTCAATCATCAGCGAACAACCCCACATCTGACCATATGAGTGAAGGAAGGTCATTGATGAAGCAGCTGAAGATGTTTGGGCCGAGGACACTACCCTGAGGAACTCCTGCAGTCATGTCCTGGAGCTCAGATGATTGACATCCATCAATCACAACCATCTTCCATTGGGCTAGGTTTGAATCGAGCCAGAGGAGGGCTTTCATCTGATTCCCATTTACCTCAGTTTTGCTCGGGCTCCTTGATGCTATATTCAGTCAAATGCTGTCTTGATGTCAAGGGCAGTCACTCTCACCTCACCTCTTGAGTTCAACTTTTGTGTCCATGATTGAACCAAGGCTGTAATGCGGTCACGAACTGAGTGGCCCTGGCGGAAACCAAACTGAGCATCACTGAGCAGGTTATTGCGAAGCAAGTGCTGCTTGATGGTACTGTTGATGACACCCTCCTTCACTTTACTAACGATGGGAGTAGGCTGATGGGGCGGTAATTGGCCAGTTGGATTTGTTCTGCTTTTTGTGTACAGGACATACCTGGGCAATTTTCCATATTGCAGGGTAGATGCCAGTGTTGCAGCTGTACTGGAACAGCTTGGCTAGGGGTGCGGCAAGGTCTGAAGCACAGGTCTTCAGCACTGTTGCCGGAATATTGTCAGGGCCCATAGCTTTTTCAGTATCCAGTGCCTTCAGTCGTTTCTTGATATCACGTGGAATAAATCGAATTAGCTGAAGTCTGGCATCTATGATGCTGGGGACTTCAGGAGGAGGCCGAGATGGATCATCAACTCGGCCCATCTAGCTGAAGATTGTTGCAAATGCTTCAGCCTTATCTTTTGCACTGATGTGATGGGCTCCCCATCATTGAGGATGGGGATATTTGTGGAGCGACCTCCTCCAGTTAGTTGTTTAATCAGGGCTGGATGTGGCAGGACTGCAGAGCTTAGATCTTATCCATTGGCTCTGGGTTCACTGAGCTCTGTTCGCTTAGCTTACGCAGTTTCACACGCAGATAGTCCTGTGTTGTAGCTTCACCAGGTTGAAACCTCATTTTGAGATATGCTTGGTGCTGCTCCTGGCATGCCCTCCTGCACTCTTCATTGAAACAGGGTTGGCCTCCTGGCTTGATGGTAATGGTAGAGTGGGGGATATGCCGTACCATGAGGTTACAGATTGTGATTGAGTACAATTCTGCTACTGCTGATGGCCCACAGCGCCTCACGAATGTCCAGTTTTGCATTGCTAGATCTGTTGGAAATCTGTCCCATTTATCACGGTGGTAGAACCACACAATACGATGGAGGATATCCCCAATGCGAAGTTGGGACTTCGTCTCCACAAGGACTGTGCAGTGGTCACTCCTACCAACACTGTCATGGACAGATGCATCTGTGGCGGGCAGATTGGTGAGGACGAGGTCAAGTATGTTTTCCCCTCTTGTTGGTTCCCTCACCACCTGCCACATACCCAGTCTTGCAGATATGTCCTTTAGGACTCGGTCAGCTCGGTCACTATTGGTGCTACCGAGCCACTCTTGGTGATGGACATTGAAGACCCCCACCCAGAATACAGTTCTGCCCTCGCCACCCTCAGTGCTTCCTCCAAGTGCTGTTCAACATTGAGGAATACTGACTCATCAGCTGAGCGAGGGCAGTATGTGGTAATCAGCAGGAGGTTTCCTTGCGCAAGTTTGATCTGATGCCATGAGGCTTCATGGGGTCCAGAGTCGATGTTGAGGAATCTCAGGGCAACTCCCTCCCGACTGTATACCACTGTGCAACCACCTCTGCTGGGTCTGTCCAGCCGGTGGGACAGGCCATACCCGGGGATGATGGTGGCAGTGTCTGAGACATTGTCTGTAAGGTTTGATTCCGTGAGTCTGACTATGTCAGGCTGTTGCTTGACTAGTCTGTGGGTCAGCTCTGCCATCTTTGGAACAAGCCCCCAGATGTTAGTAAGGAGGACTTTGCAGGGTGGACAGGGCTAGGTTTGGCCGTGGTCATTCCCGGTGCCTAGGTCAATGCTGGGTGGTCCGTCTGGTTTCATTCCTTTATAATTACTTTGTCGCAGTTAGTTACAACTGAGTGGCTTGCTAGGCCACTTCATAGGGCATGTAAGAGTCAACCACATTGCTGTCACATGTAGGCCAGACCAGGTAAGGACAGCAAATTTCCTTCCCTAAAGGACATTAGTGAACCAGATGTGTTTTTACAAAAATCGACAGTGGTTTCATGGCCATCACTAGACTAGCTTTTAATTCCAGATTTATTAATTAAATTCAAATTCCACCTTCTGCTGTGGTGGGATTGGAACACATGTCCACAGAGAAATACCCTGGGTCTCTGGGTTATTGGTCTAGTGACAATAGCACTATACCACCGCCTACCCATGCTACGCTACCGCCTCCCCATATAATGATTGTTCTAAATTCCTCTCTTTCTATAACTTCTGCATTACCTGTTATTATTGGGATGGTACTAGTGTCCTGAACCGTGAAAACTGAGGCAAAATACTGATTTAATGTTTCCTACATTTCTGTTTCCCCCTCTATCAACTTCCCAGTCACATCCTCCAAGGGACCAATATTAACTTTAGCTACTCTCTTACCTTTCATAAACTTATAGAAGCTTTTGCAATCCGTGTTTATATTTTGTGCTAATTTTCTTTCACAATTTACTTTTGCACTTTTTATTACTTTTTTAGTAACCCTTTGTTGATCTTTAAAAAATTCCCAATTTTCCAGCCAGCCAGTGGCCTTTGCAATATGGTATGCCTTCGTCTTTGTCTTTATTTTATCCTTAACGTCCTTGCTTAGCCATGGATGTCTTTCCGGCTCGTTGAACCTTTCTTCCTCTCCAGTATATATTTTAGTTGGGAGGAATTGCATTTCTCCTTAAACATCTGCCACTGCTCATCAACTTTCCTACCTTCTAGTCTTCCTTCCCAGTCCACTCGGGCCAAATCAGTCCTCATGTCTATGTAATTACCTTTGTTTAACTCCAGAACGCTGGAGCGGACTCCAGTTTCTCGCCCTCAAACTGGATTTGAAATTCCAGCATGTTATGATCACTGTTCCGTGGAGGATCCTTAACTATGAGGTCATTAATTAATCCCACCTCATTTCACAATACCAAATCTAGAATAGCCTGCTCCCTGGTTGGTTCCACAACATATTGCTCCTAAAACCAATCTCAAATACATTCAATGAACTCTCCCTCGAGGCTACCTTTGCCAATTTGACTCATCCAGTCTATATACATATTAAAATCACCCTTACCGTACCTTGCTCACAAGCCCACAGTATTTCTTGGTTTATAATGGTCCCCACTGCGGAACTACTGTTTGGGTACCTGTAGATTACTGCCACCAGGGACTTCTTCCCCTTGCTATCTTTTATTTCTACCCAGACTGATTCTACATCTTGATCTCCAGTGCCTATATCATTTCTCACCATAGCACTGATCTTCTTCTATACTAACAAATCTACACCTCCTCCTTTTCCTTCCTGTCTGTCCTTCAAAAATACTGAGTACCCTTGGATATTCAATTCCCACGTCTCAGTCATCGCCAATAAATCATACCCATTCGTCTTCATTTGTGCTGTTAACTCATTTATTTTATTCTGAATGCTTCGTGCATTCAGATCCAAAGCCTTTAAGTTTGTTTGATTATCAATTTTCAAATTTACATAAAAGTTCAATGAAACTGAGACCTTAATAGCCACTGACAGCTCCGTCCTCACCCTGGTGTCAGGCTCCAGATCGTGTTGCAGGAGTTTACACAGCTCTGTGACCACCTCCTTTTTGAATCAGTGACCTCACACACTGCTCCTGGGTTAGGTGTAGGTGGGAAAAGTGCTCTTGGAAAACCCGGGGTGGGTGGGAAAAACCCCTTCCTCCTCCCGCTTTACAGAGCTTCCTCTCTCTGCAGCTTCTGCTCCATTTGTTGGTCATGTTACAGACCCTGAGACACTGTAACTACAGTCCCAATACCTCGTCCAGAGTTGGGTCTCAAATCATCGGTCCACCCTGAGTCTCTGCAGCAGCTTCCAACACAGCCTCCAGAAAACCATCCACAGCACTAACGTTACAATAGCAGAAGTAAGTCAAAAGCCCCTAACCTGTAAGTTGGATGCCTGGTCCTTTTAGATAACACTAGATGGACTTACAAGTGCTGCTGAATGTGTGTTCAGCTGAGAGTGACTAACACAGGCAGTCAGTGGACATGCACAGACAAAGTGTCAAAGAAGTACATCAAAGATGTCGGAATGGCTGATTGACATCAATTCAAACCCTTCCTCACACGAACAGCACATGCATGGTATACACAGGCTAGGTCCCTGCCCAGCCCGGGGCACTGTGCTGGCCACATTTAGAAGTGGCCGGCTGTGCAGTTCACATCATTTTCTGGATCCAGGTTTCATCACGATGGCACCAGTGCTGCCACAGAGTGAAAATCACAGCAGAGGAAGAAATAGAGTGAAAACAGCTCACTTCTAAAAGGGAATTGGAAAAAGACTTGAAGGCATAAGATTGACAAGAATATGTGAAATGGAAGGGAAATGGGACTAATTTGAGGGGTGAGGCCATGGAGGGATTCAAAAACAAGAATGAGAATATGAAAATTAAGGTGCTGCCAAACTGGGAGTCAATGTACATCAGTGAGCACAAAGGTTATGGGTGATCAGGATTTGGTGTGAGTTAGGATACAGGCAGCAAAGATCTGGATGGGCTGTGCTTTATGGAGGTTTATAACTGGGAGGGTGACCAGGATAGAATTGGAATCGTCAAGTGTGGATTTAACAAAGGCACAGATGAGGGTTTATTCAGCAGACGGGCTGAGGCAGAGGTGATGACGGGTGATGTTACAGAGGTGGTAGTAGGTAGGGTTGGTCTTGGGGGGAATATGGTGATGAACTCATCTCAGGTATAAATATAAAACAGAGGTTCCAAACAGTCTGTTTCCGTCTCAGACATTGGGTAGGGAGGGGAATTCAGATAGTGGACATAGTGTGGAGTTTGTGACAGTGGCTTAAGTCTTCCCAAGATTTACATGACAAGAACACTAAATCAATGAAATGTGGTTTATAGATCTAATAGTTGGATGCAGAGACTTACCAGGGACACCAATAATAGCGAGGATGGGATAGTAAATCGTTTCAATCATTTTCAGAGCATAATAGATACGAAATTCTAATGTCATCCAAACATAATCAGCAGTAACCAGGCCAAACCAAAAGGAGAAAGTCCTGATGTCCGTTGTTGTAATATTCCAATCTATTGTCCTCAGATTCTGACCCATTGTTGCAATATTCTTATCTATTGTTCTCAGATTCTGATCGATCCTCTCTCTCTCTCTCTCTCTCTGTGCAGTCACGGATCCCTGTTAGTGCCGTGGGTAATGCTCCCACTGACACTATGAGTTAACACATTGAAAGGACTCCCTTATTAATAGAACAGGGAAAACCTCCAGTGACACAATTAGTGTCCATAGTGACTGACATTAATTACAGTCAATGAACAAACAGGTTCAGTTAACCCCTTTTTCTCCAACACTTTTTGTACCACAAGAGTGTGGAAGTGTTCCTATGTCTAGTTGGGATATATGAGGTTTGTTGAAAAAAGGAATGGTGGAAAT
Organism: Heterodontus francisci; assembly: GCF_036365525.1. Taxonomy (NCBI): domain Eukaryota; kingdom Metazoa; phylum Chordata; class Chondrichthyes; order Heterodontiformes; family Heterodontidae; genus Heterodontus; species Heterodontus francisci. Next base: position 5,751,041 of record NC_090392.1, on the reverse strand, counting down.
AGCAGAGGCACTGGCCAGAAGCTTTCAATCCTCCTTGGATCTGGGAGTGCTGACAGAGGACTGGAGGGTTGTAAATGTTACAACCTGCTTACAAAAGGAGACATTAGCTAAACCCTGTAACTACTGACCAGTCAGTCTAATGTCAGTGCTTGGAAATCTCTAGAGGCCATAACCCTGTACAAACATATATATTTCTTGAAAGAACATGGGATAATAAATGACAAACAGCACGGATAGGTTAATGACCAATCACGTCTGATAATCATGATCAAGTTCGTTGATAACATAACTGAGTGTTGAAGAGGATAGTGTGTTTTATGTTATGTATACAGACTTTCAAAAGGCCTGTGATCAAATGACATGTCATAGTCTTGTTATGAAAAATGGAGCACATGAATTAATGTGACAGTCATAGCGTGGATATGACACTGAATCAGGGACAGAAAGCAGAGTGAAGTGGTGAACGGGCATTGTTCAGACTGGTGGAGGGGGAGTATTCAGTGTTGTTTCTAAGGGGTTAGTATTAGAATCAGTGCTTTTCCTGGCATGTAGAAAGATATACAAGTGATAGAGACTTATATGTTAAAAAACATAATTTCACTGCTTGCAGATGACATGAAACTCATAAATAAGGATGGCAAAGACGCAAACCACAGAATTATCCAATCTCACAAACTTTGTTTATTTTTAATTTATTCTGGACTCCAATACAAATTCAAATTTATTTCTCACTCTATAACTTATTTGTGTGATTTGCCTATGAGTGTGTGCATGAATGTGTACCTTATAATTTTATTATTTTATTCAGATCCAGTTTAGATTCTTAAGAATAATAAACTCACCTCTTGTTTGAACTCAAGAAAACCTGTCCGATTGGTTCTTTCACGATCACAATAAAGGTAAAAGGTAAAATGCTCACTGAGGTGGTCAGCACGTCCACTGCTAAAAAGGAATAAATCCAGTTGCGAACAAATGAAAAATAGTACAAGAGGGGAGCCTGAGACCTCTCCTCACCTGGCTGTAACAGAAATGTGGAGGTTCTCGAGATCGTAACCTAACGACAAACGAGAAATTGGAAATGTCATAGAGTCACAGAGTTATACAGGACAGAAACAGTCCATTCGGACCAGTGTGTCCTTGTCGGCCATCAAGCCTGTCCATTTTAATCCCATTTTCCAGCACCAGTCCAGTAACCTTGTATGCTATGGCACTTCAAGTGCTAATCTAAATACTTCTTAAATCTTGTAAGGGTCCTGCCTCTTCCACCCCTTCAGGTCGTGTGTTCCGGATTCCAACCACCCTCTCAGTGAAATTTTCTCCCTCAAATCACCTCTCAACCGCCTACCCCTTAACTTAAATCAATGCCCCATGATTATTGACACCTCCACTAAGGGAAAAGATTTCTTCCTATCTACCCTAGCTGTGCCCTCATAATTTTTCGTGCTTTCCGTCTCTCACTCTTTTTGAATAAAGGAGGTAGATTCGCAATAAGGGAGTTACATATAGAGTGAAGTAACTTGGTGCAGGCGAAAACCCCTCTCTGTTGAAAAGTTGAGTAATGTAGCAGGACAGTTAGGTATTACTCTCCGTCCAAAGCTAGGAAACCCGAAATCCTAAGACTTGTGGCCAACCATTTTTCACTTGAAGCTGAAGACTCAAACAGGGTTAGAATCACTAACAGATAGAGTAATGTTAGCTATGGTAAAACTAGAACAGAAGAGATTAGAATTAGAATTCCAGAGAGAGAGAGAGAAAGATCAGAGTGATTGTCGAGAAAGGGAAAAAGTAAGTGTTCCAGATTGAGAAGGAGGAAAGGGAGTTAAGGTGGCTCAAACAACTAGATGAAGACTCAGTGCACCTAGTGAAGGCACAGCTAGTGAGAGAGCTGCCCCTAGCTCAGGACCATGTGCTGATCTCTTAAACGTCTCCCAGTTCATTCCAAAGTTCAATGAGGAGCATGTGGCAGAATTTTTCATCACTTTTGAAAAGCTTGCAAAGCAGCTGAAATGGCCAGTGGAGAGTGGGATGCTGTTTGTACAATGCAAAATAACAGTCAAAGCCCATGAGGTTTATTCACTGCTGCCATAAAGGTACAGATAAAGGTACATCAGATTATGAGGTGACTAAAAATGCTATCCTGGGTGTATATGAGATAGCATCGGAGGTCACCGCCAAAGATTCTGAACCATCGGAAAGCAGCCTGACTAAACTGACCTCGAGTTTGAAGGAGTTACGCAGCTAAGGAATATAGGAACATAGGAGCTGAATTCAACCATTCAGCCCATCGATCCTGCTCCACCATTCAATATGATCATGGCTGATCATCTTCTTCAATGCCTTTTCCCCCACACTATCCTCATATCCCCTTCTGTCAGTGGTATTTAGAAATCTGTCAATCTATACTTTAAACATACTCAATGACTGCGCTTCCACAGAGGGGTAGAGAATTCCAAAGGTTCACAACCCTCTGAGGAAAGAAATTACTCCTCATCTCTGTCCTAAGTGGCTTTGAAATTGTGTCCCTTTGTTCTAGATTCCCCAACCAGGGGAAACATCTTAGTTGCCTTGTTTATCCCTTTAAATATTTTGTAGGTTTCAATGAGATCACCGCTCATTCTTCGAAACTCCAGAGAATACATGTTCAGTTTCTTCAATCCCTTTCCGTAGAACAGTTCCGCCATCCCAGGAACAAGTCTGGTGAACCTTTGTTGCAGTCCCTCTATGGTCATAATACCCTTCCTCAGATAAGGGGACCAAAACTGCACACAGTACTCCAGGTGCGATCTAACCAAGGTTCTATACAATTGAATCAAGACTTCACTACTCCTGTATTCAAATCCTCTTACAATAAAAGTAAAATACATTAGCCTTCCTAAATGCTTGCTGCACCTGCATGTTAGCTTTAAGTGACCTATTGACAAGGACACCCAGGTCCCTTTGTACTTCTACACTTTCTCATGTCTTACCATTTAAGAAATACTCTGCACATCTATTCATTCTACCCAAGTGGCCCACCTCACAGTTTTCCACATTATATTCCATCAACCATGTTCTTGCCCACTCACTAAGTCTGTCCAAATCCCCTTGAAGCCGTTTTGCATCTTCCTCATAACTCACATTCCCACCTAGTTTTGTGTCATCTGCAAACTTGAACATATTTCTTTGGTCCCCATATCCAAATCATCGATATATATTGTGAACAGCTGGGGCCCAAGCACACATCCCTTTGGCACCCCACTAGTCACATCCTGCCAACGCAGGAATGGCCCGTTTATTCCTACTCTCTGTTTCCTGCCTGTTAACCAATCCCTACTGCATGTCAGTATATTACCTCCTTTCCCATGTGTTTTAATTTTGCTTACCAATTTCCTGTGGGGCACTTTATCAAAAGCCTCCCGAAAATCCACCGGCTCCCCTTTTCTATTCTGTGAGTAACATCCTAAAAAACCTCCAACAGGTTCGGCATGAATGATTTCCTATTCATAAATCCATGTTGACTCTGCCCAATCAGATCCATTTATCACATACTTTAGAATAGATTCTAGCACTTTCCCTCGTACTGATGGAAGCCTAACAGGTCTGTAATTCCCAATTTTCTCTTTCCCTCCCTTCTTAAATAGTGGGGTGACATTTGCGACCTTCCAATCTGCAGGAAGCGTTCCAGAATTGATAGAATTTTGAAAGTGGATCACCAATATGTCTACAATCCCCATAACTACTTCCTTCAACACTCTGGGAAGTAGAATATCAGATCTTGATGAATTATCAACCTTCAGCACTATTAAAATCGCCAATACAACTTCTTACTAATACTAATTTCCCTCAATTCCTCATTCTCAAAAGTCCCTTGGATCTCTAATTCTGGGAGATTTCTTGTATCTTCCACAGTGAAGAAATACACAAGATAATCATTTAGCTTCTCTGCCATTTCTCTATTCTCCATTATAAATTCTCCTGACTCTGCCTGTAATGGACCCACATTTGTCTTTGCTAAATGCTTCCTTTAAAAGTACCTATAGAAGATTTTGCAATGCATTTTTGAGTTTACTTTTGACCAGTAGATATTGAGACTCAAGATAGAGCCCACATATGAAACCCTCAGAATGGTGATCCTTCTCCAGGAGTTTCCACTGTATTAAGGCAGGCCACCTCCCATTAAAACCCACATAGAGGAACAAAAGATTCAAAGAGCCAGACAGGTTGCAATTCTGGCCGATGACTTTTCCTTTGTACACAAGGCCTTACCCCAAATGTAAACACTTCCCCAGTCACTCCAAAGACCCGAGAATAAAAGGTGGGAGGGTGATAGGAGCCCGAACAGCCATGGGCAAGAAGGAAAGGCTGGACACACAGGGGACCCTCCTCAGGCCAAATTGGATATTACTGAGAGCAGGAGGAATGGCCGAGACCTGTGTGTTTCCACTGTAATAAGGCAGGTCACCATCGAGCTGAATGCTGGAAGTTATGGGAAAACCTGTAGCGTTAATCAGGGTCCACCAGATCAGTGCAGGAAAAGGGGCCCTGATGGAAAGCACGGCAGATCAGGCTGTGTCTTTGCATCAATCAGACCCAGTAAACCTACCACTGAAATTGCGGGAAAACTTAACAAAATCCCTGAGAGTTACCAGAATGTTTTCCCAAGGAAAGGTGACCCCATACACCTCGACTGAGGCAAGCAAGTCCATAGTCATTTTCAGGGATACAGGGATACATTCTGCTGAGAAAATACATGACCTTTCCTCCAGAGAGTGCAGTGAATGCTAGAGTGTTCGTGAATGGTATCGGAAGGCAGTAAATGCACCTTAATCTGAGCTGCACTTGGAGTGTGATCCAGTTTCAGGACTGGTAACCATCGGGATTGTCCCTAGTTTATCAGTGTATGGGTCGAACTACTCCTGGGTAATGCTCTGACAGTGAAAAAGTGGTAGCTTCCCCAGTAGTTCTTTAGAGACCAAAAGAGGTCCGGGAGACAGAGCAGTTACAGAAGAAGGTCCCCGGCATTCTCCCTGATTGTGTGGTGACTGGATCCATGGCCAAACAATCCCCTGACCTAACACTGCAGACGGATGACCCTACTGTCTGGTTGTCTGAAACCTTCTTTGGGATGTTAGAGGACCCAAAGGATGTGTTAAACAGATTTTCCTTAGTTGAGCCTCAACAACCTGAACCAGTGTTAAAAAATAGCACAGACTGTCCAAACTAAAACTGAAGCAGAGGGAGTTGCAGAGTGCTACCAGTTAAAGAATGAGGTGCTGATGAGGAAGTGTAGACCTCCTCACAGACCTGTGGATGAAGAGTGGACAGTGGTTCACCAGATGGTGGTGCCACTGAGGTACCTTAATATTTCTTCAAGAATGGCCCACGAGATTCCAATGACTGGACATGTCATTGCATGAAAAATCAAAGCCCGCATAAGACAGTATTTTGACTGGTCACAACTCCACAAAGATGTGGTGGAGTTCTGTAAAACTGCTCACACGTGTCAGGTTCTGGGGAAGTCCCAACCTGCAATAAAACCTGCACCCCTAATTCCCATACCAACTTTTGGGGAACCCTTCAGCAGAGTGCTGGTGAATTGTGTGGGACAACTGCTGAAAACAAAACGGGATTACCAGTATCTTCTCACCATTATGGATGTGGTGACCCGATTCCCAGAGGCCATTCGTCCGAAGAACCATCTCTGCCAAGGTAGTGGTGGAGGGGCTAACCCAATTCTTTACTCGATCTGGGCTGTCTGCTGAGATCCGGGTGGACCAGGGCACACATTTTACGTCCAGTATTTTTGAAAAGGTCATGGGTATTCTGGACATAACCTAGCTAAAGTCCGTAGCCTATCACCCACAGTCACAATGGACTTTGGAGCAGTACCACCCGATCCTAAAGACAATGATCAGGCCATACTGCTATGAGTTACCCCATGACTGGGACAAAGGGTTGGGATTTCTCCTGTTGGATACCAGGGACTTATCCAATGATTCCACTGGCTTTAGTCTCTTTGAATTAGTTTATGGACACAAGGTGAGAGGTCCTCTTAAACGAATCAAGGAGAGGTTTTTGGGACACGGGGATGAGACTTCCATTTTAGACGATATTTCCATGCTCTGGGAGCGGCTCACGAGAGCCTGTGCAATGGCTCAGGAACACCTAAAGATCTCCCAGGCAGCTATGAAAAGATAAACAGACAAAAATGTCAAGGCTGGAACGTTTCAGCCCAGAGAGCATGTATTGTTACTACTCCCAATTCAGGGTGAACCCCTGAAATCCCAGTTCAGTGGTCCATATCGAGTGACAAAAGGAATACTCAGATAAATTATTCAATTGACACCCAGATGAAAGGAAAACAAGTAAAGGCTGTGGAGTGGAGAGACAAGTACAGATCTGTCAGACAGTCAGGAGGGAAGGAATGGAAAGGACAGTGAGGACAGGTTAGAGGAGGGCCAGGAGGATTCCCAACTGGAACCCCCTGCTCTCCGATTAGTCAACCCTGAAATGTTAGATAGATTAGACCCCACGCTCTCCTCCTTAAATGCAGGTCAAAGAGGCACCCTAAAAAGGCTGAGAACAGCATTTACAGAAAAGCGCAAGGGCAAGGAAAGTTCCCAAAGACGGTGCCAAAAGTGTGGGAGATGCCTTACCTAGTCAAAGTGCCGCAAGAGAGTGCAGTGAACGTTGGACAGACACTTGCGAGCGGTAATGTCCCCAAGGACATAGGGCAGATCAGAAAAAAGATGCTCCCCATAGTAAAGGGAAAAGGGAACGGCAAACACCCTAAAGTAAACAGCACTTGTGTACCTCACCAGAAAGCTAAAAGTAAGGTCACTGTGGATCTAACCACTGAAGAACCCAATGATCAGGTCCCAAACCCAAAGCTCATCAAACCCAACAATTTCAAAGCAGAACTCAGCAAGAACAGCCAGAATCAAACCTGACACATAACCATCCTAGGCAAAACTCCAACACAATTACATCAGTACACCTGTAACAGACAATGTCAGCTGCAGTAAATCCAAGATTAATGTGTGAATTTGTGAAGTTATTATTGAGAATGAATGTGGGTTTCATTCTATTTCTTCCCACAATTCTGTCATGAAATGTTCCTATTCTCACTTTTCTTTCCATGTGCTGCGGCGGTTTCAAGATAACATGATGTGCCAAATGAGGAATTTTAATTCATCAGTTGGAAACTTACACTAAACATTTAATGGAGAAAATCCTGCAGTTAACCTTGAAAAAACAGGCAGCCAAGATGGCCACTACAATTGTTATCTGAAACACCTTTTCACATTCCAAGGCCTCCAACAGGAGACACATATATTATGAGCCTGGACCCAAATCACTGGCTTGCTCTAGTGTTTAATTTACCTAAGCTTACAATCATTAACACGGCATACGAGGCCAACCTGACACATTGACTTTGAAAGAGCAAACTTCTCCAACAGTAAATAGTGGTATTCTGAGACGTTAACTCTGCTTCTCTTTCCACAGATGCTGCCAGACCTGCTGAGTGATTCCAGCATTTCTTGTTTTTACTTATTAGTAATACTAACTTCCTTTAATTCATTGCAGTTCTGAAGAAGGGTCAGTGACCTGAAACGTTAACTCTGCTTCTCTCTACACAGATGCTGCCAGACCTGCTGAGTGTTTCCAGCATTTCTTGTTTTTATTCAAGATTTCCAGTATCCACAGTATTTTACTTTTAATTTCCTTCAATTCATCATTCCCCCAATCCCTTGGATCTCTAATTCTGGGAGATTTCTTATATGTGTCTCGGTGAAGACAGACACAAAATAATCATTTAGCTTCTCTGCAATTTCGCTGTTCCCATTATAAATTCTCCTGACACTGCCTATGATGGATCCACATTTGTCTTCGCCAGATGTTTCCTTTTTACGTACCTGTAGAAGCTTTTTACAGTCCGTTTTTATATTTTTCCAGCTAACATTCATATTCTATTCTCCCTTTCTTTATCAGTTTCCTAATTCTCCTTTGGTGTATTCTAAAATCCTCCCAATTCTCAGGTTTACTACAATTTATGGCAACTTTATTGTCCTTTTATAGAGTCATAGCGTCATAGAGAGACACAGATACGGCCCTTCGGCCCACCGAGTTTGACCTGCCAACAAACACCCATTTATACTAATCTTACATTAATCCCATATACCTGACCACATTCCCACCATTCTCCAACCACCTACCTACACTTGGGGCAGTTTGCAATGGCCAATTTACCAAGCATCCTGCAAGTCATTGGTTGTAGGAGGAAACTGAAGCACTCGGCTGAAAGCTACGTGGTTACAGTAGAACTTGCAAACTCCACTTAGGCAGTACCAAGAACTGAACCCGGGTTGCTGGAGCTGTGAAGCTGCGGTGCTAACCACAGTTTTAATCTTATACAATCCTTAACTTCCTTTGTTGTCCACAGTGACTGCCTTTACTTTTGAGGTTTGTGTGCCTGGAAGCAATGTATAGGTGCTGTAAACCATATAATATTTATTTAAAGACTATCGATTGCCTATGTACTATCATACCTTTTAATGTATTTTTCCAATCCATCTCTTGCAATTTGCCCCTCATACCTTCATAACTTCTTTTGCTCAAATTTAACACCCTGGCTTAAGAGAGAACAACCTTACTTGCAAGCATAATGTAAAATTCTATCACATTATGGTAATTCATCCCTAAAGGTAACTTTACAATAACATTATTAATTATCCCTGTCTCATTACATAATACTAGATCTACAATAGCCTGTTTTCTAGTCGGTTCCTCAACATACTGCTCTAGAAAACCATCCCTAACACACTCTAGAAACTCGTCATTCATAGCATTTGTTCTCATTAGGTCACCCAGTCTATATGAGGATTGAAGTCACCCATGATGACTGCATTGCCCATGTTATATGATTCTCTCATCTCCATTAATGCCATGCCCCACCAAAACACTACTGTCTGATGGCCTACAAACAGCTCCTGTCAGTGATTGCTGCCCCTTGTTGTTTCTTAGCTCCACCCAAATAGATTCCATATTTTGTTCTTCAGAACTGAGATCCTCCCTTACTAATGTACTGATACCATCCCTTATTATCAGAGCAACATTATGTCCTTTCCCTTTTTGCCTGTCCTTCCTAAAGGTCGAATCTGCTTGCGAATTCAATTCTCAGTCTTGGTCAACCTGTAGCACGTTTCCGGTATGACAATTGGATCATACTCATTTACCTCTATTTGGGCCTTTAAATCATCTACCCTGTTCTGAATACTGAGTGCATTCAGGTACAGTGCCCATAACCGTGTCTTATTGACATTCTGCATTCTAGTTGATGCTCACCGTTGTTTCACCTACCTTCGAATGTCACTTTCTACTTTTATATCTCCTGTTACCAGCTTTATTTACTCTCAATTTGATCCTTCCTCCCAATTTCAAAAGATAACTGAATGGGTGCTTGAAGGAACTGACCTTGCAGGGCTACAGGATTGAGTGGGGGAGTAAGACTGACTGAATTGCTCCACAGAGAACCAGCACGGTCTCGATGGGCCGAATGGACTCCGTCTGTGTGGTAAGTGACTCTGACTCTATCACTGTCTATGACTGAATGTTGGATATGTCTCCCATTCCTGCCGGAAAGATCCGGATACATAAAATGTCAATGAAACTGTGACGTTAACAACCACTGACAGCTCCCTCCTCACCCTGGTCTGAGGCTCTAGTTCTCGTTTCAGGAGGTGACATAGCTCTGTGACCACCTCCTTATTGAAACAGAGTCACCTCACATACTGCTCCAGGCTTAGATGTTGGTAGGAAAAGAAAGTGCTCTTGGAAAACCCGGAGTGGGTAGGGCAGAGCCCCCTCCTCCTCCTTCGTTACAGAGCTTCCTCTCTCTGCAGCTTCTGCTCCATTTGTTGGTGATGTTACAGAGCCACAGACACTGTAACTACAGTCCCCATACCTCGTCCAGAGTTGGGGTACAAAATCCTCTCTCCTCCCTGAATTTTTGCAGCAGCTGACAACACAACCTCCAGGAAACCATCCACAGCACCTTCCATCTAACTTTACAATAGCAGAAGTAAGTCAAAAGCCCCTCACCTATAAGTTGCATGCCTGGTCCGTTTAAATAACACCAGAGGGGGTTCCTGCTGCTGCTGCTGAATGTATGTTCAGCTGAGAGTGACTAACACAGGGGTCAGTGAACATGCACAGACCAAGTTTCAAAGACGTACATCAAAGCTGTTGGAATGGTACATTGACATCACATTCAAAACCATCCTCAAATGAGCAACACATACATGGAACGATTGACCTAGAGCCCAGCCCAGCGTGGGGCATTGTGCAGGCCACAGTAGAAGTGGCCATCTGTGAAAATCACACTAACAGCACATACATGGTGCTATTGACCGACAGCCCTGCATCAAAGCTGCTGGAATAGCAGTTTGACATGACATTCCACAACTCCTCGTGCTACTAGTGCACACAATGTACACCAGGGCTAGAGTACTACACAGCATGGGACAGTGTGCAGGCCACACCAGAAATGGCTGGGAGCTCAGCTCATACCCTATTATAGATCCAGGCTTCCACAGTGTGGGCAATAGTGCTGCTGTAAGAGCTGAAAATCACCACCAAGAAGAGGTAGAGTGGGAAGGAAATTCACTTTAAAAGGGGACATGGAAATAGACTTGATGGAAGATTTTCAAGAATATGGGAATGGACAGGGGAATGGGACTAATTGGAGGGGTGAGTCCATGGAGGAATTCAAACACAAGAATGAGAATATTAAAATTAAGGGTGTTGCCAGACCGGGAGCCAATGTAGATCAGTGAGCACAGGGGTGATGGGTGATCGGGATTTGTTGTGAGTTAGAACACAGGCAGCAGAGTTCTGGATGGGCTGTGGTTTATAGAAGTTTATAACTGGGAGGGTGACCTGGATACAATTTGGAAAAATCAAGTGAATAAAGGCACAGATGAGGGTTTATGCAGCAGATGGGCTGAGGCAGAGGTTGTGATGGGTGATAGTACAGAGGTGGTAATAGGCAGGGTTGGTGATGTAGGGAATATGGAGATGAATTCAGCTCAGGTATAAATAGAACACAGATGTTGTAAACAGTCTGTTTCAGCCTCGGATATTGGGCAGGGTGGGGTAGGTGTTTCACAGATAGGAGATGGAGTTTGTGATGAAGACCAATGACACTGGCTTCAGTCTTCCCAATATTTACATTACAGAACAGTATTTCAGTGAAACAGTGTTTACAGATCATCTGGCGGGAAATAGAGACTTACCAGGAGCACAGACATGACCCAAGATGAAAGATGAATTTACAAGAACTGTAATACAATTAGCAATGGGTTGACAGCTAATAGCTGGAGGTAGAGATTCACCAGCAACAGTAGCAGCAGCAAGAAGGGCAGGGTAAACTACAGGAGCAGTAATGCAATTAAACATGTTTCATAGAATTAATAGCTGTATAGAGAGACTTACCAGGGACGCCAACAATAGCCAGGATGGGATAGTAAATATATTGAATTATCTCAAGTGCATACAAGATCCGATCGTCTAATGAGTACCAATCCCAATATGTAGAAAGATAGTAAAGATCCGAGGATAAACTCCTGTCCATTGTTGTAACATTCCAATCTATTGTTCTCAGATTCTGACCCATTGTTGTAACATTCAAATCTATTGTCCTCAGATTCTGATCTATCCCTTCCCTCTCTCTGGAGCCACTGATCCCTGTCAGTGCCGAGCGTGATGTTCCCTTTGACGCTATGTGATAACACATTGAAAGAGTCCCTTATTAATAGAAAAGGAAAACCCTACAGTGACACAATTAGGGCCCATGGAGACTGACATTAATTACAGTTACTGAACAAATAGGTTTAGTTAACCCTTTTCATTTCAACACTTTTTGTACCACAATCAACGATAACATTTGCCAAGCCTGAATGGGATGTATGAGGGAGGGAAAGGTGGGAATAGCAGATGCAAAGGCCAGAATCGTCCAAAACTCCTTGGATTTGTGAGTGGTGGCAGAGGACTGGAGGGTTGTCAAAGTTGCACCCTGATTAAAAAAGGAGATGTGGAGAAAACTCTGTATTTACTGTCACTGATGGGGAAATTTCTAGAGTGCACATCCCAGGACAAACGTATTTGATGCTGGAGAAAAGAAAAAAAACATGGACAACAAATGGACAGCAGCAACGACATGGTAAGACAAGTCATGTCGAGTAAATGTCAACAACAACAACGTATATTTATATAGTGCCTTGAATGTAATAAAACGTCACAAGATGCTTCGCAGGAACATTATGAAGCAACGTATGACACAGAGACACAACAGCAGATATCAGGTCAGATGACCAACAGTTTGGTCAAAGAGGAAGATTTTATGTAGTGTCTTAAGGGAGGAATGTGATGTAGCGTGGCAGTGACAGTGGGATACTGGCAATCTCACTGAACTAGTAATCCAGAGGCGCAGGCTCATTCCCTGGGGACATGGGTTCAAAGCCCACCATAACAGATGGTGGAATTTAAAATTCAATTGTGTAATGCATTCAATTGATGAATAAAAATCTGGAATTGAAATCTGGACTTAATAATGTTGCCATGAAGCCATCATCGATTTTTATAACAATCTATCTGGTCCATTAATGTCCTTTAGGGAAGGAGATCTATCATCCTTATCTGTTCTGGTCTCCATGTAACTCAATGTGGTTCACTTTTAACTGTCCTCTGAAATAGTCTAGCAAGCCAATCAGTGTCAAGAATAATTATGGATGGACAATAAAGATGTAGGAATGGTATTCCAGAGATTTTCATAAGGGTCGTTAACTAGTCTAGGACATAACTCTGGACACAGGTCTTTGTGTCTACATTCCTGGCAATGATAATGTGAAGCCTCATGTCCACATATATAAACAAATGTTGTTTATAAACTGTCTAGGACATAACTCTGGACACAGGTCTTTGTGTCGACATTCCTGGCAATGATAATGTGAAGCCTCATGTCCACATATATAAACAAATGCTGTTTATAAACTGTCATCTTTTTGATTGGTTACTCTATGGTTCAAACATGAGAATTACATGAAAGAATGAGACAGCACTCAAAGTTCAAATTAAACCCCAATGACTCTATTAGATTCAATAGAAATACGACTAGTTAACAACTATACAAAATACCCATTCACAATGGACCGGTCAACAATACACCAATTAGTCGCAAACATGTTACAAGGAGTCATGCATACATGATAACCCAGTGAGCATTTACCTCCCTGATCATCGTTCTGTCGCTGACCAAGCTCCTCGACCTTATCACAGAATCACTATTTTCAATGATTTTTACACCTTTCATATCAAGGTGGGCTGGATGTTTCATTGACAAGATCACACTGTCCTATCAAAATACACCGTAAGCTACAATTGTCCAATGAGATGTCTAATTCTTTGTTCAGACTATGATATGAGATACTGCCTTGATGGTGAGCATGTGTTCACATTTCCTTCAGTAATTACATCACCCCTTGTGGATGTTGCAGATGCCTCAGGATTGTTATCAGAACAAAAAAATAGCAGATTTCCTTCCTGGTCACATACACATTTTGAACCACAGGACAATTAAACAATCCAAATTCCTTACATTCCTGACGTCTTACAAACTGTTGGAATTTCTAGTTTATTTGCATTTCAAAACAAGACATACTCTGACATCATTAATCATCTTTAATAAAACTCTAGAATTAAAATATCTATTCTAATGGTGTTCATTGTCAATTGTTGTAAAAACATATCTGGTTCACTAATGTCCTTCAGGGAAGGAAATCTGCCATCCTAACCTGGTCTGGCCTACATGTGATTCCAGACTCACAGCAATGTGGTTGATTCTGAAATGGCCTGGCAAGCTGCTCAGTTGTACGAAACGGCTACAAAATCTAAGAAAAGCAATGAAACCGGATGGACCACCGACATCTCGGCACCAGAAACAACAAAGACAAACCCAGCCCTGTGGACCCTGTAAAGTCCTCCATACTAACATCTGGGGGCTTGTGCCAACGTTGGGAGAGCTGTCCCACAGGCTAGTCAAGCAGCAGAAAACATAGTCATACTCACCGAATCATACCATACAGACAGTGTCCCAGACACTGCCATCACCATGCCCAGGTATGGACTACAGGGGTTCAAGAAGACAGCTCAGCACCACCTTCTCAAGGGCAATTAGGGATGGGCAATAAATGCTGGCAGAGCCAGCGACACTCACATCCCATGAATGAGCGAATAAAAGAAATGCCCTGTGTTTAGCTAAAACCCAACAGCTTCAGACACAATCAGTCAACAGTGGGCAGTAGTGGCTGCTGTCTCCAAACACAAAGCTGGATATCTGCGTCCTTGTTGGGACAAAACTGTACGATTGAGTTTATTTTATGATAGGGCTGTTAGAACTTAGTTGGCATTTCCTTCAGTATAACGGTTAAAATAGTATTCTGTATGTAACATAACCACAACGCATGATGTTAGCTAAATATCTGGACAAGTCCTGACCTGTTGAGTCCCTTTATTTTAAAGTCGTTAGACTGTGGATTATCCCAGGGAGACTGCTGGTTTTTAAACGGTATAAAACTGTAAACAATTCCCGTGTGGCCAGGAAGCTGTGAAATGAGATATACAAAGAACAAATAACAAAGAAAGTTACAGCACAGGAACAGGCCTTTCGGCCCTCCAAGCCTGCGCCGATCCAGATCCTCTATCTAAACATGTCGCCTATTTTCTTTTTTTTTACTTCCTGCGCATTCATTTATCTGTCTAGATACATCTCAAAAGTCGCTATCGTGCCCGCGTCTACCACCTCCGCTGGCAACGCATTCCAGGCACCCACCACCCTCTGCGTAAAGAACTTTCCACGCATATCCCCCCGAATCTTTTCCCCTCTTACTTTTAACTCATGACCCCTAGTAATTGAATCCCCCCACTCTGGGAAAAAGCTTCTTGCTATCCATCCTGTCGATACCTCTCATGATTTTGTACACCTCAATCAGGTCCCCCCTCAACCTCCGTCTTTCAAATGAAAATAATCCTAATCTACTCAACCTCTCTTCATAGCTAGCGCCCTGCGTACCTGGCAACATCCTGGTGAACCTCCTCTGCACCCTCTCCAAAGCATCCACATCCTTTTGGTAATGTGGCGACCAGAACTGCACGCAGTCTTCCAAATGTGGCAGAACCAAAGTCTTGCACAACTGTAACATGACCTGCCAACTCTTGTACTCAATACCCCGTCCGATGAAGGAAAGCATGCCGTATGCCTTCTTGACCACTCTATTGACCTGCGTTGCCACCTTCAGGGAATAATGGACCTGAACACCCAAATCTCTCTGCACATCAATTTTCCCCAGGACTTTTCCATTTACTGTATAATTCACTCTTGAATTGGATCTTCCAAAATGCATCACCTCGCATTTGCCCTGATTGAACTCCATCTGCCATTTATCTGCCCAAATCTCCAATCTATCTATATTCTGCTGTATTCTCTGACAGTCCCCTTCACTATCTGCGACTCCACCATTCTTAGTGTCGTCTGTAATCTTGCTAATCAGACCACCTATACTTTCCTCCAAATCAGTTTTGTATATCACAAACAACAGTGGTCCCAGCACGGATCCCTGTGGAACACCACTGGTCACACGTCTCAATTTTGACAAACTCCCTTCCACTGCTATTCTCTGTCTCCTGTTGCCCAGCCAGTTCTTTATCCATCTAGCTAGTACACCTTGGAACCCATACGACTTCACTTTCTCCATCAGCCTATCATGGGGAACGTTATCAAACGCCTTACTGATGTCCATGTATACGACCTCTACAGCCCTTCCCTCATCAATCAACTTTGTCACTTCCTCAAAGAATTCTATTAAGTTCTATATGTACATGTGAATGCCATTAAATGGTTACGGTGGTTGAATAGACACAGCAGGCTGGCACCGGGTCAAGATATGACCTTTTGTAAAGGAATTCATACAGTCAAGGCAGCTGGAATCTGGAGGCCCCTCCCCTCCCACCACCCCCCCCCCACTCCCCACTGAACGACAATGGCAATGACTTAAACCAGGCTCAAAGTACCATCATGGAAGGGTAGTTAGTTAATGACTGACCAATCAAATGAACAGAAATGGCCTTTTATCTAATATGGAACAGAAACAAACTGGTAAATGAGTATAAATTACGAGCGTAAGACCCCAAAAGCGCACATCATCATCAAGAAGAAGACAGAAGATAGACTCCAATGAAGAGACAAGGTTCCACAGATAACCGGAGGTTGAGGACCGGGTGTTCCATTGTGAACACAACTGCTGACCACTTCCCTTTGCTCAGTATCACCATGTTCTGCTTATTGTGCAGAACTTCATTCAGTCTGTGAAGCTTGTGAAAGCAGCCTCGTACACATGTAGTTTTATAGCTAGTCTGAGCTGCAAGTCCCTTTTCGATCTGATCTCCCAACATAGACTGTCATTGTAATTGACCTAAGTCTGACAATTACATTAAATCAAACCCCAGATCTTACAAGTGGTGCTGAAACCCGGGACTTTGACTGGAATGCAAACCAAGGGTGTTGTCGCAAAGTTTCGAAAACATAGGAATATTCGTTTGACCAGTGAAAATTCTTGCAGGGATAAACTCTTTTGAGGGGCAGACGATTATACTGACCCAATGAAGTCTCTTTAAATACACAGTATGTCACAAAAAGACAATGGGAAGAAGGGTCTCTGGGAAACATATGAGGAAGAGTTAAGCACTAAGTGTAATATGGACAGTATCCAGTCCCTGTTGGGAGACTGTCTATGGAAGCAAGAACACGTTCCTTTTAAAATATAGTGAAGTTTATCCAGGCACAGGTCTTGGCTAAACATCAGAAGGGTGAAAAGGCTTTAAATCTGACTCCATATCCAGCATCACACCGTGCACAGTGCGATGAGGAAGTGATAGAGTCACAGGTGAGAGAAATGGTAGCTCAAAGTGAACAGACCCAGCAGCAGCAGCCGACACAGCTACATGAGTTACACAATAATCTTTAATGTCACTATACAACAACAGACACTTAATGCAGGACAGGCTTGTGCAGTTCAGCAGCAGTTAGAGTTAGCAGAGAAACATATTGTTACTGTCACACAGGATAATGTCCAGTTGACCCAGAAGTTAGAGGATTCTAGAGGTGTCCTTAGGGAGTTACAGGAGTGACCCCACCGGAAGACAGAGCATGCACAGTACAGGTCTAACATTCAGTGATTGCAAACCGAGAGGGAAAGCAGCTCCCAGTCGGGTGTAGCAGCCGTCACAAAAAGGTGGTATCACACAGGTGGTACTAAAACGGAGCAGGAGACCTCAGAGGTGGAAAATGTTGGAGAGGGAGAACGTTTACCAATCTGTCCCGTTAAAGTAACCTCCTTGGCAGTCTGTCCCGTTAATGTGGTGACAACACCGAATGGAACAGTCTGTTACTCTCAATCCCACCAAGTCACCTCTGAGGTTGAGATATAAAAGGAAAGGAAATCTTTCGGAGCAACAGTAAGGTTGAAACAATGTCTGAAGATAACAGGAGGAAAAACTTGTGTTTGAGTAAGTGGGTCTGTTTTTGTATTTGACGTTTCCTGTTTGATTTCTTTGTCTGTCTCAACCAGTGTCTATTACGGTCAGTTACGTCTGGTCCTGCATGCTGTCTGAAAGTAGTTGGTTGTTTAACATGTGTGTATAGTTATATTTTAAATTGGTGTGAGTGGGGAGGACAAAAGTTTTGATAACATGGATGTTGGAGTGTTAAATAGCAATTGCTTTCTGCTGGGAAGGAGACAGAGAGAAAGAGAGACAGAGAGAGACAGAGAGAGAGAGAGTGAGAGAGAGAGAGTGAGAGAGAGAATGAGTGAGAGAGAGAGACAGAGAGAGAGAGGGGGAGAGAGTGATAGAGGGAGTGAGTGAGTGAGAGAGAGAGAGAGAGAGAGAGGTGTTCCTCCAGGGGGGATAATGAGTAATGACACTCAGGGACAGAGGAAATGTGAGCTCTGGTACTTTGATTGTTCCTGCAGGTAAAAACCTTGAAGACCCTCTTTCCACCTCCTGCCACTATGGGTGTGGATGACACGGACTGAAGTCCCTTTCTTGAAC
Source organism: Heterodontus francisci (assembly GCF_036365525.1). Classification (NCBI taxonomy): domain Eukaryota; kingdom Metazoa; phylum Chordata; class Chondrichthyes; order Heterodontiformes; family Heterodontidae; genus Heterodontus; species Heterodontus francisci. The sequence continues at coordinate 5,732,900 of NC_090392.1, read as the reverse complement.
AGGGATCTATTCAGAATCTGGCACACTTGAGGCCTTCCAACATCGGTGGGTACCGCAGGGGCTGGGATGCATCAGTAATGCCGAGAATGGCATTTTAATTTGAGTTTTTGGTTTCTTTATCTGTTTTTAATAAAATTAATTCAAAATTCAAATAAAGGGGGCCTGGGGAATAAAGTCGCCCTCGACAAAAAAACAAAACGTGCCTGAGGGTTAGATCGAGAGTAAATCTCCCTCCACACTGTTGAGGGTGTGGAGGTATAAACATAGACGTTTCGTGAGACTGAGGTCTCTGAAACTCCTCACCTCTCCATGAATAAGAGGAGGAGGCATCCCTCCACAGCAGATTGCCGAGAGGAACAGGGTCAGTCTCCTGGCGGGTCCTCGGACTCCCCGCACTACCAGCACCATTGGGGCTCGAGCCTTGAGTCACAGCTTTCTATCCCACAAAACAGAGTGGGTACGGAAGCCTCTGTACCTTTCACAACACCCGAGGTGGGGCGCGGGAGTGGTGAAATGCCCCTCTCCTGATGGGGGAGCCTGTGGATCCACCAGGAGAAAACATTCCATCTCCCACTTGGTCCGGTGTCCTGGGTGGGGCTGAGATCTGTGAGGGTCAACGCTCTCGGCGCCTGTTCCTGCCATCCAGGATGGATCTGACTCGGAGGTTGATTTGAATAATGTTAACAGTGCTCTGTCTGCTGGTACTGTGGCGCTGGCAGGGTGGGAGATGGCCTCCTCTCTCTACCTCGGGTCCTGCTCCAGCTGGATTTCCAGAGTCAAGAAACAACTGCCTCCCCCGAGGCTGATCACAAGCCCGGGCACCGAGGGGGAGAGGGTGTCCTCAAACACAGGCACTCATATTCCCAGTTTCCCCAGAGGAATATAGGAATGACTCCTCCACCACCGATCTTGGGGTGTGATCATGAGGGAGGTGAGACTCGCTGGCGTGGCCGGGATGTCCACACCACATTGTGTGGTGGGTGTGTCGGCCACTGGCGTTGACGGCCTGGAGGAGGATGGAGTCTCGGTGAGGGGCACGGAGGACGACCTTGAATCCATTGCCAGTGAGGCGGTGGACTCCCTCCTGCCTCCTACCGAGCCTCCTCTCATCCCCATTGCCGAACTCCGGGACTTCCTTGCTGCTTGCAGGGATTGTCACAATAAAGTTCAGCTGCCCCTTGACCAGTGGTTGGAGCTGGCTCTGATCATCAGATCTGTCCATCTTGCCCACAAGGAGGGTTGCAAATGTGCAGACATGAAAAAGGTCGTGCGATGCCCGATCCCCTCTGGGTTGCTGGGGGAGATTAAGGCGATGAGCAGTTCCACTCTCTCCTCACAGTAAGGTATTGGTGACAGGATGGTGGTATTTTTGACATGAAGATATCCATAGCCAGCCTCAACATCAACAGCAGCAGGGTGTCTCTCAGCGGTTTTCACAATCTCAGCTGACTGGCGCCCTCCACCAGCTCTCGAGGGGCAAATCCCCAGGGCTGGATGGGTTGACCGTGGAGTTCCTCAGGGCGTTCTGGGACGTCCTGGGGGACGATTACGCGCGGGTCCTGGGGGAAAGCCTGGCGACCGGGGAGATGCCCCTCTCGTGGTGCAGGGCAGTCATCGTCCTGCTGCCGAAGAGGGGCGATCTCCGCCTGCTTAAAAACTGGCGTCCGGTCTCCCTCCTCAGCACGGATTATAAGATCTTTGCCCGGGCTATGTCTACCCACCTGGGCTCCGTGCTGGCCCACATGATCCACCCCGACCAGTCCTACATGGTCCCGGGCCGGTCCATCCAGGACAACATCCACCTGGTCCTGGACCTGATCCATCTTTCCCAGAGGACTGGTCAGTCGGTCGCCTTTCTCTCCCTCGATCAGGAGAAGGCTTTCGACAGGGTGGATCACGATTACCTTTTCGGGACTCTGCGCACTTTCGGACTCGGGCCGCATTTCGTGGCCCGTGTCCGACTTTTATACGCTGCCGCAGAGTGTCTAGTCAAAGTTAACGGGTCCTTGACGGCGCCCCTTCGATTTGGGAGAGGAGTGCGTCAGGGGTGCCCCATGTCCGGCCAATTGTGTACCATCTGCGTGGAGCCCTTCCTGTGCCTGCTTCACAGGAGGTTGACGGGATTGGCTCTGCACGAGCCGGCCATGCGGGTCGTCTTCTCGGCTTAGGCCAACGACGTGCTCCTCGCAATCACAGATCCCGTTGACTTGCGGAGGATGCGCGACTGCCAGCAGACCTTTTCTGCCGCGTCCTCCGCGAGGATCAATTGGGAGAAATGTTCCGGACTCCTGGTTGGTCAGTGGCGAGTGGACTCCCTGCCGGAGGAGATGACACCTTTTGCGTGGAGCACCACGCACCTCCTCTATCTGGGAGTCCACCTTAGCCCCGCTGAGGAAGCCTGGCCGTCAAACTGGCAGGAGTTGGAGGCGAAAGTCACCGCTCGGCTGGGGCATTGGACAGGACTGCTCCGAGTGCTTATCTACAGGGGCCGAGCGTTGGTCATAAACCAACTGGTGGCCTCCATGTTGTGGTACCGGTTGGTCACTTTGGCCCCGCCCCCTGTATTTGCCACCAAGATCCAGAAGAAACTCGTCGATTTCTTCTGGGGCAAGAGGAAACACTGGGTCTCTGCCGCAGTCCTGAGTCTCCCTTTTGAGGAGGGTGGTCAGTTGCTGGTGTGCGTCCGCACCCAGGCTGCGACTCTCCGCCTTCGGACCCTGCAGAGATACCTGTTCGTCGAGCGTCCTCCCAGATGGTGTGCGCTGGCGACGTATTTTTTCCGCCAGTGTCACTGCCTTCAAGACGACACGTAGCTCCCGGTGGAGTCCGTTAGCCGTGCCTCTCTGAGGGAGTTGCCTGTCTTTTACCGGGATCAATTCCAAGTCTGGAACATGGTCGCCTCCAGTCAGGGCGCTCCCCCCCGGCGGAGGAGAGCGCCTCGGCTGTCTGGGCGGCTGACTCCGGGGACGGTCCGGCGGGCGGAGGAGTAGCCGAAACCACCGGGAGGCCCCTCACTGCGGGTGGCGAGGGTGCTCGGGAGTGTGGAGCGATCCCGGCCGAGCTGAACCCCGCTCGGCCGGAACTACTCATCGGACCCAGGCCCCGAAACCCTCCTCGGGAGCCGGTTCCGCACAACCCGAGCCGCCTCTCGGAAATGCCCTCCGTGCCATACAGCTGTTTCCTGTACGGGCTGCTCCTGCACACTCTCCACTTCCTCGCCCTCGTCAGCCAGCCGGACACGCCCTGGCGGTCCGCGTTGCCATCTGGCGGCGAGGGGAAACCCCGATGGAGGTCTCTCTACGCGGGAGTCTTCCCCCTTTACATCGGGGACCTGGGGTGGAGGGTGCTGCACAGAGCAGTCCCGTGGAATAGACCTTTACTAGGTTCACGAACTCCCAGGCCTCCTGTACTTTCTGCGGCCTGGACGAGTCCGTGTTCCACGTTTACACGGAGTGTGCGAGGTTGCAGCCCCTCTTTGAGTATCTGAAGGGGCTGCTCCTCAAATTCTGGCTGCACTTCAGTCCCACGCTCCTGATCTTTGGGCACCCGATGCGGAGGGGCATGGACCGGGAGGAGGATCTCCTCGTCGGTCTGCTCCTGGGCCTGGCCAAGGTGGCAATTCACAGGTCCAGGTTGCGGGCCGTCGGGGGTTCCGTCCTCCCCGATTGCCTGCCCCTCTTCCGCGGTTATGTTCGCGCCCGGGTGTCCCTGGAGAAGGAGCATGCGGTGTCCGCCGGTACGCCTGAGGCCTTTCGCGACCGGTGGGCACTGCAGGGACTGGAGTGCATCATTGACGCCGAAAATGGCATTTTAATTTGAGTTTTTGTTGATTTATCTGGTGTTAAATAAAGTTATTTAAAAAAAAATGTAAATATGAGAATAAAGGGGGCCTGAGGAATAAGGGCCCCTCAACATGAAAATATAAAATGGGCCTGGGGTATAAAGGTCACCTTAAAAAAAGAAAAAAAAATCGGTTACTTCATTTGAGTTTTTCTTTATTTATCTCTTGAATAAAAAAAAACAGCAACTGGAATTAGTAAAAGTGGCCATGAAATTGCTGATTGTTATAAAACCCAACTGGTAAAAAAAAAAACGGGGTTAGGTACAGAGTAAAGCTCCCTCTACACTGCCCCATCAAACATATATAGTGCAGGAATGGCACGGCGTTACGAACAGAGCAAATGTCCATTTATATATGCTATCTATGTTACAAGGTTCGTTTGGAGAAGCTGGAGTTGTTCTACCTGGAGTAAGGGGGATTGAGAGAGATTTGATAGAGGTGTACAAGATTATGATCGGCTTAGATAAGATAGACAAGGAAAAACTGCTCCCATTAACTGATGAAACACGGACCAGGGGACACAGATGGGAGTTTTCGGTAAGAGATACAGGGGGAATATGAAGAAGAACTTTTTAACACAGTGGATGGTAATGAGCTGGAACTCACTGCCCATGAGGGTGTTGGAAGCCGAGATAATCAATGATTTCAAAAGGAAACAGGATGGACACCTGAAGAAATGAACTTGTAGGGATACAGGGACTTTGAGGAGGAGTGGGACTGACTGGATTTTTCCAGAATGAGCCGGCACAGAAGGACCGAATGGCCTCCTTCTGTGTCGTACGTGACTCTATGTATCCATCAATTTCTACGACACTCTGTTGGATATGTCTCCTGCTCCCACCTGGAAAGATACAGATACATAGACGTTCAATGAAACTGTGACCCTAACAGCCACTGACAGCTCCGTCCTCACCCTGGTGTCAGGCTCCAGGTCGTGTTGCGGGAGGTTACACAGCACTGTGACCACATCCTTATTGAATCAGAGTCAGCTCACACACTCTCCCGGGTTAGGTGTAGGTAGGAAAAGTGCACTTAGAAAACCGGGGTGGGTAGTGCAGAGCCCACTCCTCCTCCCTCTTTACAGAGATTCCCCTCTCTGCAGTCTCTACTCCATTTGTTGGTCATGCTACAGACCCAGAGACACTGTAACTACAGTCCCCATACCTCGTCCAAAGTTGGGTCACCAAATCCTCTGTCCTCCCTGAATGTCTGAAGCAGCTCACAACACAACCTCCAGAAAACCATCCACAGCACCTCCACTAACATTACAATAGCAGAAGGAAGTCAAAAACCCCTCACCTGTAAGTTGGATGCCTGGTCCTTTTAAATAACACTGGAGGGGGTTCCTCATGCTGCTGAATGTATGTTCAGCTGAGCGTGACTGCACAGGCGCTCAATGGACATGCACAGACCAATTTTCAAAGACATACATCAAAGCTGTCGGAATGGCAGAATGCCGTCAATTAAAACCCTTCGTCACACAAACAGCTCATGCACAGTATACCCAGGCTAGCTCCCTGCCCAGCACTGGGCACTGTGCTGGCCACACTAGAAGTGGCCGGCTGTGCAGTTCACATCATTTTACAGATCCAGGTTTCCATGGCATTGGCACGAGTGCCGTCATAGAGTGAAAATCACAGTAGGGGAAGATATAGAGTGAAAACAGCTCACTTCTAAAAGGGGAATTGGAAAAAGACTTGAAGGCATTAGATTTACAAGAATATGAGAAATGGAAGGGAAATGGGACTAATTGGAGGGGTGAGGCCATGGAGGGATTCAAACACAAGAATGAGAATATTAAAATTTAGGTGCTGCCAGACCGGGAGCCAATGTAGATCAGTGAGCACAGAAGTAATGGGCGATCGGGATTTGGTGTTAGTTAGGATACAGGCAGAAGAGTTCTGGATGGGCTGTTGTTTATGCAGGTTGATATCTGGGAGGCTGACCAGGATAGAATTGGAATAGTTAAGTGTGGATTTGACAACGGCACAGATGAGGGTTTATTAGCAGATGGGCAGTGGTGGTGACAGGTGATATTACAGAGTTAGGAGCAGGTAGGGTTGGTGATAGGCGGAATATGGCAATGAACTCAGCTCAGATATAAATATAACATAGAGGTTCCAAACAGTCTGTCTCAGCCACAGACATTGGGTAGTGAGGGGAATGCAGATAGTGGATGCAGAGTGGAATGTGAGACAGAGACTGAAGACTGTGGCTTATGTTTCTCCAAGATTTACACGACAAGTACACTACATCAGTGAAATGTGATTTATAGATCTAATAGTTGGATACAGAGACTTACCAGGGACACCAATAATAGCGAGGATGGAATAGTAAATCGTTTGAATCATCTTCAGAGCATAATAGATCCGCAAATCTAATGTTATCCAAAACTAATCTGCAGTAACGAGGCTAAACCAATAGGAGAAACTCCTGCTGTCCATTGTTATAGCATTCCAATCTATTGTTCTCAGATTCTGACCCATTGTTGTAACATTCCAATCTATTGTTCTCAGATTCTGACCCATTGTTGTAACATTCCAATCTATTGTTCTCAGATTCTGACCCATTGTTGTAACATTCCAATCTATTGTTCTCAGATTCTGATCTCTCCTCTCTCGCTCTCTGGAGCCACTGATCTCTGGACACTATGAGCCAGCACATTGGAAGGAGTTCGTTATTAATAGAAGAGGGAAACCCTCCAGTGACACCATTAGGGTCCTTGGAGACTGACGTTAATTACAGTCAATGAACAAACAGGTTCAGTTAACACCTTTCAATCCAACACTTTTTATACCACAGTAGTGTCAAAGATTTACCCAGTCTAGATGGGATATATGAGGTTTGTTGAGGGAAGGAATGTTGAAATAGCAGAGGCACTGGCCAGAAGCTTTCAATCCTCCTTGGATCTGGGAGTGATGACAAAGGACTGGAGGGTTGTAAATGTTACAAGCTGTTTCAATAAGGAGACATTAGATAAACCCTATAACTACTGACCAGTCAGTCTAAAGTCGGTGGTTGGAAATTTCTAGAGGCCGTGACCCAGTACAAAAATATATAATTCTTGGAAAAACATGTGATATTAAATGACAAACAGTACAGATAGATTAATGGAAAATCATGTCTGATAATTTTGATCAAGTCTGTTGATGACCTAACTGTGAGTGTTGATGAGGATAGTGTGTTTCCTGTTATGTATCTGGACTATTAAAAGGCCTGTGATCAAAAGACATTTCATAGACTTGTTATGAAAAAGGGAAGGCATGGATTATTGTGACAGTGATAGTGTGGATATGACACTGACTCAGGGACAGAAAGCAGAGAGAAGTGGTGAACAGACATTGTTCAGACTGGGGGAGGGGGAGTATACAGTGCTGTTTCTCAGGGGTTAGTATTAAAACCAGTGCTCTTCCTGACATATAGATAAACATACAAGTGACATAAACATATATGTAAAACAAAATAATTAATACTCTTGCAGATGACATGACACTCATAAATAAGGGAGGCAAAGGTGCAGACCACAGAATTACCCAATCACACAGATTTTGTTTATTTTTAATTTATTCTGGACTCTAATCCGAATAGAAATTTAGTTCTCACTCGATAATTTATTTCTGTGTGATTTGCTTGTCTGTGTGTGTGTGTGTGTGTGTGTGTGTGTGTGTGTGTGTGTGTCTGTGTGTGTGTATTTATTATTTTATTTAGATTCAGTTTACATTGTTGAGTATAATAAACTCAGCTCTTGATTCTTCTTCTTTTGCCTCCTTGTCTCGAGAGACTGGAGGTTGTCAGTGGTGTTTGGAGCAGCGCCTGGAGTGGCTATAAAGGCCAATTCTAGAGTGACAGGCTCTTCCACAGGTGCTGCAGGAAAATTTGATTGTCGAGGCTATTATACAGTTGGCTTTTCCCTTGCACCTCTGTATTTTTTCCTGCCAACTGCTAAGTTTCTTCGACTCGCTACACTTTAGCCCCGTCTTTATGGCTGTCCACCAGCTCTGGCGAACGCTGGCAACTGACTCCCACGACTTATGATCAATGTCACAGGATTTCATATCGCGTTTGCAGACGTCTTTAAAGCGGAGACATGGACGGTCGATGGGTCTGATACCAGTGGCGAGCTCGCTGTACAATGTGTCTTTGGGGATCCTGCCATCTGCCATGCAGCTCACATGGCCAAGCCATCTCAAGCACCGCTGACTCAGTAGTGTGTATAAGCTGGGGATTTTGGCCGCCTCGAGGACTTCTGTGTTGGAGATACGGTCCTGTCTCCTGATGCCAAGGATTCTCCGGAGGCAGTGAAGGTGGAATGAATTGAGACGCCGCTCTTGGCTGACATACGTTCTCCAGGCCTCGCTGCCATCGAGCAAGGTACTGAGGACGCAGGCTTGATACACTCGGACTTTTGTGTTCTGTGTCAGTGCGCCATTTTCCCACACTCTCTTGGCCAGTCTGGACATAGCAGTGGAAGCCTTTCCCATGCGCTTGCTGATTACTGCATCGAGAGACAGGTTACTGGTGATAGTTGAGCCTAGGTGGGTGAACTCTTGAACCACTTCCAGAGCGTGGTCGCCGATATTGATAGATGGGGCATTTCTGACGACCTGCCCCATGATGTTCGTTTTCTTGAGGCTGATGTTTCAGCCAAATTCATTGCAGGCAGCCACAAACCTGTCGATGAGACTCTGCAGGCACTCTTCAGTGTGAGATGTTAAAGCAGCATCGTCAGCAAAGAGGGGTTCCCTGATGAGGACTTTCCTTACTTTGGACTTCGCTCTTAGACGGGCAAGGTTGAACAACTTGCCCCTGATCTTGTGTGGAGGAAAATTCCTTCTTCCGAGGACTTGAACGCATGTGAAAGCAGCAGGGAGAAGAAAATCCCAAAAAGTGTGGTTGCGAGAACACAGCCCTGTTTCACGCCACTCAGGATAGGAAAGGGCTCTGATGAGGAGCCACCATGTTGCATTGTGCCTTTCATATTGTCATGGCATGAGGTGATGATACTTAGTAGCTTTGGTGGGCATCCAATCTTTTCCAGTAGTCTGAAGAGACCACGTCTGCTGACGAGGTCAAAGGCTTTGGTGAGATCAATGAAAGCAATGTAGAGGGGCATCTGTTGTTCACGGCATTTCTCCTGTATCTGACGAAGGGAGAACAGCATGTCAACGGTCGAACTCTCTGCACGGAAGCCACACTGTGCCTCAGGGTAGACGCGCTCGGCCAGCTTCTGGAACCTCTTGATTAAACTCAAGAAAACCTGTCTGATTGGTTCTTTCACGATCACGACAAAGGTGAAAGGTAAAATGCTCACTGAGATGGTCAGCATGTCCACTGCTAAAAAGGAATAAGCCCCGCTGCAGTGAAATAAAATATAGAACAAGAGGAGAGCCTGGGACCCCTCCTCACCTGGCTGTAACAGAAATCTGGAGGTTCTAGTGATCATAAGGCAACAACAAATGAGAAATTGGAAGTGTCACAGAAGCATAGAGTTTTACAGCACAGAAATAGTCCCTTCGCCCCACGCTGTCTGTGCCGGCCATCAAGCCTGTCCATTCTAATCCCCTTTTACAGCACTTGGCCCGTAACCTTGTATGCTATGGCATATCAAATGCAGATCTAAATACTTCTTAAATGTTGTGAGGGTTCTTGCCTCTACCATCTTTTCAGGTAGTGTGTTCCAGATTCCAGCCACCCTCTGAGTGAAATATTTTTTTTCCTCAAATCTCCTCTAAACCACTTGCCCCTTATCTTAAATCAATGGCCACTGTTACTGACACCTCTACTAAGGGAAAACTTTCTTCTTCTCTACCCTATCTATGCGCCTCATAATTTTTCCTGCCTTCTGTCTCCCTCCATGTTTGAATAAAGGAGTTACATTGGCATAAAAGAGTTACATACAGAGTGAAGTAACTCGGTACAGGTTAAAATCGCTGTCTGTTGAAAAGTTGAGTAATGCAGCTGTATAGTTAGGGATTACTCTCCGTCCAAAAGCTAGGAAACCCGAAATTTTAAGACCTGTGGCCAATCATTTTTCACTTGAAGCTGAAGACTCAGAAAGAGTTAGAATCACTAACAGATAGAATAATGTTAGCTAAGGTAAAGCTAGAACAGAAGAGACTAGAATTGGAAATCCAGAGAGAACGAGAAAGAGCAGAGTGAGTGTCAAGAAAGGGAAAAAATAAGAGTGCAACAGAAGGAGAAGGAGGAAAGGGAGTTAAGGCGGCTCAAACAACTAGAGGAAGACCCAGTACACCCAGTGAAGGCACAGCTAGTGAGGGAGCTGCCCAGAGCTCAGGACCATGTGCTGGGATCTTAAAGTTACCCCAGTTCATTCTAAAGTTCAATGAGGAGGATGTGGCAGAATTTTTCATCACTTTTGAAAAACTTGCAAAGCAGCTGAAATTGCCATCAGAGAGCTGGACACTGTTTTTATAAAGCAAAGTAACAGGAAAATCCCATGAGGTTTATTCACTGTTACCCGATGAAAGTTCATCAGATTATGAAATGAATAAAAATGCTATCCATGGTGTATATGAGATAGTATCAGAAGCGTACTACCAAAAATTCGGAACACTTCGAAAGTAGCCTGAGCGAACTTACCTCCAGTTTGAAAGAGTTAAGCAGCTTCGGAACATAGGAGCAAGAGTAGGCCATTCAGCCCATCTAGTCTGCCCCACCATTCAAAACGATCATGGGTTATCATCTATTTCAATTCCTTTTTACCACACTATCCCCATATCCCTTTATGTCATTTGTATTTAGAAATCTGTCAATCTCTGCTTCAAACATACTGAATGACTGAGCTTCCACAGCCCTCTGGGGTAGAGAATTCCAAAGATTCACATTTTCAATTCAAAATTCTGGAGAATACAGGCCCAGTTTTCCCAATCTCTTCAGAGGACAGTCCTGCCATCCCAGGAACAAGTCCAGTGAATCTTAGTTGCACTCCCCCTATGGCAATAATATACTTCCTAAAGTAAGGGGAGCAAAGCTGCACACAGTACTCCAGGTGTGGTCTCACAAGGTTGCTTACAATTGAAGCAAGACTTCACCACTCATGTACTCAAATTCTCTTGTGATAAAGGCTAACATACCATTAGCCTTCTTAAGTGCTTGCTTCCCTGCATGTCAGCTTTCAGTGATTTATTGACAAGGGCACCCAGATCCCTTTGTACATCTACACTTTCTAATGTCTTACCATTCAAGAAATACCCTGCACATCTATTCCACCTTCCAAAGTGGATAACCTCATATTTTCCACATTATATTCCATCTGCCACGTTCTTGCCCTCCCACGAAGTCTGTCCAAATGCCCTTGAAGCCACTTTGCACCTTCCTCACAGCACATACATTCCCACATCTTTTTGTAACATCTGCAAACTTGGGAATATTACTCTGGTCCCCACATCTAAATAAATGATACATATTGTGAACAGATGGGGCCCAAGTACTTACCCAAATGTTTCCTTTTTACTTACCCCACTGGTCACAGCCTGCCAAAGCGAGAATAACCCATTTATTCCTACTCTCTGTTTTATGCTTGTTAACCAATCCTTAATCCATGCCAGTATATTACGTCCGATCCCATGTGCTTTAACTTTACTAACCAACCTCCTGTGGGGGACTTTATCAAAAATCCATCTGAAAATCAAAATATACTACATCCACCGACTCCACTTTATCAATTCTGTTACTAATATCCTCAAAAAACTCCAACAGGTTCATCAAACATGATTTCCCATTCATAAATCCATGTTGACTATGTCCAATCAGATCATCTTTATCCAATTATCCATTTATCACATCCTTTATGATAGATTCTACCATTTTCTCTCTCCCTCCCTTCTTAAAGCGTGGGGTGACATTTGCGACCTTCCAATATGCTGGAACCGTTCCAGAAGGTGATCACCCATGCACTCACTGTCTCCATAGCTACCTCTGTCAACACTCTGGAATTTAGAATATCAGGTCCTGAGGATTTATCAACCTTCAACCCCATTAATTTCTCCAACACAAACTTCATTCTAATATTAATTTGCTTCACTTCCTCATTCCCCCTAATCCCTTGGATCTCTAATTCTGGGAGATTTCTTGTATCTTTCTCAGTGAAGACAGACACAAAGTGATCATTTAGCTTCTCTGCGATTTCTCGATTCCCCATTATAAATTTCCCTGACTCTGCCTGTAACGGACACATACATGTCTTACCTAAATGTTTCCTTTTTACGTAACTATAGAAGATTTTGCAGTCCGCTTTTATGTTTGCCTCTGACTAGTAGAGACGGAAAATCGGGATACAGCTCACATATGTAAACCTCAGAGCGGTGATCCTTCTCGAGGTGTTCAAAAACTCGCTCCCGCTCCCATTAAAACCCACACAGAGGAAAAAAAGGTTCAAAGAGCCAGGAAGGTTGCAATTCTGGATGAAGATTTTTTTCCATGTACACAAGGCCTTAACCCCAAAGGGAATACATTCCCTAGTCACCCCAAAGACCCGGGAATAAATGGTGGGAGGGTGATAAGAGCCTGAGCAGCCACGGGCAAGGAGGAAAATCTGGACACCCTGGGGTCCAAGCTCAGGCCAAATATGACGGTACTGAGAGCAGGAGCAATGACTAATGATCTGTGTGTTTCCACTGCAGTAAGGCAGGTCACCATCAAGTTGAATGCTGTAAGTGATGGGGAAAACCTGTAGGATTACTCAGGGTCCATCAGATCAGTGCAGGAAAACGGGCCCTGATGGAAAGCACAGCAGGTCAGGCTGTGCCTTTAACTGCAACAGTCCGACACAGTAACCCGATCACAGAGAGTGGGGAAAACTTAACAAAATCCTTGAGCGTTACTCGGATTTTGAATCCCAGGGAAAAGTGACCCCATACCCCTTCAGTGAGGTAAGCAAGCCCTAGTCATACTCAGGGATAAAGGAGCCACCCAATCCCTTCTGCTGGGAAAAGGCATGACCTTTCTCGGGGATTGCAGTGAATGCAGGAGTGTTAGCGAATGGTATTGGAAGACAGTATATGTCCATACCTTTATATTGGGTGCACTTGGTGTGCGACCTATTTTCAGGACCAGTAGCCATGGGGACCTGCTCCTGGGTATTGATCTGGCAGGGAAAAGGTGGCAGCTTCCGCAAAAGTTCTGGAGAGACCACAAGAGATCAGGGACACAGAGCAGTTACAGGAGAAGGTCCCCGGCATTCTCCCTGATTCTGTGGTGACTCGGTCCATGGCTAAACAATCCCCATCAGAGGTGGCTGAACTGACACTGGAGACTGATGACCCTACTGTCTGGTTGTCTGAAACCTTCTTTGGGAAGGTAGCGAACACAAAGGATGTGTTAAACAGATCTTCCTTAGTTGAGGCTCAACAACTCGACCCAGTGTTAAAATATAGCACCGACTGTCCAAACCAAAACAGAAGCAGAGGGAGTTGCAGAGTGCCACTATTTAAAGAATGAGGTGCTTATGAGGAAGTGGAGACCTCCTTACAAACCTGCGGATGAAGAGTGGACAGTGCTTCACCAGATAGTGGTGCCGCTGAGGTCCCTTAAAGAAATATTAATGGCCCACGAACTTCCAATGACTGGACATGTTGATGTATGAAAATTTCAAGCCCACATAAGACAGCATTTTGACTGACCACAACTCCACAAAGATGTGGTGGAGTTCTGTACAACTGGTCACACCTGCCATGTTGTGGGGAAGCTCCAACCTGCAATAAAACCTTCACCCCTAATTTCCATACCAGAATTAGTGGAACCCTTCAGCAGAATGCTGGTGGATTATGTGGGACACCTGCTGAAAACAAAACGGGAAAACCAGTATCTTCTCACCATTATGGATGTGGTGACCCGATTCCCAGAGGCCACTCCCCCGAAGAACTATCTCTGCCAAGGTAGTGGTGGAGGGGCTAACCTAATTCTTTACCCGTTATGGCTGCCTGCTGAGATTCAGATGGATCAGGGCACACATTTTACGTCCAGTATTTCTGAAAAGGTCATGGGTGTTCTAGACATAACCCAGCTAAAGTCTACAACCCACAGTCACAAGGGGCTTTGGAGCAGTACCACCAGACCCTAAAGACAATGATCAGGCCATACTGCTATGAGTAACCCCATGACTGGGACAAAGGGATGGCATTTCACCTGTTGGTAACCAGGAACTTATCCAGTGAGTCCCCTGGCTTTAGTCTCTTTGAATTACTTTATGGACACGAGGTGAGAGGTCCTCTTAAACTAATCAAGGAGACGTTTTTGGGACACAGGGATGAGTCTTCCATGTTAGACTACATCTCCATGCTCTGGGAGCGGCTCATGAGAGCCTGTGTAATGGCTCAGGAACACCTAAGGACCTCCCAGGCAGCTATGAAAATGTAATCAGGCAAAATTCCAAGGTCAGAACATTTCATCCCAGCGATCATGTATTGTTACTATTCCCACTGCAGGGTGAATCCCTGAAATCCCAGTCCAGAGTTCCATATCGAGTGGCAAAAGGAACAGCCAGGTAAATTATTTAAATGACACCCCAGACCAAAGGCAAAAAACAAAGGCTGTGGAGGGGACAGACAAGTATAGATCTGGCAGACTGTCAGGAGGGAAGGATTGAAAAGGACAGTGAGGACAGGTTAGAGAAGGGCCAATAGGATTCCCAACTGGAATCCCCTACTCTCCGATTAGCCAACCCTGAAATGTTAGATAAATTAGACCCCACACTCTCCTTCTTAAATGCAGGTCAATGAAGCAACCTAAAAAGTCTGCTAACAGCATTTACAGAAACATGCAATGACAAAAGAAAGTTCCCAAAAAGGCAAGCCAATAGTGAGGGAGATGCGTCACCGAGTCGAGGTGTCGCAGGAGAGTGCAGTGAAAGATGGACAGCCATCTGCGAGATAAAATCCAAGAGGACATGGGGCTGGTTAGAGAAATGATGCTCCCCGTAGTAGGGGGAAAAGGAAAGGGAAAATACCCGAAAGTAAACAGCACTTGTGTACCTCACCAGAAAGCTAAACGTAAGGTCAGTGTAGATCTACACACTGAAGAACCCAATGATCAGGTCCCAAACCCAAATCTAATCAAACCCACCAATTTCAAAGCCGAACTCAGCAAGAACAATGGCCCAGAGGAAATCTCAGACACCTCACAGGGGCTAAAAAAAACAATTTATTACACACAGTCGGTTTGGGGAGAAAGATTATCAAGGTGAAGGAACCTGAATGGTTAAAGCTTCATTGCAGGAGAGAAAAAAAGATACAATGGAATTGCTGATGCAATGTCCAGGGTCGAACCCGACACAGAACCATCCCAGACAAAACACCAAAACATTAAATCAGTACAACTTTAACAGACATTCTCAGCTGCAGTAACTCTAAGATTAATATGTCAGTTTGGGAAGTGATTATTGATAATGAATGTGTGCTTTCTTCTTTTTATTCCCACAATCCTGCAATGAAATGTTCTTGTTATCAGATTTTTTCCACGTGTGCTGTGGCGGTATCAAGATCACACAATATGCCAAATTATAAAATTTAATTCATAGTTTGGAAACTTACAGTAAACCTTTAATAGAAATAAAATCCTGCCGTTATCCTTGAAAAAAGTGGCAGCCAAGATGGCCACCGCAATTGGCATCTGACACACCTTTTCACATTCTAAAGCCTACAACAGGAGACATATGTCTGATGAGCCTGGACCCAAATCATTGGCTTGCTCCAGTGATTGAATTACCTGAGATTATATTCATGAACACGGCATACAAGGCCATCCTGACACATTGACTTTGAAAGAGCAAACTCCTCCAAGAGTAAATACTGGTATCCTGAGCCCTGGGGAGATAGAAGGTCCTAACCTTGAATCTCATTGTAACAGTCCAGCGAATACACTGAGTCAGACTGGAGACTGTCTATCCCTGCGAAAGCTGAGAGTTTTCCCTGGACAAAAACAGACAAGTCAGTGATTCAAAATGAGCTGAAGCAGGAGGGCTGTGTTCCCCCCACACCCCTCCCTTTCTCTCCATCTCCCTCTCCACATAACATCACAAATTTGAAAACCACATGCGAATATGGGCCCTCCAAGCCTACAGATTGCTACAGACAGAGTAACCAGGGGAAGAAAGCCACCTACAAGTGTGCCTCAAAGAATTCCCAGAGCCATGTGGACCAGCCACAAACTGCACATTGACCAGAAAAAGACTTCAAGGATACAACTTCTGCAGGAAGGCCACGGAATGGTCAAACCTCACAGAATGAGTTTTAAAAAATATATTTATTCTGGACTCCAATCCAACCACACATTTACTTCTCACTCTGTAATGTATTTCTGTGTGATTCGTGTGTGAGTGTGCGCATAAATGTGTTCTATTTATTTTAATGATTTTATTTAGATAGGGTTTATATTGTTAAGTATAATAAACTCACCTCTTTCATGTTTAAACTCAAGAGAACCTGTCCAATCAATTCCTTCATCATCATACGAAAGGTAAAATGTAAAACACTCACTGAGACGTTAAGCATATTCACCGTTTATAAAGGACAAACACTGTTGTGATCAAATAAAGCCGAGCGACTTTGACCCCTCCTCACCTGACCATAACAATTGGCAGGGTTGGGGATGGAGAGAATATGGGGATGAACTCAGCTCAGCATTAAATAGATACCAGAGGTTGTAAACTTCCTGGTTCCAACTCAGACAATGGCCAGCGAGGGGGATGTAGATCATGGACAGGGAATGGAGTTTGTGACAGAAACTGAAGATAATGGTTTCAGTCTTCTCACGATTTAAATGACAAGAACACTAAATCAGTGAAATATGGTTTATGAATCCAATAGTTGGATACAGAGACTTACCAGGGACACCAATAATAGCGAGGATGGGATAGTAAATAAATTGAATCATCTTCAGAGCATAAAAGATCCGCAATTCTAATGTTATCCAATAATAATCGGCAGTAACCAGGTCAAACCAATCGGATAAACTCCTGTCCATTGTTGTAACATTCCAATCTATTGTTCTCAGATTCTGACCCATTGTTGTAACATTCCAATCTATTGTTCTCAGATTCTGACACATTGTTGTAACATTCCAATCTATTGTTCAGATTCTGATCTATCCTCTCCCTCTCTCTGCAGCCGCTGATCTCTGTTAGTGCCGGGGTTGATGCTCCCGCTGACACTATAGGATAACACATTGAAAGGAGTCCCTTCTTAATAGAAGAGGGAAACCCTCCAGTGACACCATTAGGGTCCATGGAGACTGGCATTAATTACAGTCACTGAACAAACAGGTTCAGTTAACACCTTTCAATCCAACATATTTTGTATCGCAGTAAAGTAGAACATTTATCCAGTCTGGATGGGATGTATGATAGTTACTGAGGGAAGGAATGGTGAAAATAACAGAGGCACTGGACAGAATATTTCAATCCTCCTTGGATATGGGAGTGATGCCAGAGGACTGCAGGGTTGTAAATGTTACACTGTTTAAAAAGTAGAGGTTGGATAAACCCTGTAACTATCAGTCTAACGTTGGTGGTTGCAAAATTCTAGAGGTCATAACCCAGCACAAAAATATATCTTGCTTGTAAAAACATGGGTTAATAAATGACAAGTAGCATGGATAGGTTAATGGAAAATCATTTCTGATAATCTTGATCGAATTCGTTAAGGATGTAACTGTGAGTGTTACTGAGGATAGCGTGTTTCATGTAATATAATCATAAAAAGTTTAAGACACAGGAAGAGACCACTTGGCCCATTGTGTCTGTGCCGGCCGATACATGATCCACCTATTCTAATCCTACCTTCCAGCATTTGATCCATAGCCCTGAAGATTATGGCACTTGAGTTGAACATCCAGACTCCTTTTGAATGAGTGCAGGTATTCTGCCTCAACTATCCTTACAGGCAGTAAGTTCTAGAACTTCACTAAAAACAGGGGACCCAGGACTGAACCCTGTGGAATGCCAATGGAAGCAGTCCTCCGGTCAGTAAAATACCCGTCAACAATTACACTTTCATAAAAATAAGAAATGCTGGAAATACTCAGCAGGTCTGGCAGCATCTGTGGAGAGAGAAGCAGAGTTAGCGTTGCAGGTCACTGACCCTTCTTCACTGACCTGAAACATCATCTCTGCTTCTCCCTCCACATATGCTGCCAGACCTGCTGAGTATTTCCAGCATTTCTTGTTTTTACTTCAGATTTCCAGCATCTGCAGTATTTTGCTTTTATTATAACAATGACCCTTTGTTTCCTGCCACTGAGCCAATTTTGTATTTTTGGGTGAACAAGTTTTTCCTCAACTCCCCGCTAATCCTTCTGCCAATCACTTTAAGTCACTGCCCTCTAGTCACTGATCCCTCTGCTAAGGTGAATAGACTCTTCACCTCCACTCTATCCAGACCCCACAAAATTATGCCCATTTCCATCAGATCTCCCTTTACCTCCTCTGTTCCAAGTAGAACAACCCCAGCCTATCTAATCTTTCTTGATAGCTGCATTTTTCCAGTCCGGGCAACATCCTCATAAATCTCCTCCATACCCTCTCTAGTGAAATTACATCCTTTGTGTAATGAGGTGACCAAAACTGCACACAGTACTCAGGTGTGACCTAACCAATGATTTATACAGTTCCAGCATAACCTCCCTGCTCTTGTTTTCTATACCTCAGCTAATAAAGGAAAGGATTCCATATGCCTTCTTAACCACCTTATCGACCTGACCTGCTACCTTCAGGGATCAGTGGACATTGACTCCAAGGTCCCTCACTTCCTCTACACTTCTCAGTATTTTCCTATTAATCGTCTATCCCTTTGCCTTGTTTGACCTCCTCAATTGCATCACCTTACACTTATCCAGGTTGAATTCCATTTGTCACTTTTCTGTCATCAATATCTTCCTGCAGCCTACAGCTATCCTCCTCGCTATCTACCGCAAGACCAATCTGTGTGCCATCTGCACACATCTTGATCATGCCCCCTACATTTACGTTCAAATCGTTAATATATAGTACAAAAAAGCAGGCGACCCAGTGCTGAGCCCTGTGGAACGCCACTGGAAACAGGCCTCAAGTCAGTAAAACACCCGTCAACAATCACCCTTTGTTTCCTATCACTGAGCCAATTTTGCATCCAACTTGCTGATTTTCCCTGGATTCCATGGGATTTTATTTTTTTAACTAGTATGGCACATGGGACCTTGACAAAAGCCTTGTCAAAATCCATGTAGACCATATCAACTGCACTACCCTCATCTATCATCCTTGCTACTTCTTCGCAAAATTCAATCAATTTAGTCAAACAATATCTTCACTTATCAAAACCAAGCTCACTATCCGTGATTAACCTGTGCTGTTCTACTTGACACTTTATCCTGTCTTTTAGAATAGATTCCAATAATGTGCCCACGACTGAGGTTAGACTGACTGGCATGCAATTATTTGGTCTATCCTTTGCTCCTTTTTTAAAGAGGTACAATGTTAACGATTCACCAATCCTCTGGCACTACACCTGTATCCAGTGATGACAGGAAAATGATGGTCAGACCCTCTGCTATTTCCACTGTCACCTCTTTTGACAGCCTAGGTTACATTTCAACCGGCCATGGTGATGGATCAACTTTCAAGGATGCTAATCCCATTAATACTTCCTCTCTCCCGATGTATATCACATCCAATAATTCACACTCCTCCTCCTTAAACACAATATCTGCATCGTCCCCCCCTTTTGTGAAGGATGATACAAAGTATTCATGAAGAACCATACCAACATGTTCCGCCCCTACTCGTGTATATCCATTTATGTATATAGACTTTCAAAAGGCCTGTGAACAAATAACATTTCATAGACTTGTTATGAGAAATGGAAGACATGGATTAATGTGACAGTGATGGTGTGGATATGACAGTGACTCAGGGACAGAAAGCAGAGAGAAGTGGTGAACAGTGATTGTTCAGACTGGAGGTGGAGGGGAGAATACAGTACTGTTTCTCAGGGTTCGATTCACTCCCCGTGATATCAAGAAACGACTGAAGGCACTGGATACTGCAAAGGCTATGGGCCCTGCCAATATTCCGGAAATAGCACTGAAGACCTGTGCTCCAGAAAGTGCCGCGCCCCAAGCCAAGCTGTTCCAGTACAGCTACAACACTGGCATCAACCTGGCAATGTGGAAAATTGCCCAGGTATGTCCTGTAGACAAAAAGCAGGACAAGTCCAACCCGGCCAATTACCGCCCCATCAGCCTACTCTCAATCATCAGTAAAGTGATGGAAGGTGTCACCGACAGTGCTATCAAACAGCACTTGCTTAGCAATAACCTGCTCAGTGACGCTCAGTTTAGGTTCCGCTACAGCCACTCAGCTCCTGATCTCATTACCTCATTATCTCAAACCCTCAGCTGGCTGGAGTCATACCTAGTGCAAAGGAGGATGGTTGTTGTTTATGGAGGACAATCATCTGAGCTCCAGGACATTACTGCAGGAGTTCCTCAGGGTAGTGTCCTAGACCCAATCATCTTCTGCTGCTTCATCAATGACCTACCTTCAATAATAAGGTCAGAAGTGGGGATGTTCGCTGATGATTGCACAATGTTCAGCACCATTCCTGACTCCTCAGATACTGAAGCAGTCCGTGCAGAAATTCAGCAAGATCTGGACAATATCCAGGCTTGGGCAGATAAGTGGCAAGTAACATTCGTGCCACACAAGTGCCAGGCAATGACCATCTCCAACAAGAGAGAATCTAACCATCTCCCCTTGATATTCAATGGCATTACCATCGCTACATCCCCCACGATCAACATCCTAGGGGCTACCATTGACCAGAAACTGAACTGGAGTAGCCATATAAATACCGTGGCTACAAGAGCATGTCAGAGGCTAGGAATCCTGAGGCGAGTAACTCACCTCCTGATTCTCCAAAGCCTGTCCACCATCTACAAGGCACAAGTCAGGGGTGTGGTGGAATACTGTCCACTCGCCTGAATGGGTGCAGCTCCAACAACACTCAAGGAGCTCGACACCATCCAGGACAAAGCAGCCCGCTTGATTGCCACCCCATCTACAAACATTCACTCCCTTCACCATCGCCGCACAGTTGCAGCAGTGTGTACCATCTACAAGATGTACTGCAGCAATGCACCAAGGCTCCTTAGACAGCACCTTCCAAACCCGTGACCACTACCAACTAGAAGGAGAAGGGCAGGAAATACATGGGAACATCACCACCTTCAAGTTCCCTTTCAAGTCACACACCGTCCTGAATTGGAACGATATCGCCCTTCCTTCACTGTCGCTGTGTCAAAATCCCTTCCGAACAGCACTGTGGGTCCACCTACTCCAAATGGATTGTAGCGGTTGAAGAAGGCAGCTCACCACCACCTTCTCAAGGGCAACAAGGGCAATAAATGCTGGCCAAGCCAATGAGGCCCAAATCCCATGAATGAATTGAAAAAAGAGCCAGTGTGTGGGACTAACTGGAAGATCTTCAAAAGGGCCAGCACTGACATGTTGGACCGAATGGCCTTCTTCAGTGCAATGTTATTCTATGTTTCTATGATTGTTCTTGCCTCTACTTTCCTAATATTCCTATCCTTTAAACAGGCGTTTGATAAAGTACCACATAACAGCCGTGTTACCAAATTAGAAACACATAGGATTAAAGGACCAATGTCAGCAGTGGCTCAGTTTGTCGCTCTCTCCCCTTTCAGTCACAAGCTTCTCGGATCAAGTGTCACTGCAGGACTTGATCACAAGAATCAAGGCTGACACTGCAGTGACATTACTGAGGGAGTATTGCACCGTCAGATGTGCCGTCTATCGAATGAAACATTAAACCAACATCGGCCCTCCCAGGTGGATGTTAAAGATCTGATCATTATCACATTGCTGCTTGTGGGATCTTGCTGTGCGGAAATCTTCTGCCATCTTTCCTACATTACAATAGTGACTAGGGTTTAATAAGCACTCACTGATTGTAAATCGCTTTGGGACATGCAGTGGTCATGAAGGCGCTACATAAATTGAAGTTTTTTTTAAATTTACAATGGCAGCCTGCAGGGAATTAGTTATGTGACAGAAAGCAGAGAGTAGTGGAGAATGGTTGTTCTTCAGTCTGGAGGGAAGCACAGTGGGGTTCCCCAGGGTCACTGTTGGGATCACTGTTGCTGTATGTTAAAGCAATGGGCTTGTGTACAGAGGGGATAATGTCAAAGTTTTGAGATGGCACGAAACTCACAAATGTTAATAAGCAGTGTGAAGGAGAGTAACAGACTTCAGGAAGACAGAGACTGACTGGTAAAATGGGCAGGAACATGGCAGATGTAATTTAACTCAGTGAAGTGTGAAGTGAGACATTTGGGTAGGAAGTATGTGGAGGAACAATATAAACTAAATGGTACCATTATAAAGTAGGTGCAGGGTTAGAGAGAACGGGGGTCTACACACACAGATCTTTGAAGGTAACATATCGTGTCCTTGGCTTTATACACACAGCACAGAGTAATAAAATTCAGGAGGAAATGCTGATTTTTATAGATCATTGGTAAGGTCCCAGCTGGAGAATTGTGTCCAATTCTGATCACCACACTTTGATAAGGACGTCAAGGACTTAGTGAAGATACAGAGCTGATTTACTAGAATGGTACCATGGATCTGGGAATTTAGTTACGTGGAGAGATTGGAAAAGCTGGGATTGTTCTCTTTAGAGCAGTGAAAGGTAAGGGGAGATTTCAAATAGAATTCAAAATCATGAAGTGTTTTGATAGGGTAATTAATGTGAAACTGTTCCCAGTGTATGAAAGTTTAGTGTTAATAAGACACAGATTGAAGATAATTGACAAAGAACCAGAGGTGAAATGCGAAGATTTTTCTTACACAGCAAGTTGTTGGGATCTGGAATTCACTGCCTGAAAACATGGTGGAAGCAGATTCAATAATATCTTTCAAAAGGGAATTTAACAAATACTTGAAAAGGAAAAAGAAAATAAACAGGAATCTGGGGAAAGAGGAGGGGAGAGGAACGAATTAAACAGCTGTTTCAAAGAGACAGCACTGAGACAAAGGGCCGAATAACCTCCTTCTATGCTGCATCAATCTCTGATTCTATGAACAAGTGACAGAGAGTGAAGAGAGAGGGAGAAAGATAGAGAGAGAGAGAGAAACAGTGTGAAAGAGGGAAAGGGAAATAGAAAGAGCAAGAAAATCGGGTTTGCATCACTTTTTGGGCAGAGGGGTCATGATCTTCCCGTACCCGTTCCTATTCTGACAGGTGACATACAAACGTCCTGCTGCCTCCACATTTCCACGAATTCTACATGTCCCTGAGGGTGACTGCGCTGCTGTCTGTCTGCACGCTGAAGAGGGACCTGACTGTGTGTGGGTCTGGCAGATGTTTGCCAGGATTCCGCTCTTAAAGGTAGTCTGTCCCTCGAAAGGGAGGTGGCACTGAATCACAGGAGCCTGCTGCTGCTGACTGTGAATGCTGCAATTGTAGACAAGGTAAATGGGATACTAGGACAGAGAGAGGGCGCTGCGGCTCACGAATGTAGTGCTGGAGGCCTTAGTCATGGTGGGTGACAGGAGGAGAGAGGCCATGCTTCTGTGGGGTGGGGTGGAGACCCTCAAGGAACGCCCTCCGAAGGGAATGGGAGCAGGTGATCAGGGAGGTCAATGCAAGAAGCATGGCCCCGACGACCTGGCAGAAGACCCAGAAGACGTTTAATGAGCTCACACTGGCGGTCAATGTCAGTGAATTCATCTCCGAATGGCATCTCCTACCCCCAACATCACCAACCTCTCCCACTGCTCAATGTACCACACCCCCATCACTCACCCATCAGCAGTCCCTAACACTCAGGGCTCACACCTCACAATCACATACTCCACCTCACCCTCCACACATTCCACTGATACCAGATTCACACCCACCTCTCAGTGCCTCCACATACCTCCAGCTATTCAACTATGGCAGGCACATCACACAAACACAGTGCAACACAATCACTGGCATTTTGACCTCCCTCTTACTGGACAAGGTGGCCCATAATCACAGGGAGCAGCAGTGATCCAGCGAGGAGCAGACATTCCTTCACCCCTGAGCCTGAGGGAGGAGATGGTTCTCCACATCATGGGACCGGCTGTGACAGTTCCCGTAGCATCCGGCATCAGCGAGAGCATTCAGGATGATAGAACAAAGAACAAAGAACAAAGACAATTACAGCATAGGAACAGGCCCTTCGGCCCTCCAAGCCTGCGCCGATCCAGATCCTCTCTCTAAACATGTCGCCTATTTTCTAAGGTTCTGTATCTCTTTTCTTCCTGCCCATTCATGTATCTGTCTAGATACATCTTAAAAGACTCCATCGTGCCCGCATCTACCACCTCCGCTGGCAATGCGTTCCAGGTGCCCACCACCCTCTGCGTAAAGAACTTTCCACGCATATCCCCCCTAAACTTTTCCCCTTTCACTTTGAACTCGTGTCCTCTAGTAATTGAAACCCCCACTCTGGGAAAAAGCCTCTTGCTATCCACCCTGTCTATACCTCTCATGATTTTGTACACCTCAATCAGGTCCCCCCTCAACCTCCGTCTTTCTAATGAAAATAATCCTAATCTGCTCAACCTCTCTTCATAGCTAGCGCCCTCCATACCAGGCAACATCCTGGTGAACCTCCTCTGCACCCTCTCCAAAGCATCCACATCCTTTTGATAATGTGGCGACCAGAACTGTACGCAGTATTCCAAATGTGGCCGAACCAAAGTCCTATACAACTGTAACATGACCTGCCAACTCTTGTACTCAATGACCCGTCCGATGAAGGAAAGCATGCCGTATGCCTTCTTGACCACTCTATTTACCTGCGTTGCCACCTTCAGGGAACAGTGGACCTGAACACCCAAATCTCTCTGGACATCAATTTTCCCCAGGACTTTTCCATTTACTGTATAGTTCACTCTTGAATTGGATCTTCCAAAATGCATCACCTCGCATTTGCCCTGATTGAACTCCATCTGCCATTTCTCTGCCCAACTCTCCAATCTATCTATATTCTGCTGTATTCTCTGACAGTCCCCTTCACTATCTGCTACTCCACCAATCTTAGTGTCGTCTGCAAATTTGCTAATCAGTCCACCTATACTTTCCTCCAAATCATTAATGTATATCACAAACAACAGTGGTCCCAGCACGGATCCCTGTGGAACACCACTGGTCACACGTCTCCATTTTGAGAAACTCCCTTCTACTGCTACTCTCTGTCTCCTGTTGCCCAGCCAGTTCTTTATCCATCTAGCTAGTACACCTTGGACCCCAAGCGCCTTCACTTTCTCCATCAGCCTGCCATGGGGAATTTTATCAAACGCCTTACTGAAGTCCATGTATATGACATCGACAGCCCTTCCCTCATCAATCAACTTTGTCACTTCCTCAAAGAATTCTATTAAGTTGGTAAGACATGACCTTCCCTGCACAAAACCATGTTGCCTATCACTGATGAGCCCATTTTCTTCCAAATGGGAATAGATCCTATCCCTCAGTATCTTCTCCAGCAGCTTCCCTACCACTGACGTCACGCTCACCGGTCTATAATTACCTGGATTATCCCTGCTACCCTTCTTAAACAAGGGGACAACATTAGCAATTCTCCAGTCCTCCGGGACCTCACCCGTGTTTAAGGATGCTGCAAAGATATCTGTTAAGGCCCCAGCTATTTCCTCTCTCGCTTCCCTCAGTAACCTGGGATAGATCCCATCCGGACCTGGGGACTTGTCCACCTTAATGCCTTTTAGAATACCCAACACTTCCTCCCTCCTAATGCCGACTTGACCTAGAGTAATCAAACATCTGTTCCTAACCTCAACATCCGTCATGTCCCTCTCCTCGGTGAATACCGATGCAAAGTACTCGTTTAGAATCTCACCCATTTTCTCTGAGTCCAAGCATAACATTCCTCCTTTGTCCTTTAGTGGGCCAATCCTTTCTCTAGTTACCCTCTTTCTCCTTATATATGAATAAAAGGCTTTGGGATTTTCTTTAACCCTGTTTGCTAAAGATATTTCATGACCCCTTTTAGCCCTCTTAATTCCTCGTTTCAGATTGGTCCTACATTCCCGATATTCTTTCAAAGCTTCGTCTTTCATCAGCCGCCTAGACCTTATGTATGCTTCCTTTTTCCTCTTAGCTAGTCTCACAATTTCACCTGTCATCCATGGTTCCCTAATCTTGCCATTTCTATCCCTCATTTTCACAGGAACATGTCTCTCCTGCACGCTAATCAACCTCTCTTTAAAAGCCTCCCACATATCACATGTGGATTTACCTTCAAACAGCTGCTCCCAATCTACATTTCCCAGCTCCTGCTGAATTTTGGTGTAGTTGGCCTTCCCCCAATTTAGCACTCTCCCTTTTGGACCACTCTCGTCTTTGTCCATGAGTATTTTAAAGCTTACGGAATTGTGATCACTATTCCCAAAGTAGTCCCCTACTGAAACTTCAACAACCTGGCCGGGCTCATTCCCCAACACCAGGTCCAGTATGGCCCCTTCCCGAGTTGGACTATTTACATACTGCTCTAGAAAACCCTCCTGGATGCTCCTTACAAATTCTGCTCCATCTGGACCTCTAACACTAAGCGAATCCCAGTCAATGTTGGGAAAATTAAAATCTCCTATCACCACCACCGTGTTGCTCCTACATCTTTTCATAATCTGTTTACATATTTGTACCTCTATGTCCCTACTTAACTCTCACCTCCCCCTCATCCTGCTGTCTGGGATGATGTACAAGCTGCAGATGGTGGGACCATGGATGTCACTGTCGTGTATATGTGAGGTTGAGTACTTTGTGGAGAGCACGTCAAGAAGAATCAGCAGGTAGCACAGGAGACTCCTGACTGCATCTCATTCTCCAACCAGTATTCAATACTGATGGTTCATCTGGGGACTGCAGCCACAGGCAAGGCCATGGTACCAGGGCTGTCTCAGCTGTACTGGTGCCGGGGTGGGGGTTACAGGGAAGACTGGAAAGTTGATAGTGATAGGAAATTCGATAGACAATGTTTTCTGAAACCGCAGATGTGTATCCAGGATGGTGTGTTCCCTCCCTGGGGTCAGGGTCAAGGATATCACTCCAGCGGCTACAGAGCATCCTGAAGGTGGAGGGTGAACAGCCAGCAGTCGTGGTCCACATCAGAAGCAACGACAGAGGCAGAAAGAGGGAGGTGGTCCTGCACTCAGAATTCAGGGAGCTGGGAAAGAAGTTAGCAAGCAGGACTTCGAAGTTGTAATCTCCGGATTACTCTCAGTACACCATGCGAGTGAGTAGAGACATAGGTGGATAGCACAGATGGATGTGTGGCTGGAAGGATGCTGCAGAAGCGGGGAGGTTGAGATTCCTGGACACTGGGACCAATTATGGAGAATGTGGGATCTGTACAGGTTGGACGATTTACACCTGAACAGAGCTGGAACTAATTCCCTTGTGGGGCGATTTGTTAGTGCTATTGGCGAGGGTTTAAACTACATTGTCAGGGGTGTGGGAACCAGGAGTAAACATCAGAGAGGAATTCCAAGGTGCACAGAATAGGGGAAGAGTTGGATAGCACTATAGCAGGGTTCAGAATGTTATTAGGTGGGATCAGAGAATGGGAGAAAGTAATAACATTTACGTGAAGGTTAATGTGCATGTATATGAAAGTATAGAGTGTGGTGAATAAGCTGTACTGCGGGAGGACACCTCGGAGGGGTCATGCAGCGAGGCAATATGGGTGGAGCTCAGGAATAGGAAGGGTGCATTCACGATGCTGGGGAATTACTACAAGCCTCCCAACAGCCAGCAGGCGATAGAGGAGCAGATAGGTAGACATATTTTGTAAAGGTGTAAAGGTGTAAAGGCAACAGGGTTGTTGTGGTGGATGATTTTAACTTTCCTTATGTTGACTGGGACTCACTTAGTGCTAGGGGCTTGGATGGGGCAGAGTTTGTAAGGGGCATCCAGGAGCGCTTCTTCAAACAATATCCAGATCGGCCAACGAGATTGGGACCGTACTGGACCTGGTATTGGGGAAAGAGCCCGGCCAGGTGATCGAAGTCTCCGTAGGGGAGTATTTCGGGATCAGTGATCATAATTCCATAAGGTTTAAGGTACTTGTAGATAAGGATAGGAGTAGTCCTCGGGTGAAGGTGCTAAATTGGGGGAAGGCTAATTATAACAATATTAGGGAGGATCTGAAGAATTAGAATGCGGGCGGCTGTTTGAGGGTAAATCAACATCTGACATGTGGGAATCTTTCAAACGTCAGTTGATTAGAATCCAGGACCGCCATGTTCCTGTGAGGAAGAAAGACATGCTTGGCAAGTTTCGGGAACCTTGGATAACGTGGGATATTGTGAGCCTAGTCAAAAAAAAGGAAGCATTCATAAGGGCTAGAAGGCTGGGAACAGACAAAGCCCTTGAGGAATATAAAGAAAGTCGGAAGGAACTTAAGCAAGGAGTCAGGAGGGCTAAAAGAGGTTATGAAAAGTCATTGGCAAACAGGATGAAGAAAAATCCCAAGGCTTTTAATCCGTATATAAAGAACAAGAGGGTAGCCAGGGAAAGGGTTGGCCCACTCAAGGACAGAGGAGGGAATCTATGCGTGGATCCAGAGGAAATGGGCGTGGTGCTAGATGAATACTTTGCCTCAGTATTCACCCAAGAGAAGGACTGGATAGATGATGAGTATAGAGAAGGGAGTGTACATAGTCTGGGTTATGTCGATATCTTAAAGGAGGAGGAGTTGGGCGTCTTGGAAAAGATTAAGGTAGATAAGTCCCCAGGGCCTGATGGGATCTGCCCTAGAATACGTAGGGAGGCAAGGGAGGAAATTGCTGGGGCCTTGACAGGAATCTTTGTATCCTCATTGGCTACAGATGAGGTCCCAGAGGACTGGAGAATAGCCAATGATATTGCTTTGTTTAAGAAGGGTAGCAAGGATAATCCAGGAAATTATAGGCCGGTGAGCCTTACGTCAGTGGTAGGGAAATTATTGGAGAGGATTCTTCGGTACAGGATTTACTCCCATTTGGAAACAAATGGACTTTATTAGCGAGAGGCAGCATGGTCTTGTGAAGGGAAGGTCGTGCCTCACTAACTTGACTGAGTTTTTTGAGGAAGTGACAAAGATGATTGTTGAAGGAAGGGCAGTGGATGTTGTCTATATGGACTTCTGTAAAGCCTTTGAAAAGGTCCCTCATGGCAGACTGATACAAAAGGGATCAGAGGTAAGTTGGCAAGATGGATGCAGAACAGACTCGGTCATAGAGGACAGAGGGTAGCATTGGAAGGGTGCTTTTCTGAATGGAGGGCTGTGACAAGTGGTGTTCCGCAGGGATTAGTGCTAGGACCTTTGCTGTTTGTAGTATATATAAATGATTTGGAGGAAAATGTAGCTGGTCTGATTAGTAAGTTTGCGGATGACACAAAGATTGGTGGAGTTGCGGATAATGATGAGGATTGTCAGAGGATACAGCAGGATATAGATCAGTTGGAGACTCGGGCGGAGAAATGGCAGATGGAGTTTAATCCGGAGCAATATGAGGTAATGCATTTTGGAAGATCTAATACAGGTGGGAAGTATACAGTAAATTACAGAACCCTTAGGAGTATTGACAGGCAGAGAGATCTGGGTGTACAGGTCCACAGGACACTGAAAGTGGCAACGCAGTTGGATAAGGTAGTCAAGAAGGCATACGGCATACTTATCATCATCAGTCGGGGCGCAGAATATAAAAATTGGCAAGTCATGTTGCAGCTGTACAAAACCTTAGTTATGCCACACTTGGAATATTGCGTGCAATTCTGGTCGCCACACTACCAGAAGGATGTGGAGGCTTTGGAGAGGGTACAGAAAAGGTTTACCAGGATGTTGCCTGGTATGGCGGGTATTAGCTATGAGGAGAGGTTGGATAAACTCGGATTGTTTTCACAGGAACGACGGATGTGGAGGGGCGACATGATAGAGATTTACAAAGTTATAAGTGGCAAGGACAGAGTGGATAGTCAGAAGCTTTTTCCCAGGGTGAAAGAGTCAGTTACTAGGGGACATAGGTTTAAGGTACAAGGGGCAAAGTTTATAGGGGATGTGCGAGGCAGGTTTTTTACACAGAGGGTGGTGAGTGCCAGGAACGTGTTGCCGGGGGAGGTGGTGGAAGCAGGTACGATAGCGACGTTTAAGAGGCATCTTGACAAAGACATGAATAGGATGGGAATAGAGGGATACGGTCCACGGAAGTGAAGAAGGTTTTAGTTTAAACAGAGATCAAGATCGGCGCAGGCTTGGAGGGCCGAATGGCCCGTTTCTGTGCTGTACAGTTCTTTGTTGTTTGTTTTGGACAAGAGATGCAGGAGGAATATGTGGAAACTTCTATTACACAGCGGGTATTAATGATCTGGAACTCACTGATCACAAGTGTGGTGGAAGCAGAGACAACCAATGATTTCAAGAGAGAGTTCGTGGACACTTGACACAGTGGCGCAGTGGTTAGCACCGCAGCCTCACAGCTCCAGCGACCCGGGTTCAATTCTGGGTACTGCCTGTGTGGAGTTTGCAAGTTCTCCCTGTGTCTGCGTGGGTTTCCTCCGGGTGCTCCGGTTTCCTCCCACATGCCAAAGACTTGCAGGTTGGTAGGTAAATTGGCCATTATAAATTGCCCCTATACTAGGTAGGGAAATATAGGGACAGGTGGGGATGTGGTAGGAATAAGGGATTAGTGTAGGATTAGTATAAATGGGTGGTTGATGGTCGGCACAGACTCGGTGGGCCGAAGGGCCTGTTTCAGTGCTGTATCTCTAAACTAAACTAAATGAATTTACTACAGTGATTGAGAGGGGGAGTGGGACTGACTGGATTGCTCCATGGAGAGCCAGTATGGACTCGATGGGACAAATGGCCTCCTTCTGTTACATAAATGACTCTATCACTCTCTGTGAATCTATGTTTATTATGTCTCATCCTCCTGCCTATTTCAATGAAACTGAGACATTAACAGCCACTGACAACTCCGTCCTCACCCTGCTGTGAGGCTCCAGGTCGTGTTACAGGAGCTAACACGTCTCTATGACCACCTCCTTATTGAATCAGAGTCACTTCACACACTGCTCCTGGGTTAGGTTCCGGTAGGAATAGTGCTCTTGGAAAACCCGGGGTGGGTAGAGCAGAGCCCCCTCCTCCTCCCTCTTTACAGAGCTTCCCCTGGATGCCTGGTCCTTTTAAATAACACTGGAGGGGGTTCCTCGTGCTGCTGAATGTATGTTCAGCTGTGAGTGACTAATACAGACGGTCAGTGGACATGCACAGACCAAGTTTCAAAGATGTATATCAAAGCTGCTGGAATGGCTGATAGACACCATACTCAGGCCCCTCTTCACACTACCTGCACATGCTTGGTGAACCAGGGCTAGACCCCTGCCCAGCATGGAGCACTGGAAGTGACCGGCAGCTCTGCTGTTACCATTTTATGGATACAAGCTTTTATGGCGTTGGGCCTAGTGGTGCTCGACAGCTGAAAAGCATGGCTAGGGGTAGATACAGCGAGAACGACCAAAGGATTGTATGTATTAGGAGCAGAAGTAGGCCATTCAGCCCATTTATTAAGATCATGGCTGATATGTTTGTGTTTCCATCTACCCCTGATAACCTTTGATTCTCTTGCCTAACAAGAATCCATCTACCTCAACCTTAAAATTATTCAATGAACCCGCCTTCACCACCTTCAGAGGCAGAATGTTCCAAAGTCACCTGACCCTCTGAGAGAGAAAAATAAATCTCCTCATCTCTGCCCAAAAAGTGCGACCCTTAATTTTCAAACCGTGCCTTTTCAAGCAGTTATTTAAAGGGGGAAATGGAGAAATGACTTTCAGGCAAAAGACTTGTAGGAATGTAGGAATGTGTAGGGGAATGGGACTAATTGGAGGGGTGAGGCCATGGAGAGATTCAAACACAAGAATGAGAATATTAAACTTAAGGTGCTGCCAGCGTGGCAAAAAGGCAGGGCTGAAAGGAGTTTCTTAAAGGATAAAAGCGAGGTGGAGAGGTGGAGCTGTAAAGGGAGGATATTCCAGAGCTGGGGCCGAGGCAACTGAAGGTGTGGCCACCAATGGTAGAGTAATTAAAATCAGGGATGCACAAGAGCCCAGAATTAGAGGAGCAGAGATATCTCGGAGGACTGTGGGGCTGGAGGAGACTTCAGAGATAGTAGGGAGCAAGGCCATGAAAGGATTTGAAAACATGGTTGAGAATTTTAAAATCAAGACTGACTGCTTGACTGTGAACTGATGTAGGTCAGTGATTGGGGAATGGGACTTGTTTTGAGTTAAAACACAGGCAGCAGAGATTTAAATGACCTCAAGTTTACAGATAGTAGAATGTGGTAGAATGAATAGGAACAGTCTAGTCTACAGGTAATGAAAGAATGTGTGAGAGCTTCAGCAGCAGATGAGTTGAGACAGGGGTGAAGTCGGGAAATGTTATTGAGGTGGAAGTAGGTGGTCATAGTGATGGCACGAATATAAGGTTGGAAGCTCATTTTGTGGTCGAATGTCACAGAATCACAGAATTGTTACAGCACAGAAGGTGGCCATTCAGTCCATCGTGTCTGCACTAGCTCTCTAAAAGAGCAATTCCTCTAGTGTCGCTCCCCTGCCTTCTCCCTGTAACTCTGTACAATCTTCCTTTTCAGACAGCTATCCAATTTCTTCCTGAATGCCTCGATTGAATCTGCCTCCACCACACTCTCAGGCAGTGCATTCCAGACCTTAACCACTCGCTGTGTGAAAAAGTTTTCCTCATGTCAACTTCTGCTTCTTTTACCAATTACCTTCATTCTTTGCCTTCTCGTTGTCGATCCTTTCAGGAATGGGAACAGTTTTCCCTATCCACTCTGTCCAGACAGCTCATAATTTTGAATAGCTTTTCCAAATCTCCTCTCAGCCTTCTCTTCTCTAAGGAAAATGTTCCAACTTCTCCAGTCTATCTTCATAACTGATATTCTTCATCCCTGGAACCATTCTTCTGAATGTCTTTTCACACTCTCCAATGTCTTCACGTTCTCTGAAGTGTGGCGCCCAGAACTAGACGTAATACTGCAGCTGAGGCTGAACTAGTGTCTTATACAATTTCAAAATAACCTCCTTGCTCTTGTATTCCATGCCGCTGTTAATAAAGCCCAGGATTCTGTATGCTTTATTAACCGCTCTCTCTGAACCTGTTCTGCTACCTTCAATGACCTACGCACATATGCACCCAGGTCCCTCTGCTCCTGCACCGCCTTTAGAATTGTACCCTTTATTCTGTATTGTCTCTCCATGTTCTTCCTACCAAGATGAATCACTTCACATTTCTCCACATTGAACTTCATCTGCCACCTGTCTGCCCATTCAACCAGCTTGTCTATGTCTTTTTGAAGTTATACACTATCCTCCTCTCAGTTCACAATGCTTCCAAGTTTCGTATTATTTGCAAAATTTAAAAATGTTCCCTGTACACCAAGGTCTAGGTCATTAATATATATCAGGAAGAGAAAGAGTCCCAACACTGATTCCTGGGGAACTCCACTGCAAATCTTAAATAAAAACAAAAAGTGCTGGAAATACTCTGCAGGTCTGGCAGCATCTGGGGAGAGAGAAAAGCAGAGGTAATGTTTCACGTCTGTGACAGTTCATCAGAACTGCCAAGGTTAGAAATGTAATAGTTTTTAATTAAATAAAGCAGGGGTGGGGAAAAAGAGAACTAAAGGGGTGTTGATGGAACAGAGGGTCTGAGAGATTTACTGACGTGGAGGTCATGGAGCAAAGGCAAAGAGAGTGTGCTTGTGGTGTGGTGAAAGACAAAGCTTTAGTGCAGAGAGGGTGTTAAATGATAGAATAAAGAACAGCCCTAGCTAAAAGCACCAACATAAAAAATCCCAGTTTAAGACTGAGACATGGTAAAAAAACTGATCAAACATTTAACAATAAAATGGGCCAGTCATGCTCTGAAATTATCGAACTCAATATTCAGTCCGGAAGTCTGTAGAGTGCCTAATCGGACAACGAGGTGCTGTTCCTCGAGCTGGCGTTGATGTTCACTGGAACACCACAGCAGGTCAAACACAGATTGGGTGAGCGCTTTGTGGAACACCTCCGCTCAGTCCCAAAGCAAGATCCCGAGCTTCCACTCGCTTGTCATTTCAACACCCTCCATCCCCACCACTGCTCTAATGCCCACATTTATGGCCTCGTGTTTACAGCCCCACACCTGCTTTACTTGCTTAAAACCTATTACATTTCTAACCTTTGCCAGTTCTGATGAAAAATCACAAACCTGGAACATTAACTCTGCTTCTCTCTCCATACATACTTCCTGACCTGCTGAGTATTTCCAGCACGTGCTGTTTTTATTAACTCTGCTTCTCTCTCCACAGATGCTGCCAGACTTGCTGAGTATTTCCAGTACTTTTTGCTTTTATTTCAGATTTCCAGCATCGGCAGCATTTTGTTTTGATTCCACTACAAACACTTCTCCAGCCCGAAAAGCATCCATTAATCACTTCTCTCTGTTCCCTGTCAGTCAACCAATTTAGTTTCATGTTGCTACTGTCATTTCTATTTGATTAGCCATAACTTTGCTCACAAGTCTGTTGTGTGACACTTTATCAAATGTCTTTTGGAATTCCACTTACACCGCATTAACAACATTGCCCTCATCAAGCTTCCTTTATACCTCTTCAAATAACTCCAGCAAGTTCGTTAAACACCATTTTCACTGAACCAATCCATGCTGATTTTCCTTAATTAACCCACATTTGTGCATCTGCCTATTACTGTTGTCCCAAACATGACACTAAGGTTGTAAACAGACTGTCTGAATCTCAGACTGTTACCAGGGAGAGAGATGGAAGTAAAAGCAAGGGAACAGAGTTGGAGTGGGGCAGTAAAAACAATAGTTTCAGTCTTCCTAATATTTAATTGGAGGAAATTTCTGCTCATCCAGTACTGGATGTCAGATAATCAGTCTGATAATTTAACAACAGTGGAGAAGTGGAGAGAGGTGGTGGTGAGGTAAACTTGATGGAGTTCTTTGATAAAACAATGGAGAGGGTTGATGAGGGTGGTGTGATTGAAGTTATATATATGGACTTTCACAAGGTGTTTGTTCAAGTGCCATTCAATAGACAGATTAGGAAAACTGAACCCATGGATTAATGGGACAGTCACTGTGTGGATATAACATTAGCTAATGAACAGTAAACAGAGAGAAGTGTTGAATGGTTGTTATTCAGACTGGATGGGAGTATACAGTGGTGTTCCCCAGGGCTTGGTATTGGGACCACTGCTCTTTTTGCTCTTGGAAAACCCGGGTTGGGTAGGACAGAGCCTTCTCCTCCTCCCTCTTTACAGAGCTTCCCCTCTCTGCAGCCTCTGCTCCATTTGTTGGTCGTGTTACAGGCCCAGAGACACTGTAACTACAGTCACCATACCTCGTCCAGAGTTGGGTCACCAAATCCTCTGTCCTCCCTGAATGTCTGCAGCAGCTCACAACACAACCTCCCGAAAACCATCCACAGCACCTCCACTAATTTTACAATAGCAGAAGTAAGTCAAAAGCCCCTCACCTGTAAGTTGGATGCCTGGTCATTTTAAATAACACTGGAGAGTTGCTGAATGTACGTGCAGCTCAGAGTGACTAACACAGGTGGACATGTGGACATGCACAGACCAAGTTTCCAAGAAGTACATCAAAGCTACCGGAATGGCTGATTGGCACCATATTCAGACCCCTCCTCACACTACAGACACACACACGTTACACCCAAACTAGCACCACGGCCAGCCTGGGTGTCCTGTGCAATGTACTGGATGTGACCGGCAGTGCAGCTCACACCATTTTATGGATCCTAATTTCCACAGCACAAGTGGAGCTGGAGAGATGAAATGTGTGGGCAGGGAGAGAGACAGAAGGAAAGCAAGTCACTTTAAAAAGGGAATTAGAAGGAGACTTTAAGATGAACAAGTTTCAGGAATATTGGAAATGGACAGGGGATTGAGATACTCAGAGGGGTGAGGGCATGAGGGATTTGATCATACGAGTGAGAATATTCAAATTGAGGTTTTACTGGACATAGGAACATGGGACGCAGGAGCACGTTTAGGCCATTCGGCCCTTTGAGCCTGCTCCACCATTCGATAAGATCATGGCTTAATATGGCTGAACTCTTATTGTTGTACTGTATCCCATAGTTCCAGTCTCCTCCACAAGAGGAAACATGTCCACTATCAAGTCCGCTCAGGATATTCCATGTTTCACTCAGATCACCTCTTATTATTTCATAATCCAATAGCACAACCTGTTCAACCCTTTTTCATAAAATAAACCCTTCAATCGCTCAATGAATCAAGTGAACTTTGTCTTACCGGCTTCTAACGCAATTGTATCATGTTTATCAAATAAAAAGACCCAAAACTGTACACAGTACACCTGATGAGTTCTCACTAAAGCCCTGCACAGCTGCAGTAAAACGTCCCCACTTTTATACATGATTCCCTTTGCAATAAACACTAACATTCCATTTGCCTTCCTAATCACTTGCTGTCCATGTATACTAACTCTTTCTGATTCATGTACCAGGACACTCAGATCCCACTGTACCACCGAGTTCTGCATTCTCTCGACATTTAAATAGTATATTGCTTTTCTAGTCTTCCTGCCAAAGTAGACAAGGTCACATTTTATCACATTATACCCCATCTGCCAAATTTTTGCCAATCTCACTTAACCTATTTATATGCATTTGTAAACTCTTTGCCTCCTCTTGACGACTTATTTTCCTTCCCATCTTGCTGTCATCGGCACAATTAGCTACCACACATCCTGTCCCTGCACCCAGGTCATTGATATGGATTGTAAATAGTTGATGCCCCAGCACTGATTCCTGTAGTTACTGATTTCCCACGCAGAAAAGACCCATTTATCCCTAGTCTCTGTTTCCTGTTGGCTATCCGATCCTTTATCCATGCCAATATGTTACCCCCTATACGTGCCTTTTGGAAATCCACGTACACCACATCTACAGGTGCCCCTTTATCCACCTTGCTTGTAACTTCCTCAAAGAGCTCTAATAAATAATTTACATATGATTTCCCTTTCACAAAACCATGTTGATTCTGTCTGGTCCCATAATGATTTTCTAGGTATGCTGTTATAACCTCCTTATTCATGGATTCCAGCAACTCCCTCTGACAAATATTAGGCTAACTGCCCTATAGGTTCCTGTTTTCTGTCTCCCTCCTTTGTTGAATAAATGTGTTACATTTTCTCCTTTCCAATCCGCTGGGATCCATCCAGAATCTAAGGAATTTTGGAAGATTATAATCAATGCCTCCACTATCTCTGCAGCCACATACTTTAAGGCCCTTGGATGCAGGCCATCTGATCCTGGGGACTTGTCATACGAGCATACAAACATACGAATTAGGAGCAGGAGTAAGCCACTTGGCCCCTCGAGCCTGCTCCGCCATTCAATAACTTCATGGCTGATCTGATTGTAACCTCAATCCACATTCCCGCCTTCCCCCAATAACCAATCACCCACTTGCTTATCAAGAATCTATCTACCTCTGCTTTAAAAATATTCAAAGACTCTGTTTCCACTGCCTTTTGAGGAAACGAGTTTCAAAGACTCACGACCCACTGAAAAAAAAAGTTCTCCTCATTTCTGTCTTAAATGGGCGACCCCTTACTTTTCAACAGTGGCCCATAGTTCTGGATTCTCCCACAAGGGGAAACATCCTTTCCACATCCACCCTGTCAAGAACCCTCAGTATCATATATGTTTCAATCAAGTCGCCTCTTGCTCTTCTAAACTCCAGTGGATACAAGCCTAGCCTTTCCGACCTTTTCTCATAAGACAACCTGCCCATTCAAGGAATTGGTCTGGACAACCTTCTCTGAATGCTTCCAATACATTTACATCCTTCCTTAAATAAGGAAACCAATACTTTACACAGTACTACATATATTGTCTCACCAATGTCCTGTATAACTGTAGCATAACCTCCCTACTTTTATGTTCAATTCCCATTCCAATAAATGATATCATTCTATTAGCTTTCCTAATTACTTGCTGAAACAGCATACTAACCTTTTGTTATTCATGCACTAGGGCACCCTGATCGCTCTGCATCTCAGAGCTCTGCAATCTCTCACGATAGAAATATGCTTCTTTTCTACCTGCCAAAACGGACAATTTCACATTTTCCCACATTATACTCCATTTATCAGATCTTTTCCCACTTACTTAACCGATCTATATCCCTTTGCAGCCTCCTTATGTCTTATTCACAAGTTACCTTCCTGTCTATCGTTGTGTCATCAGCAAATTTAGCAACCATACCTTCAATCCCTTCATCCAAGTCATTTATATAAATTGTAAAAAGTTGAGACCCCAGCACATCTTTCCAAGCAGAAAATGGCCCATTTATGCCTACTCTCCGTTTCCTGTTAGCTAGTCAATCCTCTATCCATGCCAATATTATTCTCCCTGCACCATGAGCTTTTATTTTGTGCAATAACCTTTGACGTGGCACCTTATTAATGGCCTTCTGAAAATCTAAGTACATTACATCCATCAATTGCCCCGTATCCACAGCACATGTTACTTCTTCAAAGACCTGCAATAAATTGTTTAAACATGATTTTCCTTTCACAAACTCATGTTGATTCTGCCGGATTACCTTGACCTTTCTAAAAGCCCTGCTACATCATCTTTAATAATAGCTTCCAACATTTTACCTAAGACAGATGTTAAACTAACTGGCCTGTAGTTTCCTGCTTTCTGTCTCCCTTACTTTTTGAATAAAGGAGTTACATTCACTATATTCAATCTAACAGAACCTTCCCCGAATCTAGAGAATTTTGGAAAATTAAA
Organism: Heterodontus francisci; assembly: GCF_036365525.1. NCBI lineage: Eukaryota > Metazoa > Chordata > Chondrichthyes > Heterodontiformes > Heterodontidae > Heterodontus > Heterodontus francisci. The sequence continues at coordinate 5,694,129 of NC_090392.1, read as the reverse complement.
ACTAATGCATCAACTATCTCACTCGCCACTATCTTTTAACACCCTACAATCAAGTCCATCGGGACCTGGGAACTTGTCAGCCCGCAGCTCCATCTACTTGCTCAGTACCACTTCCCTGGTTATTGGAATTTTCTTGAGTTCCTCCCTCCCTTCCATTTCCTAGCTCACAGCTAATACTGGGATGTTACTTGTGTTCTCTATAGTGAAGACTGAAGCAAAATTCATGTTCAATTCACCTGTTATCTCCTTATTATTCATTATTAATTCCCCAGACTCACTTTCTATAGGACCAACGCTCACGTTGTTAACTCTTCTTTAAATATTTAGAACCTCTTACTATCTGTCTTTTTTATTTCTTGCCTGTTTTCTCTCGTATTCTAATTTTTACCTCCTTATTAATCTTTAACTGTTCTTTGCTGCTGTTTATAATCTGCCCAATCTTCTGACCTGCCACTGATTTTTGCATAATTATATGCTTTTTCTTTAAGTTTAATACGATCTTTAACAATTTCAGTTCACCAAGGATGGCGGGTCCTGTCCTGCTTTCCAAGTACCTTTTCCCTGGTGAGGGTGATTATTTGAAGTTCCTATCTCCCTTTTTGCCTCTTGATTTAGTATCTTTGGAAGGTTTTCTAAGTTTTCTAAAGTGAAAACAGACACAGAATATCTGTTCAACCCCTCCTCCATGTCCTTGTTTCTTATGATTAATTCCCCAAACTCACTCTCTAGAAGACTAACACTAACTTTAGTTACTCTTTTCCTTTTTAAATACTTGTAGAAACTCTTACTCTCTGTTTATATTGCAAGGTAGCTTTCTTCCACACTATACTTTTACACTCTTATTTTCTTTTGTCATTCGTTGCTGGTTCTTAAAATCTGTCCAATCTTCTCACCTACCACTAATATTTGCAGAAATGTACAGTGTTTCTTTCAATTTAATATTGTCCTTTAACTTCCCTATTTAATCACGTATGATGCAACCTCCTCCAAGAGGCTTTCTTTCTCACTGAGATATATCTTTGCTGAGAGTTTTTAAGCATCTCCTTAAAAGTCAGCCACTGCATCTGTACTGTTCTAACTTTTACTCTAGTTTCCCAGTTTACTTTAGTTGAATATGCCTTCATATCCTTATAATTACCTTAATTTGGGTAAAGAAACACAGTCTTAGACCACAGTTTTCCCTTCAATCTGAACGTTGAAATTCTATCATGTTATGATCATTGTCGCCTAGAAGCTCCTTTACCATGAGGTTCTTGATTAATAATGTCTCACTGCACATTATCAGTTCCAGAACAGTCTGCTCCCGGTTGACTCTAGAACGTGTTGCTCGAAGGAATTTTCACGAATAAACTCTATGAACTAATTTTCCAGGCTACCTTTGCCAATCTGATTTGCCCAATCTACGTGTAGATTAACGTGACCCATGATTATTGTGGCACCTTTCTTACACACCCCATTTATTTCTTCCATTATACTTTATTCTACAGAAACCAATGTAGGTCACTGAGCACAGGGATGTTGGGTAAATGAGACTTTGTGCGAGTTTGGATATGGATAGCAGAGTTTTGGATAGACTGTTGTTTATGGCAGTTTCTAACAGGGATGGTAACCAGGACAGCATTGGTATAGTAGATTTGACAAAGGCACAGATCAGAGTTTATGCAGCAAATGGGCTTACATGGAGGACGATATTATGGAGATGTTCGTTCTTAAGAACAGTAAAACAGTTAATCATAGAAGTAATAGCTGGATAGAGAGACTTACCAGGGACACCAATAGCAGCGAGGATGGGATAATACATGCATTGAGTCATCTTCAGTGCGAAATAGATCCGATCCGCTAATGTCATCCAAGAATAACCCGCAGTAACATAGCCAAACCAAAAGGATAAACTCCTGCCCATTGTTGCAACATTCCAATTTATTGTTCTCAGATTCTGACCCATTGTTGTAACATTCCAATCTATTGTTCTCAGATTCTGACCCACGGTTGTAACATTCCAATCTATTGTTCTCAGATTCTGACCCACGGTTGTAACATTCCAATCTATTGTTCTCAGATTCTCAGATTCTCATCTATCCTCTCCCTCGCTCTCGCTGGAGCTGCTTTTCCCTGTTACTGCCGGCGGTGATGCTGCTGCTGACACTCTGGGATAACACATTGAAAGCAGCCTCTTATCAATAGAAGCGGGAAGCCCTCCAGTGACACAATTAAGGTCCATAGAGAACGACATTAATTACAGTCACTGAACAAACAGGTTCAATTAACCCCTTTCAATCCAACACCTTTTGTACCACAATAAAGTAGAGTATTTACCCGGTCTGGATGGGATGCATAAGACTTGCTGAGAGAAGGAATGGTGGAAACAGCAGAGGCACTGGCCAGAATCTTCCAATCCTCCTTGGATATGGGAGTGGCGACAAGGGACTGGAGGGTTGTATGTATCACACTGAGCCATATATGGAGATATTGGGTCAGATGACCAACAGTTTGGTGAAAGAGGTAGGTTTAAGGAGTATCTTAAATAAGGAAAGTGAGTGGCGAGGCAGAGAGGCAGAGAGGTGGAGATCTGTAGGGAGAGTATTCCAGAGCTTGGCACCTAAACAACTGAAGGTGCAGCCTCCAATGGTGGAGTAATTCAAATCAGGTACACACAAGAGGCCAGAAAGAGAGGAATGCAGATATCTTTAAGGGTTGTGGGGTTGGAGGATATTACATATATAGGATGGAGGGCGATGCCATGGAGGGAAAACAAGGTGGAGAATTTTAAAATAAAGACATTGCTTAATCAGCAGTCAATGTCTGTCAGTGCTAGGTGAACAGGGAGTTAGGACATGGGCAGCAGAATTTGTGGAGCACCTCAAGTTTACAGAGAGTAGATGTGGGAGATCAGCCAGGAGTGAGTTGGAATAATCACATTGAGAGGTGATGAGGCATGAATGAGGTTTCAGCAGCAGATGGGCTGAGACAGGGTGAAGTCGGGCGATGTCACTGAGGTGAAAATATGTGGTTGTAATGATATCCTGAAAATGAGGTTAAATCTCATTTAGTGGTCAAATATGACACCAAGTTTGCAAACAAACTGTCTGAATCTTAGACTGTTACCAGGGAGAGGCATGGGATCAATAGCAAGGGAACAGAGTTGGAGTGGGGAGTTAAAACAATGGCTTCAGTCTTCCCAATATTTAATTGGAGGAAATTTCTGCTCATGCAGTACTGGGTGTCGGATAATCAGTCTGATAATTTAACAACAGTGAAGGAGTGGAGAGAGGTGGTGGTGAGGTAAACTTGATGGAGTTCTGTGATAAAACAATGGAGAGGGTTGATGAGGGTGGTGTGATTGAAGTTATACATATGGACTTTCAAAAGGTGTTTGATCAAGTGACCTTCAATAGACAGGTTAGGAAAACTGAACCCTATGGATTAAAGGTACAGTGACTGTGTGAATATAGCCTTCGCTAAGGAACAGTAAACAGAGAGAAGTGGTGAAAGGTTGCTGTTCAGACTAGATGTGAGTATACAGTGGTTTTCCCCAGGGCTCGGTATTAGGCCCAATGCTCTTTTTGCTCTTGGAAAACCCAGGGTGGGTAGGGCAGTGCCCCTTCCTCCTCATTCTGTACAAAGCTTTCCCGATTTGCAGACTCTGCTCCATTTGTTGATCATGTTACAGACACAGAGACACTGTAACTACCGTCCCCATACCTCGTCCAGAGTTGGGTCACCAAATCCTCTGTCGTCCCTGAATGTCTGCAGCAGCTCACAACACAACCTCCAGAAAACCATCTGCAGCACCTCCACTAACTTTACAATAGCAGAAGTAAGTCAAAACCCCCTCACCTGCAAGTTGGATGCCTGGTCCTTTTAAATAACACTAGAATGGGTTCCGTGTGTTGCTGAATGTATGTTCAGCTGAGAGTGACTAACACAGGCGGTCAGTGGACATGCACAGACCAAGTTTCAAAGACGTACATCAAAGCTGCTGGAATGGCTGATTGACACCAGATTCAGACCCTCCTCACACTACAGACACACACACGTTATACCCACACTAGCACCCCGGTCAGCCTCGGTGTCCTGTGCAATGTGCTGGATGTGACCGACAGTGCAGCTCACACTATTTTATGAATCCAAACTTCCACAGCACCAGGAATATTGGAAATTCACAGAGTATTGGGATAATCAGAGGGGTGAGGACATGGAGGGATTTGATCACAGGAGGGAGAATAATAAAAATGAGGCGTTACTGGACCAAGAGCCAATGTAGGTCAGTGAGCACAGGGATGTTGGGTGAACAGAATCTTGTGTAAATTAGAAGATGGCAGCAGTGTTTTGGATGACCACAAGGTTGCAGTTAGTAGAATGTGGGAGACCAGCCAGGAGTGTGTTAGAATAGTCAAGTCTCGAGGTAACAAAGGTATGGATGAGGGTTTCAGCAGCAGATGAGCTGAGCTCTATCTCTATCTCTCTCTTTCTCTCCCTCTACTTCTCTCTTTGTCGCCCTCACTTGCTCCGTCCCGCACTCAGAATCTTATATGTTTCGAACAGGCCGCCTCTTACTCATCCAAGCGCCAGTGAATATAAGCCTCGCCTGTCCGACCTTTCCTAATATGACGGCCCGCCCATATTAGTCCAGTAAACATTCTCTAAACTGCTTCCAACGCATTTACATCCTTCCTTAAATAAGAAGACAGCATGCACACAGCATGCCAGAAATGGTTTCAACAATGCCCTCCCTACTTCTGTATTCAATTCCGCTCACAATAAGTGATAACATTATATTAACTTTCCTAATTACTTGTTGAACCTGCAGAGTAACCTTATGTAATTCATGCACCAGGGCACCCAGATCCCTCTGCATCTCAGAGCTCTGCAATCGCTCACCATTCAGACAATATGCTTTTTTTATTATTCCTGCCATATGGACAATTTCATATTTTCCCACATTATACTCCATTTGCCAGATCTTTGCCCTCTCACTCAACCTATCTATGTCCCTTTGTAGCCTCCTTATGTCCTCTTCACAACGTTGTGTCATTAACAGATTTATTCAACAGACCTTCGGTCCCTTCATCCAAGTCATTTATTAAAATTGCAAAACTTTGAGGCCCCTGCACTGATTCCTGTGGCACACCACTCGTTACAACCTGTCAACCAGAAAATGACCCATTGATGCCTACTCCCTATTTGCCTTTTAGCTAGCCAATTTTCTATCCAAGCTAATATGTTACCCTGTATAACATGAGCTTTTATTTTCCGCAATAACTCTTGATGTGGCACCATATCGAATGTATTCTGGTAATCTATGTACATGCATCCACCGGTTCCCCGTTATCCACCTCATATGTTACTTCTTCAGAGAACTTCAGTAAATTGGTTAAACATGATTTCCCTTTCACAAAACCATGTTGACTCTGTCTGATCACTTTGATTTTTTCCACGTGCCCTGCTATAACATCTTTAATAATAGCTTCTAACATCCGATCCATAGCCAGAAAGCCTTTCTCACCTGTTACGGGTCGTATGTCTACTATGTCTATACAGATTTTAGAGAACATAGAACAAAGAACAGTACAGCACAGTACAGGCTCTTCAGCCCACGATGCAGTGCCGAAGCTTTAACCTACACCAAGATCAAACTAACTACCTACCCTTCATTCTGCTGTTGTAGGGTATTCCCAAGCACAGAGGCACCTGCAGTAAATATCATACTGTTCAAATGTTATTTGAGTAAGTAGATTAATATAATCCTAGTGAATATATATATATATATATATACTCTCATATATAAGTTGAAAGTATAGCTACATATTGTGTAACAATATGGAGTATTGACCCGAGGCATTGTGGGACAAGTTACTTAGCTTGCAGTTTGAGCCTGGTACAGCACAGCACAGACACCGAGGGAGCCCCTCTTATCAATGTAACTGCAGACTGCACAGCACCCTCAGGAATGCAGGCCCAATTACAAGTGACAATTGGAAGTCTCAAGGATAATTGATGGGGCCTGAGATGATCAATGGTGATCAGGGGGCTTGCACGAGCTGATCATGTAGCCACATGATGCCTAATGAGTAATCTAATTGGTAATATGTGTAATGTATGGAATCAATAACCGTTCTGATTGGACCATGTCCAGCCGGGATGGGCTGAGTAACTGTATATCTGTTGTGGATTTCCCTTTTTTCGGTGGAGAGGCATCTGGACAGCCCAGTGACCTTCTCCCTGCCGGTGTAATAATCTGTTTGACATTGGAGCAGACCTGAGTGCCGAGTGATTCTTCTAGATTCATTCCCACTAGCAATTGGCGTAGTTGGCAGGATCAGGTGTAAGTCAGCTCTTCTATAACCCCGAAGGGCCCAAGGGGGGGGTTGGCAGAAACCTGATCCCGAACTTGAGAACAGGATTCGGCGGTCGCTTGATGCCATCAGGAATACCGGGTGAGTATCCCGGTGCCGGGTGGTGTTTCGTGACCAACGAATGCCAAGTTTGTGAACAGGATCTGAACAATGGTCAAACGGTGGTAGGTAGTTCGTTAAGAGACGTAGGCACTGTCAAGGAGGGTTTGGAATATATGTATGCGTATATATATCATAAGCTTGTTGTATGACTTGTGACCCGACAGATAGCCAGGAGACGGTTTACTACAAGTTGTGCTAGGTTAAAAGCGGACCTCTGAGAGTAGATTCTAACGGTTCTACATAAGGATGGCCAGTGAAAAAAGATGACGCTCGAGTGGGGACCGGACGGGTCCATTAGCTGCCAGCTGGCAGTGAAAAAAAAAGGAAAAAAGGTATTCACTAAGTTTATGGCAGAGGACTATGTTTTAGAGTTAAAACAAGTTACTGTATCTTTGATTCGAATGTGTGATTGTTGGAAGCATCCATGAATGAATTGAATGTCTGGGATGTGCAGCTTGTGTTCTGTGAAACCTGTATTCTGTAGAACTGACTGTCGTTAACTCTTTGTTGTCTGACTTTAATGTTGAAAGCATGAGTCTATTAAGTTGTATGGAATTGAACGAGTGTGAAAAGTGATTGTTGAGGGTGTTCATTCCGATTTAAGATTGTGCACCCAGGAATGGCATGTAAACTTGAATTATATTTTAGGTTAAAATTATTTTATTTTGATTTTAAAAGTTAGTTTTGCAACTGTGAAAAGGCAATGAACAATTTTCTAAAAGATAAGCTTCAGCCTTGAAGGTCTGAAGATGTTTGGCAGAAATCCGATTTGAAGTTTACAACTCCTGCTTGAATTGGAGTTCCAGTTTAAAATCTGTTCCAGTTTTTTTTTTGGAGTTTAAATTAAAGACACGTTTTACTGACTGTTTTAAGTAGCAAATGTCAAGAATTGGATATTGGTTTTAAGGGAGAGAAGGATAAGCAAAGGAGATAATGGGAAAGATTAAAGTTTGTGTAAGGAGCTGGTGTTAAATCTTTTGTTGTAAGAATGTTAAATAACTTTTTCTTTAGTTTTTGGTTTTATTACAGACATTTGAAAAGGCGCCTGAAGAACAAGAAAAAGGACGTAATTTTTTAAAAAAGCACGTGCTATTCTGTTCTGTGTGTAGTTAATAAGTATTATAAGTTAATAAGTCTGAATTAAATTAATAATGTTAAGGGTAATTAACCTGTTAAATTGAAAACAAAAAACTGGAAATGTCATTTGCAACCACAATGAACTTTCAAGTTTAGCATGTCGAGTTTTGGGGGAGTCTTAATTTCCGGACATAGGACTCACTCATATAACATGGGCAGTTTTGATTTTTAAATATTTATTGCAGTCAATTGGAATTTGGAATCATCTTTGTTTTATTTAAAAAATCCTTGGATTAGAAACCTCTTACAAAAGATGCTAAAAGTTTGGAAACAATTCGAGTTTGATCTAAAATGCTGTCTTTCCTGATGGAGATGGTTTCCTTCGAAGTTGATAATGTTACTAAAGATTTTGTTGTTTGAAAATCCTAAGGATACCAAAAAACATTGAAAAGGGAGTTTAGTTCCTTTCCATTAAAACAAAAGGGTTACGTTAAGCGGCGCAGCGGAGAATGCTTTGCTCCGCCCCCTTGGAGACAAGCAAGATATTAACCTTGCTGCAACAATCTTTAGCAGTTTGGCGTGACATTCGACAACTCCTCCTGGTATTAATGCATGCAATGTACACTCGGGCTAGAGCTCTGCACAGCATGAGGCAGTGTGCTGGCCATGCCGGAAGTGGCTGATAGCTCAGCTCATACATTTTATGGATCTAAACTTTCTTAGTGTGGGCAACAGTGGTGTTGTAAGAGCTGAAAATCAACACCACGGAGTGATAGAGAGGGAAGGAAATTCACTTTGAAAGGAGACATGGAATTAGACTTGATTGTAAAAGATTTGCAGGAATATGGGAATATGGGATCTCGATGTTGTGGCCATTTCGGAGACATGGGTAGAGCAGGGACAGGAAGTGAATGTTGCAGGTTCCGGGATTTCGATGTTTCAGAAAGAACAGAGAAGATGGTAAAAGTGCGGGGGGGGGGGGTGGCATTTTTAATCAAGGAGAGTATTACGGCGGCAGAAAGGACGTTTGAGGACTCGTCTACTGAGGTAGTATGGGCCGAGTTTAGAAACAGGAGAGGAGAGGTCAACCTGTTGGGAGTTTTCTATAGACCTCCGAATAGTTTCAGAGATGTAGAGGAAAGGATAGCGAAGATGATTCTCGACAGGGACGAGAGTAACAGGGTAGTGGTTATGGGGGACTTTAACTTTCCAAATATTGACTGGAAATACTATAGTTCGAGTACTTTAGATGGGTCAGTTTTTGTCCAGTGTGTGCAGGAGGGTTTTCTGACACAGTATGTAGACAGGCCAACCAGGGGCGATGCCACATTGCATTTGGTACTGGGTAATGAACCCGGCCAGGTGTTAGATTTAGATGTAGGTGAGCACTTTGGTGATAGTGATCACAATTCGGTTAGGTTTACCTTAGCGATGGGCAGGGACAGGTATATACCGCAGGGCAAGAATTATAGCTGGGGGAAAGGAAATTATGATGCGATTAGGCAAGATTTAGTCTGCGTAGGATGGGGAAGAAAACTGCAGGGGATGGGAACAATCGAAATGTGGAGCTTATTCAAGGAGCAGCTACTGTGTGTCCTTGATACGTATGCACCTGTCAGGCAGGGAGGAAGTTGTCGAGCGAGGGAGCCGTGGTTTACTAAAGAAGTTGAAGTGCTTGTCAAGAGGAAGAAGAAGGCTTATGTTAGGATGAGACGTGAAGGCTAGCCAGGAATGATCTAAAGGGATGGCTCAGAAGAGCGAGGAGAGGACACGAGAAGTCATTGGCGATAGGATCAAGGAAAACCCTAAGGCATTCTATAGGTATATCAGGAATAAAAGAATGACTAGAGTTAGATTAGGGCCAATCAAGGATAGTAGTGGGGAGTTGTGTGCGGAATCAGAGGAGATAGGGGAAGTGTTAAATGAATAGTTTTCGTCAGTATTTACAGTAGAGAAAGAAAATGTTGTCGAGGAGAATACTGAGATACAGACTACTATGCTAGATGGGATTGAGGTTCACAAGGAGGAGGTGTTAGCAATTTTAGAAAGTGTGAAAATAGATAAGTCCCCTGGGACAGATGGGATTTATTTTAGGATTCTCTGGGAAGCCAGGGAGGAGATTGCAGAGCCTTTGCCCTTGATCTTTATGTCGTCATTGTAGACAGGAATAGTGCCGGAAGACTGGAGGATAGCAAATGGTGTCCCCTTGTTCAAGAAGGGGAGTAGAGACAGCCCTGGTAATAATAGACCTGCGAGCCTTACTTCGGTTGTGGGTAAAATGTTGGAAAAGGTTATAAGAGACAGGATTTATAATCATCTTGAAAAGAATAAGTTCATTCGCGATAGTCAGCACGGTTTTGTGAAGGGTAGGTCGTGCCTCACAAACCTTATTGAGTTTTTTGAGAAGGTGACCAAACAGGTGGATGAAGGTAAAGCCGTGGATGTGGTGTATATGGATTTCAGTAAGGCGTTTGATAAGGTTCCCCACGGTAGGCTATTGCAGAAATACGGAAGTATGGGATTGAAGGTGATTTAGTACTTTGGATCAGAAATTGGCTAGCTGAAAGAAGACAGAGGGTGGTGGTTGATGGCAAATATTCATCCTGGAGCTTAGTTTCTAGTGGTGTACCGCAAGGATCTGTTTTGGGGCCACTGCTGTTTGTCATTTTTATAAATGACCTGGATGAGGGTGTAGAAGGGTGGGTTAGTAAATTTGCGGATGACACGAAGGTCGGTGGAGTTGTGGATAGTGCCGAAGGATGTTGTAGGTTACAGAGGGACATAGATAGGCTGCAGAGCTGGGCTGAGAGATGGCAAATGGAGTTTAATGCGGAAACTTGTGAGGTGATTCACTTTGGAAGGAGTAACAGGAATGCAGAGTACTGGGCTAATGGGAAGATTCTTGGTAGTGTAGATGAGCAGAGAGATCTTGGTGTCCAGGTACATAAATCCCTGAAAGTTGCCACCCAGGTTAATAGGGCTGTTAAGAAGGCATATGGTGTGTTAGCTTTTATTAGTAGGGGGATCGAGTTTCGGAGCCAAGAGGTCATGATGCAGCTTTACAAAACTCTGGTGAGACCGCACCTGGAGTATTGCGTGCAGTTCTGGTCACCGCATTATAGGAAGGATGTGGAAGCTATGGAAAGGGTGCAGAGGAGATTTACTAGGATGTGTCCTGGTATGGAGGGAAGGTCTTACGAGGAAAGGCTGAGGGACTTGAGGTTGTTTTCGTTGGAGAGAAGGAGGAGGAGAGATGACTTAATAGAGACATATAAGATAATCAGAGGGTTAGATAGGGTGGATAGTGAGAGTCTTTTTCCTCGGATGGTGATGGCAAACACGAGGGGACATAGCTTTAAGTTGAGGGGTGATAGATCTAGGACGGATGTCAGAGGTAGTTTCTTTACTCAGAGAGTAGTAGGGGCGTGGAACGCCCTGCCTGCAACAGTAGTAGACTCGCCAACATTAAGGGCATTTAAGTGGTCATTGGATAGACATATGGATGAAAATGGAATAGTGTAGGTCAGATGGTTTTACAGATCGGCGCAACATCGAGGGCCGAAGGGCCTGTACTGCGCTGTACTGTTCTCTGAGAGGGGAATTGGGACTAATTGGAAGGGTGAGACCATGGAGGGATTCAAACAAAAGAATGAGAAGATTAAAATTAAGGTGCTGCCAGACCGGGAGCCAATGTAGATTAGTGAGCACAGGTGTGATGGGTGATCGGGATTTGGTGTGAGTTAGAACACAGGCAGCAGAGTTCTGGATGGGTTGTGGTTGATTGAGGTTTATACCTGGGAACGTGACCAGGATAGAATTGCAATAGTCAAGTGCGGATTTAACAAAGGCACAGATGAGGATTTATGCAGCAGATAGAGTGAGGCAGAGGTGGAGACGGGTGATATTTCAGAGGTGGTAATAGGCAGGGTTGTTGATGGAGAGAATATGGAGATGAATTCAGCTTAGGTTTAAATAGAACAGAGGTTGTAAACAGTCTGTTTCAGCCTCATAAATTGTCCAGGGAGGGGTATGTGTTTCACAGATAGGAGATGGAGTTTGTGATGGATACCAATGGCACTGGCTTCAGTCTTCCAAAAAATTAATTTACAGAACATTTTGATTCATCGTTAGCCGCGGGTGACGTACCAGAAGACTGAAGGATAGCTAATGTTGTGTCTTTATTTAAGAAGGGCAGCAGGGATAAACCAGGGAACTACAAGCCTTACATCAGTGGTGGGAAAGTTATTGGAAGGGATTCTGAGAGACAGGATTTATATGCATTTGGAAAGGCAAAGTATGATTAGGGATAGTCAGCATGGCTTCGTGTGTGGGAAATCATGTCTCGAATTTGATTGAGTTTTTTGAGGAGGTGACAAAGATAATTGACGAGGGCAGGCCGATGGATGTTGTCGACATGAACTTTAGCAAGACATTTGACAAGGTCCCGCATGGTTGGTTGGTACATAAGGTTAGAACACATGGGATCCAGAGTGAGCTGGCCAACTGGATACAAAATTGACTTAGTGACAGAAGGAAGAGACTGGTAGTGGAGTGTTGTTTTTCAGATTGGAGGCCGGTGACCAGTAGTGTGCCGCAAGGATCGGTGCTGGGCACTCCGTTGTTTGTCATATATATTAATGACTTGGATGTGATAGTAAGGGGCATGATTAGTAAGTTTGCAGATGACACCAAAATTGGTGGTATAGTGGACAGTGAAGAAGGTTGTCTAAGGTTACAACAGGAGAAAGATCAACTGGGGAGGTGGTCAAGGGATTTGAAAATGGAATATAATGCAGACAAGTGTGAAGTGATGCATTTTGGGAGGTCAAACAAGGGCAGGATATATACAGTGAATGGCAGGGCCCTGGGGAGTGTTACTGAGCAGAGAGACCTTGGGGTGCAAGGACATAGTTCCCTGAAAGTGGCAACACAGGTAGACAGGGTGGTGAAGAAGGTGTATGGCATGCTTGCCTTCATCGGCCGAGGCATTGAGTACAAGAGTTGGGACGTCACGTTACAGTTGTCCATTACGTTGGTTAGGCCGCACTTGGAGTACTGTGCGCAGTTCTGGTCGCCGCACTACTGGAAAGATGTGATTAAGCTAGAGAGGGTTCAGAAATGATTCACAAGGATGTTGCCTTGTTTGGAGGGCTTGAGTTAATGATAGAGATTGGATAGGCTGGGTCTGTTTTCCCTGGAACGAAGAAGGCTGAGAGGGGAAATGGTCGAGGTATATAAAATTATGAGAGGCATAGATAGGGTAGATAGCCATAGTCTGTTTCCCATGGTAGGGGTGACTAAAATTACATATATTTAAGGTGAGAGGGAGGAGGTTTAAAGGGGCGCAAAGGGGTAAATTTTTCACACAAAGAATATCTCGAATGAGCTGCCTGAGGACGTGGTGGAGGCAGGACCAGTAGCAACATTTAAGAGGCATTTGGACAGGTACTTGAACGAGCAAGGCATAGAGGGATATGGCATTAACTCAGGCAGGTGGGATTAGTATGCATAGGCATTATGGTCGGCATGGACGCGGTGGGCCGAAGGGCCTGTTTCTATGCTGTACGACTGTCTGACTCTATCACAGTATTTCAGTGAATCAGTGTTTACAGATCTCCGAGTGGAAAATAGAGACAGCAGCAACAGCAAAGATGAGAGAGTTAATTACAAGAACTGTAATAACATTAGCAATGGTTTGACAGTTAATAGCTGGAGATAGAGATTCACCAGGAATAACAACAGCAGCAAGGAGGGAAGAGTCAATGGCAAGAACAGTAGTATAGGTAAAAATGGATTAGAGAATTAAATCTTTATAGAGTGACTTACCAGGGCACCAACAATAGCGAGGTTGTAGACGTAAATATATTGAATTATCTCAAGTGGATATAGGATTCGAATGGACAAAAAACGACAAGCAGCAAGGATATAGTAAGACAAGCCATGTCTCGTAAATGTCAACAACAACCTATATTTACATAATGCCTTTAATGTAATAGAACATCACAAGGTGCTTTGCAGGAGCATTATAAAGGAAAGTATGACACGTGAAACAACAGGAGATTGAGGTCAGATGACCAACAGATTGGTCATAGAGGAAGGTTTTCAGTAGTGTCTTCTGGGAGGAACGTGAGGTGGAGAGGCAGTGACAGCTGGTGGAATTTAATTAATACATTCAATTAATAAATAAAATAAAATCTGGAATTGAAAGCTGAACTCAGTAATGTTGCATGAAACTATAATTGATTTTTATAACAATCTATCTGATTCACTAATGTCTTTTAGGGAAGGAGATCTGCCATCCTTACCTAATCTGGTCTACATGTAACTCAATGTGATTCACTGTTAACTGTCCTCTGCAATAGCCTAGAAAGTCACTCAGTTGTTAAGGATAATTATGAATGGACAACAAAGAGGCAGGAATTGTATTCCAGAGTTTTTCATAGGGGTCGTTAACTAGTCAAGGACATAACTCTGGACACAGGTCTTTGTGTCGATATTCCTGGGAATGAAAATGTGAAGCCTCATATCCACATATCTAAACAATTGTTGTTTATAAATTGTGATTTTTTGATTGGTTACTCTGTGGTTCGAACATGATAATGACAGGAAGTAACGGTACAGCACTCAAAGCTCAAATTGAGCACCAATGACTCTACGAGATTGAGTAGGAATACTACTAGTTAACAATTATACAAAATATCCATTCGCAATGCAACTGTTAGCAATACACTCATTAGTCACAAACATGTTACAAGGATTTGTGCTATTCGTTCAGTAACTGACCAAGCTCCTCGACCTTATCACTGAATCACCATTTACAATAATCTTTACACCTTTCCTACCAAGGTGGGCTGGATGTTAAATTGACAAGATCACACTGCCCTATTAAAATCCACCGTAAGCTACAGTTGTCCAATGAGATGTCTAATTCTTTGTTCAAACTGTGATACAAGAGACTGCCTTGATGGTGAGCACGTGTTTACATTTCCTTCAGTAATTTCATTACCACTTGTGGATGTTACAGATGCCCCGGGACTGATATCAGTAAAACCAATAGCAGCTTTCCTTCCTGGTTACATACATATTTTAAACTACAGGACAATGGAAGAATCCAAATCCCTTGCATTCCTGATGTCTTACAAACTGTTTCTTAGAGAATTTCTAGTTTATTCTCATTTCTAAGAAGACAGACACTGGCATCATCAATCAATGACAGTTTGTGTCACTCTCGTAGTCTTTCAAGACAGTTTGTAAAACTTAGACCAGCTGAATTAGCATTTTAAAACATATTCAGTCACGCCAATCTCTTTTCTTTGTGTTTCCAGACAACATGTCCAACATGGGGTGGCGCAGTGGTTAGCACCGCAGCCTCCCAGCTCCTGGGGCTCCTGTTCGATTCTGGGTACTGCCTGTGCGGAGTTTGCAAGTTCTCCCTGTGTCTGTGTGGGCTTTTGCTGGGTGCTCTGGTTTCCTCCCACATCCAAAGACTTGCAGGTGATAGGTAAATTGGCCATTGTAAATTGCCCCTAGTGTAGCGAGGTGATAGGGAATATGGGATTACTGTAGGGTTAGTATAAATGGGTGGTTGTTGGTCGGCACAGACGCGGTGGGCCGAAGGGCCTGTTTCGGTGCTGTATCTCTACATAAAGATAAAATAAAAAAGTAAAATACATGTCTGCAGGGTTTTGTGTATGCAAAACCTTTGTGAAGTTCTAAATTGGCATCAAAGTGAAATAGAACTTTGAAGTAGGTCTCTTAATTAGTTTTGATGTGATATGTATGACCGTTCTGTTTATTTTTCAAACATCACTCAGACTAAAAGTGTTTTCTTCCACGAGTAACTCTGTTAATCTGTAAAGCAGCTTGTAGCTTGCAGGTTACTTTATCTCAGTTACACCCTTTTGGCCTGCACAATGCATGCTGGTCAGGTCCAGTCAGTTTTCGGTACACCTGTAAAAAAGCAAAGGGCAACTCAAGGGCAATTTGGGATGGGGACCGAATGCTGGCCTTCTCAGTGATACTCACATCCCCTGAATACAATACAATAATATGATAATATACGTTCCACCCATCCAATCGAGGATAACAAACCATTCTCACCTGTCACAGGTCAGATGCCTACACTATCTGTTCTGATTTTGTTTTGTATTTGAACTGTCAATCCGCAATAAACTGCTTGTGTCTCCTTGACCTACTTTTGGATGATCTGTGACACTTGATCTGATCTTACAGAGGTCTAGGAGAGGGATCACAGAGATTGGGTTCAGAGGCCTGGTTTACTTGGGTTTGTGAGAAATTATAATCTCAGTTGGGCATGAGTGATCATCACTGGGACCGGGTAGGAAACTTTGAGACAGAGAGAGAGGGAGAGAGTTTATACTCGGTGAAATGTGTGTGATCATTGCTAACAGCGAGGATGGAACCTTGAGAGAACTTGGAAGAAATAAAGTCAGATGCATAATGTTGTTGGTATATCACAGGGAATAGTTGATCAGTTTCATGACAGAGAAAAACAGTCGCACCTGGAATAACTGACTTCCTAAGAATTTTGGAGAAGTCCAGTGTGGTTTACGATTTCATCCTCAGGAGAATTTATGAGAACATCCAGAAATGCAACTTTTAGCTAAAATAAAGTGCTGGGATAAGTTGGACAATGGGGATCATCTGTGCACATCACAGTTAAATAAAACAAACACAACCAATTGAAGGCACAGATAGATAGGTTACAGAAGGAAATTGAAGTTTGTCAGGAGAATAGTTGCATCCTGTACAATCAGTTACTCTGGGAACAGGAGGCATTGACACTGTACATTAGATGTGGAGAAAATTATAACAAATCCTGGACCAAAACGAGTTACCGTCAGGAAATACCAGAATTAGTGAAGGGTTAGAAGCTGTGAAGAGGGGCTTTGAGGGAATTATACCAGTGTTAAAGCTCTGCCCCACCCCCGAAACTGAACCACAGGGAGGTGACGGTGGAGTAGCAATGCCACTGGACTAGTGGCCCAGACGCCCAGGCTAATGCTCTGGGGACATGGGTTCAAGTCCCACCACGGCAGATGGTGAAATTTGAATTCAATTAATAAAATTCTGAAATTAAAATATCTATTCTAATGGTGACCATGAAAACATTGTCAATTGTTGTAAAAATTCATCTGGTTCACTCATGTCCCTTATGGAAGAAAATCTGCCATCCTAATCTGGTCTGGCCTACATGTGACTCAAGACCCACAGCAATGTGGTTGTTTATGAAATGGAGTAGTAAGCTGCTCGGTTGTAGAAAAGCCAAATAAAGCAATGAAACTGGATGGACCACCTGGTATCGACCTAGGCACCAAAAACGACAAAGGCAAACTCAGCCCTGTCGACCCTGCAAAGTCTTCCTTGGTAACATCTGGAGGCTTGTGCAAAAATTGGCAGAACTGTCGCATAGACTAGTCAAGTTGCAGAAAACAAATTCATCCTCACCGAATTATATCTTATAATGTCCCAGACACAAGCATTCCCATTCCAAGGTATGTCTACACCCCAGAAACAGGACAGACCCTTGATTCAGGACCCCATGAAGTCTCATGGCATCAGGTCAAACATGGGGAAGGAAACCTCCTGCTGATATCGAACTACTGCCCTCCCTCAGCTGATGAGTCAGTACTCCTCCATGTTGAACACCATTTGGAGGAAGTACTAAGGGTAGCAGGGACACTGAATGTACTCTGGGTAAGGGAATTTAATATCCATCACCAAGAGTGACTCGGTAGCATCACTACTGACTGAGTTGGCAGAGTCCTAATGGATGCGGCTGCTAGACTGAGTCTGGAGCAGGCGGTGAGGTAACCAACCAGAGTGAAAAATATATTTGACCTCGTCCTCACCAATCTGCCTGTCATTGAAGTTATATATATGGACTTTCAAAAGGTGTTTCATGAAGTCACATTCAATAGACAGGTTAGGAAAACTGAACACTGTGGATTAAAGGGACAGTGACAGTTTGGATATAACATTGTCCAATGCACAGTAAACAGAGAGAAATGGTGAAAGGTTGTTGTTCAGACTCGATGGGAGTATGCAGTGGTGTTCCCCAGGGCTCGGTATTAGGACCACTGCTCTTTTGTGCTTGGAGAACCCGGGCTGGGTAGGGAAGAGACCCCTCCTCCTCCCTCTTTACAGAGCTTCCCCTCTCTGCAGCCTCTGCTCCATTTGTTGCAGAGACACAGTAACTACAGTAGACCCAGAGACACAGTAACTACAGTCCCCATACCTGGTCCAGTGTTGGGTCACCAAATCCTCTGTCCTCCCTGAATGCCTGCAGCAGCTCACAACACAACCTCCAGAAAATCATCCACAGCACCTCCCCCAACTTTATACTAGCAGAAGTAAGTCAAAAGCCCTTCACCTGTAAGTTGGATGCCTGGTCCTTTGAAATAAAATTAGAGGGAGTTCCTCGTGCTGCTGAATGCATGTTCAGCTGACAGTGACTAACACAGGCGGTCAGTGGACATGTCCAGGTCAAGTTTCAAAGACGTACGTCACAGTTGTGGGAATGGCTGATGAACAGCATATTCAGACCCCTCCTCACACTACAGACAGACACACGTTACACCCACGCTATCACCCCGGCCAGCCTGGGTGTCCTGTGCAATGTACTGGATGTGACTGGCAGTGCAGCTCACACCATTCTCTGGATCCAAACTTCCACAGCACCAGTGGAGCTGGAGAGATGAAATGTGTGGTCAGGGAGAGAAACAGAGGGAAAGAAACTCAGTTTAAAAAGGGAATTATAAAAAGACTTTAAGATGAACAAGTTTCAGGAATACTGGAAATGGACAGGGTATTGGGATAATCAGAGGGGTGAGGACATGGAGGGATTTGATTACAAGAGTGAGAATATTAAAATTGAGGTGTTGGGCGTAGGAAGATAGAACTGAGGAGCAGGAGGAGGCCATTAGACCCGTTGAGCCTGCTCCACCATTCGAATAAGGGCATGACTGATCTGTTATTTTTAAACTTTATCCCCTTGTTCCAGTCTCCCCCACAATTGAAACATCCTCCCGGTATCCACTCTATCAAGTCCCCTCAGGATCTGATAAGCTTCAAAAAGACACATCTCATTCTTCTAAACTCCAAACCGTTAAAAAAATGTCTTCATAATATAAGCCCTTCATTCAGGGAATGAGTCAAGTTAACTTTTGCTGACCTGCTTCTTATGCAATAATTTCATTTTGATCAAATAAGGAGACCAAAACTGTACACAATATTCCAGATGTGGTCTCACCAAGGCCCTGCACAGCTGCAGTAAAACTTCCCCACTTTGATATTCGATTCCCTTTGCAATAAACGTTAACATTCCGTTTGCCTTCCGAATCACTTGCTGTCCCTGTATACTAACTCTTTCAGATTCATGTACCCGGACACCCAGATCCCTCTGTACCACCGAGTTCTTCAATCTCTCTACATTTAAATAGTATACTGCTTTTCTATTCTTCCGGCCAAAGTGAACAAGTTCACATCTTACCACATTATATTCCATCCGCCAAAGTTTTGCGACCTCACTTAACCTATTTGTATCCCTTTGCAAACACTTTACCTCATCTTGACCACGTACTTTCCGTCCCATCTTGATGTCGTCAGCACATTTATCTACCATACTTACCTTAGGACCCTTGGACGCAGGCCATCTGGTCCTGGGGACTGGACTGGACAGACAAATATACAAGGTAGGAGCTGGAGTAGGTCACTCGGGCCCTCGAGCCTGCTACGCCATTAAATAAGATCATGGCTGATCTGATTGTACCCTCGACTGCACAATCCCAGCTTCTCCCACTAACCTTCCACCTCCTTGCTTATCAACAATCTATCTACCTCTGATTTAAAAATATTTAAAGACTCTGCTTCCACTGCCTTTTGAGGACAAGTGTTCCAAAGATTCACGGCCCTCAGAAAAAAAATCTCCTCATCTCTGTCTTAAATGGGCGACCCTTATTTTTAAACAGTGACCCCGAATTCTAGATTCTCCAACAAGAAGAAACATCATTTCCGCATCCACCCTGTCAAGACCCCTCAGGATCTTTTATGTGTCAATCAAGTCACCTCTTACTCTTCTAAACTCCAGCAGGTACAACCCTGGCCTGCCCACCCTTTCTTCATATGACAACTCGCCCATGCCAGGTATTAGTCTCGCAAACCTTCCCTGAACTGCTTCCAACGCATTTACATCCTTCCCTAACTAAGGAGATCAGTACAATAGTCGGTCCTCCAGATGTGGTCTCACCAATTACCTGTATAACTGTAGCAAGACCTCCTTACTTTTGTATTCAATTCCCCTTGCAATAAATGGTAACATTCTATTAGCTTTCCTAATTACGTGCTGTACCTGCATACTAACCTTTTTTGTTTATGCACTAGGACACCCGGATCCCTGTGCATCTCAGAGTTCTGCAATCTCACCATTTATATAATACACTTCTTTTTTATTCTTCCTGCCAAAATGGGAAATTTCACGATTCCCACATGATACTCCGTTTTCCAGATCTTTGCCCACTCACATAACCTATCTATATCCCTTTGTAGCCTCCTTATATCCTCTTCACAACTTACCTTCCGACCTCTCTTTGGTTCATCAGCAAATTTAGCAACCATACCTTCAGTCCCTTCATCCAAGTTATTTATATAAATTATAAAACGTTGTGTCACCAGCATTGATCCCTGTGGCACACCACTCATTACATCTTACCAACCAGAAAATGACCCATTTATGCCTACTCTCTATTTCCTGTTAGCTAGCCAATCTTCTATCTATGACAATATACTACTCCCTACACCATGATATTTTCTTTTTCACAATAACCTTTGATGTGGCACTCTATCAAATTCCTTCTGGAAATCTAAGTATAGTACATCCACCAGTTCCCCATTATCCACAGCACATGTTACTTCTTCAAAGAACTCCAATAAATTGGTTAAACATGATTTCCCCTTTCAGAAAACCATGTTGATTCTGCCTGATTACCTTGACTTTTTCTAAATGCTCTGTTACATATTTAATAATAGCTTCTAACATTGTTCCTAAGAGAGATGTTAAGCTAACTGGCCTGTAGTTTCCTGCTTTCTGTCTCTCTCCCTTTTTGAATAAATGAGTTCGTTATTTACCAATCGAATTAAACCTTCTCTGAATCTAGGGTTTTTTGAAAAATCAAAACCAGCGCATCAATTATCTCACTAGTCACTCTTCAGGATCGGGGGACTGTCATTCCGCAGCTCCAACAATTTGCTCAGTATCACTTCCCTGGTGATTGTAATTTTCTTGGGTTTCTCCCTCCCTCCCTTCCATTTCCTGAATTACAGCTAATACTGGGATGTTACTTGCATCCTCAATAGTGACGATTAATGCAAAATATCTGCTCAATTCATCTGCTATCTCCTTATTTTCCATTATTAATTTCGCAGACTCACTTTCTGTAGGACTAATGTTCACATTGTTAACTCTTTTCTTCTTTAAATATCTATAGAGACTCTTCCTATCTGTCTTTATATTTCTAGCCAGCTTTCCCTCGTACTCTAATGTTTCCTTCCTTATTAATCTTTAGTTGTTCTTTGCTGATTTTTATATTCTGTCTAATCTTCTGCCCTGCCACCCATATTTGCACCGCTAAATGCTTTATCTTTAAGTTTGATCCTATCTTTAGCTGTTTTATTTATCCATGGATGGTGGGTCCTATCAGCCTTTAGGTGTGATAGTTTTCCCAGTATCCTCTTTTCTCTGGTCATGGTGATTGTTTTAAGTTCCTCACTTCCTTTTGCCTCTTGATTTAGGTATATTTGGAAGGTTTGCTATGTCTTCTACAATGAAAACAGACAGAAAATAGCTGTTCAACACCTCCACCATGTCCTTGTTTCTCATTATTAATTCTGCAAACTCACTTTCTGGAGGATTAACACTAATTTTAGTTTCTATTTCCCTATTTAAATACTTGTATAAACTCTTATCCTCTATTTTTAGATTACTAGTTGGCTTTCTCCCACACTCTACCTTTCCCTCTTTTTTATCATTGATTGCTGGTTCTTAAAATCTGTCCAATCTTCTCACCCACCAACAATCTTTGCAGATTTGTCGTGTTTCTTTCAATTCAATATTATCCTTAACTTCATTATTTTGCGGCGTATGATGCAACCTTCTGCAAGAGCCTTTCTTTCTCATTGAGATACATCTTTGCTGAGAGTTAGTAAGTATCTCCTTAAAAATCTGCCACTGCATCTCTACTGTACTACCTTTTAACCTAGTTTCCAAGTTCACTTTTGCCACCTATGCCTTCATATCCTTATAATTACCTTTATTTAGGTTTTTTTTAAAAAACTAGTCTTAGACCCACAGTTTTCCCTTCAATCTGAACATTGAAATGCTATCATGTTATGATAATTGTCGTCTAAAGACTCCTTTTTTAGGAGGTTCTTCATTAATCCTGTCTCATTGAACATTATCCTCTCTGGTTGACTGCAGAACGTGCTGCTCTAAGGAACTGTCCTGAATACACTCAATGTGATAATTGTTTAGGCTACCTTTGCCAATCTGATTTGCCCAATCTACATGTAGATTAAAGTCACCCATAATTATTGTGGTACCTTTCATCCACACCCCATTTATTTCTTTTTGTATACTATCCTACAAAAAACAATGTAGGTCACTGAGTTCAGGGATGTTGCGTGAATGAGATTTAGTATGAATTAGGATATAGACAGCAGAGTTTTGTACAGACTGTGGTTTATGGTGGTTTGTAACAGGGAGAGTAACCAGGACAGCATTGGAATAGTAGATTTGACAAAGACACAGACCAGAGTTTATGCAGCAAATGGGCTCACATGGAGGACGATATTTTGAAGGTGGTCGTTGTTAAGAACAGTAAAACAGTTAATCATGGTTTCTAGAATTAATAGCTGGATAGGGAGACTTACCAGGGACACCAACAATAGCGAGGATGGGATAATAAATGTGTTGAATCAGCATCAGTGCCCAGTGGATCCGATGCGCCAATGTTATCCAATAATCATCCGCAGTAAGATAATCAAACCAATGGGATAAACTCCTGTCCATTTTTGTAACATTCCAATCTATTGTTCTCAGATTCTGATCTATCCTCTCCATCTCACTGGAGCCACTGATCCCTGTTAGTGCGGGGGTGATGCTCCTGCAGACATGGTGGAAGAACACATTAAAAGGAGTCCTGTATTAATAGAAGAAGGAAACCCTCCAGTGACGCAATTAGAGTCCATGGATTACATTAATTACAGTCACTGAACAAACAGGTTCAGTTAACCCCTTTCAATCCAACCCTTTTTGTACCACAATAAAGCAGAACATTTACATGGTCTGCATGGGATGTATGAGAGTTGTTGAGGGAAGGAAAGGTGCAAATAACAGAGGCACTGGCCAGGAGCTTCCAATACTTCTTGGATATTGGAGTGATGACAGGAGACTGGATGGTTGTAAATGTTAGACATTGTTTAAAAAAAGGAGATATGGACTAAGCCCTGTATTTACTGACCAGTCAGTTTAACGTCCCTGGTGGGGAAATTTCAACCATCAACCAGGATACAGATACCTGCTGTTTTGAAAAACAAGGGTTTATAAATGTCAACTACCATGAACATGTTAAAGGCAAATTGTATCTAACAAGCTTGAAGGATTTATTTGATGGAGTAATATAGGGGATTGATGAGGGTTGTACAGCTGGTGTTATGTATATAAACTTTCAAAAGGCGTTTGATCAAGTGCGATTTAATCGACTTCTTCGGAAAACTGAACCCAATGATCAAAGTGGTTGTGTGAACATCCAATTGGCTAAGGCACAGAAAATAGATTGTTTTTCAGGCTGGGGTGAGTATACAGAGCTGTTCCAAAGCCATCAATAACAACAACAACATATATTTATATATGAACACACGAAGTAGGAGCAGGAGTAGGCCACTCGGCCCTTCGAGCCTGCTCCACCATTCAATAAGTTCCTGGCTGAACTGATTATTTCACATTTCCATCTACCCCCGGTAACCTTTCACTCCCTTGCTGATCAAAAATCTATCCAGTTCTGCATTAAAAAATTTCAAATTCTCTGCTTCCACTGCCGTTTGAGGAAGAGAATTCCAAAGACTCTCGACCCTTTGAGATGAAACAATGTCTCCTCATCGCTGTCTTAAATGGGTGATCCCTTATTCTTAAACAGGTGCACCTCCCCCCCTCTGTCACCGAATGATCTGTACCTAGCAAAGGACTCAGTTATATCCCCTTACACTCCCACCTTAATTAAATTCACGCTCGGCATGCTGTTGATCTCTTTTCCATCATATCACCTCCTGCCTCACTTCCTTGACCAGGAGTCCTACACCCACCCCGACTAGTGGACCCACTCACCCAGCTCAAGTATATTCCCTCCACCTGGACCCCTCCCTCTGGCCTCTTAACCACTTTTGATCGTTTCATTGAGAAATGTCGGTGAAACATCGGCCATCACAATTTCTCTGCTCCCCTCACTCACTCTAGTCTGTCCCCCTCTGAACTTGCTGCACTCCGTTCTCTCAAGTCTAATCCCGACATTGTGATCAAACCTGCAGACAAGGATGGTGCTGTTGTTGTCCGGCGTACCGACTGCTACCTTGCAGAGGCTCAGCATCAACTCTCAGACACTTCTTCCTACTTCCCTCTCGACCATGAACCCACCAGCGAACATCAAGCTGCTGTCCACAGGACTGTAACTGACCTCATCTCCTCTGGAGATCTTCCCGCTACAGCTTCCAACCTCACAGTCCCACAACCACGGGCAACCCACTTCTACCTCCTTCCTAAAATCCACAAACAGGACAATCCCAGCAGACTCATTGTTTCAGCCTGTTCCTGCCCCACTTGAACTTATTACTTCCTATCTTGAGTCGATTTTTTCTCCCCTCGTCCAGTTTCTTTCCACCTACATCCGCGACTCTTCGGACGCACTACGTCATTTTGACAATTTCCAGTTCCTCTTCATGATGGACGTCCAATGTATCTGCACCTTCCATCCCCCACCAGGACGGTCTTAGGGTTCTCTGCTTCTTCCTTGAACAGAGGCCCATCCAGTCCCCATCCACTACCACCCTCCTCCGCCAGGCTGAAATTGTTCACACATTGATCAACTTCTCCTTCAACTCCACTCATTTTGTACAGCCATAGAGTTATACAGACTATAGACAGACCCTTCGGCCCATCATATCCATGCTGGCCATCAAGCACCTATCCATTCTAATCACATTTTCTGGCACTTGGCCCATAGCCTTGTATGCTCTGGTGTTTCATGTGCTTCTCCAAATACTTTTTAAATGTTATGAGGGTTCCTGCCTCTACCATCCCTTCAGGCAGTGTGGTCCAGATTCCAACCACCCTCTGGGTGAATTTGTTTTACTCAATTCCCCTCTAAATCTCCTGCCCCTTCCTGTAAATCTCTACCCCCTGGCTATTGACACTTGCGCCAAGGGGGAAAAAAAAAGTTTCTTCCTATCTATGCACCTCATAATTTTGTATACTTCTATCAGCTCCCCCCTCAGATTTAGTCACCCCATGATGCCTATCTATACTAATTCCACCGGCCTGCATTAATTCCATATCTTACTATGCCTTGCTCATTCAAGTACCTGTCCAGATGCCTCTTAACTGTCGCTACTGTTCCTGCCTCCACCACCTCCTCAGGCAGCTCATTCCAGATACCCACTATTCTTTGTGTGAAAAATTTACCCCTTTGATCCCCTTTAAACCTCGTCCCTCTCACCTTAATTCTATGCCGTCTAGATTTAGTCGCCCCCACCATGGAAGCAGACTCTGGCCAACTACTTTATCTATGCCTCTCAGAATTTTATATACCTCTAACATGTCCCCTCTCAGCCTCCTTCGCTCCAGGGAAAACAGACCCAGCCTATCCAATCTCTATCTATAACTCAAGCCCTCCAAACAAGGCAACATCCTTGTGAATCATTTCTGAACCCTCTCTAGCTTCATCACATCTTTACTGTAGTGCAGCGACCAGAACTGCACACAGTACTCCAAATGCGGCCCAACCAACGTTATGTATAACTGTAACATAACGTCCCAACTCTTGTACTCAATGCCTCGACCGATGAAGGCAAGCCAAATGGCTTCTTCACCACGCTGTCTACCTGTGTTGCCACTTCCAAGGAACTACGTACTTGCAAACCAAGATGCACCCAAAACTGATATGTGGCAAGTCGCATTCATGCTGCAAAAGTGCCAGGACACGAACATTTCCAATAAGAGAGAATCTAACCATCTCCCCTTGACAGTCAATGGCGTTATCATCACTGAATCCTCTACTATCAACATTCTAGGGGTTATTATTGAACAGAAGCTGAATTGCAGCTACAACAGGTCAGAGGCTAGGAATCCTGAGGCGAGTAACTCATTTCCTGACTCCCCAAAGCCTTTCCACCATCTATAAGGCACAAATCAGGAGTGCGATGGAATACTCCCCACTTGCCTGGATGGGTGAAGCTCCAACAGCATTCCAGGAACTCAACACCATCCAGGACAAAGCAGCCCTGCTTGATTGATTGATTGTAGTTGGCGTGTCATTGACTCCCTCCAGCACCAGCACACAGGGGCAGCAGTGTGTACCATCTACAAGATGCACTGCAGCAACGCACCAAGGCTCCTTAAACAGTACCTTCCAAACCCGCGACCTCTACCACAAAGAAGGACAAGGGCAGTGATGCATGGGAACATCACCACTGCAAGTTCCCCTCCAAGTCACACATCATCCGGACTTGGAACTATATCGCTGTTCCTTCACTCTCACTGGGTCAAAATCCTGGAAATCCCTTCCTAACAGCACTGTGGGTGTACCTGCACCAGTTGGATCAAGAAGGCAGCTCACCACCACCTTCTCAAGAGCAATTAGCGATGGGCATTGAATGCTGGCCCAGGCAGCGGCGCCCACTTACCATGAAATAATAAGAAGGTAATAGTAGTTCCTTCTGGCTGGACGACTGTGGAGAGGTGTGGGAGGAAGACACCAACATTGTAACAGGCTGCAGTACGTCTGTGAAAGACAAGGAGGGATAGTTTGTCTTTGTAACAGTCACACAGCATGTCATTTTTAACAATCTTATCTGCATGCCCTGCCATAGAATTATTCACATGCATCCAAACTTCTGCTGCACCCCCATTAAAATTACACCCTTTATTTTCCATTGCCTCTCCTGTCCATCCTATGAAAAATGTATCATTTTGCGTTTCTGTTAATGTTTATCTACCATGTGTACGTCCATTCCATCAGTCTGTCTATATCCACTTGATGTCTGTCAATATCATCCTCATTGTGCAATACACTTCCAGGTTTTGTGGCAAGTGTAAAATTTACAATTGTGCTATTTACAGGGCGGCACAGTGGCGCAGTGGTTGGCACCGCAGCCTCACAGCTCCAGCAACCCGGGTTCAATTCTAGGTATTGCCTGTGTGGAGTTTGAAAGTTCTCCCTGTGTCTGCGTGGGTTTCCTCCGTGTGCTCTGGTTTCCTCCCACATGCCAAAGACTTGCAGGTTGATAGGTATATTGGCCATTAGCAATTGCCCCTAGTATAGGTAGGTGGTAGGGAAATATAGGGACAGGTGGGGATGTGGTCGGAATATGGGATTAGTGTAGGATTAGTATAAATGGGTGGTTGATGGTCGGCACAGACTCGGTGGGCCGAAGGGCCTGTTTCAGTGCTGTATCTCTAATCTACACTCAAGTCCAAGTGGCTAAAATAGATCATGAAAAGTTACAGACCTAGTAACGACCCCTGGGGGAAACTTCCTCCAGTTCTAACAACAACCTTTCACCCCCTCTCTCTGCTTCCTGTCATGCAGACAACTTTGTCCCTTTTATTCCATGGGCTTTATCTTTATCGACAAGCCTGTTAAGTGACACTTCATCAAATGCTGTTTGGAAGTAATAGGGAACAAAGAAATGGCAGAACAATTAAATACATACTTTGGTTCTTTCTTCTCAAATGAGGACACAAATCAGTATTAATAGGGAAATGGTGTTGGGTAAATTGATGGGATTGAAGGCTGATAAATCCCCAGGGCCTGATAATCTACATTCCAAAGTACTTAAGCAAGTGACTCCAGAAATAGTAGATGCATTGCTGGTCAGTCTTCAAAATTCTATCCTGGAACAGTTACAATGGATTGGAGGGTAGACAATGTAACCTCACTATTTTAAAAAAAGAGGTAAAGAGACAACAGTGAATTATAGAGGGGTTATCCTGACATCAGTAGTGGGGAAAATGCTAGAGTCCATTATAAAATATGTAATAACAGAGCACTTGGGAAACAGTGACAGGATCGGACACAGTCAGCATGGATTTAGGAAAGGGAAATCATGCTTGGCAAATCTACTGGAATTTTTGAGGATGTAACTAATAGAATAGATAAGAGGGAACGAGTGGATGTGTTGTATTTGGATTTTAATAAGGCTTTCAATAAGGTCCCACACAGGAGATTAGCGTGCAAAGGTTAAATCCCATGGGATTGGGGGTATGGTACTGACATGGATAGAGAACTAGTTGGCAGACAGGAAACAAACAGTAAGAGCAACTGTAATATATCCAAGTTTGCAGATGACACAAAGCTGGGTGGGAGGGTGAGCTGTGAGGAGGATGCAGAGAAGCTCCAGTGTGATGTGGACAGGTTGAGTGAGTGGGAAATACATGGTAGATGCAGTATCATGTGGATAAATGTGAAGTTATCCACTTTGGTGTCAAAAACAGAAAGGCAGATTGTCTGAACGACGATAACTTTGGAGAGGGGGAGGTGCAGTGAGACCTGGGTGTCCTTGTGCACCAGTTGCTGAAAGTAAACATGCAGGTTCAGCAGGCAGTTAAGGAGGAAAATGGTATTCGAATTAGAATTAGAATTAGAATATTACAGCGCAGTACAGGCCCTTCGGCCCTCGATGTTGCGCCGATCATCTGACCTACACTATTCCATTTACATCCATATGTCTATCCAATGACCACTTAAATGCCCTTAAAGTTGGCGAGTCTACTACTGTTGCAGGCAGGGCGTTCCACGCCCCTACTACTCTCTGCGTAAAGAAACTACCTCTGACATCTGTCCTATATCTTTCACCCCTCAACTTAAAGCTATGTCCCCTCGTGTTTGCCATCCTCATCCGAGGAAAAAGACTCTCACTATCCACCCTATCTAACCCTCTGATTATCTTGTATGTCTCTATTAAGTCACCTCTCCTCCTCCTTCTCTCTAACGAAAACAACCCCAAGTCCCTCAGCCTTTCCTCGTAAGATCTTCCTTCCATACCAGGCAACATCCTAGTAAATCTCCTCTGCACCCTCTCCAAAGCCTCGACATCCTTCCTATAATGCGGTGACCAGAACTGCACGCAATACTCCAGGTGCGGCCTCACCAGAGTTTTGTACAGCTGCATCATGACCCCGTGGCTCTGAATCTCGATCCCCCTACTAATAAAGGCTAACACACCATATGCCTTCTTAACAGCCCTATTAACCTGGGTAGCAACTTTCAGGGATTTATGTACCTGGATACCAAGATCTCTCTGCTCATCTACACTACCAAGAATCTTCCCATTAGCCCAGTACTCTGCATTGCTGTTACTCCTTCCAAAGTGAATCACCTCACACTTCTCCGCATTAAACTCCATTTGCCATCTCTCAGCCCAGCTCTGCAGCCTATCTATGTCCCTCTGTACCCTACAACACCCTTCGACACTATCCACAAATCCACCGACCTTCGTGTCATCCGCAAATTTACTAACCCACCCTTCTGCACCCTCATCCAGGTCGTTTATAAAAATGACAAACAGCAGTGGCCCCAAAACAGAACCTTGCGGTACACCACTAGTAACTAAACTCCAGGATGAACATTTGCCATCAACCACCACCCTCTGTCTTCTTTCAGCTAGCCAATTTCTGATCCAAAGCTCTAAATCACCTTCAACCCCATACTTGCGTATTTTCTGCAATAGCCTACCGTGGGGATCCTTATCAAACGCCTTACTGAAATCCATATACACCACATCCACGGCTTTACCCTCATCCACCTGTTTGGTCACCTTCTCGAAAAACTCAATAAGGTTTGTGAGGCACGACCTACCTTTCACAAAACCGTGCTGACTATCGCAAATGAACTTATTCTTTTCAAGATGATTATAAATCCTGTCTCTTATAACCTTTTCCAACATTTTACCCACAACCGAAGTAAGGCTCACAGGTCTATAATTACCAGGGCTGTCTCTACTCCCCTTCTTGAACAAGGGGACAACATTTGCTATCCTCCAGTCCTCCGGCACTACTCCTGTCGACAATGACGACTTGAAGATCAACAACAACGGCTCTGCAATCTCCTCCCTGGCTTCCCAGAGAATCCTAGGATAAATCCCATCTGGCCCAGGGGACTTATCTATTTTCACTCTTTCCAAAATTGCTAACACCTCCTCCTTGTGAATCTCAATCCCATCTAGCCTAGTAGGCTGTATCTCAGTAATCTCCTCGGCAACATTTTCTTTCTCTACTGTAAATACTGACGAAAAATATTCATTTAACGCTTCCCCTATCTCCTCTGATTCCGCACACAACTTCCCACTACTATCCTTGATTGGCCCTGTTCTAACTCTTATCATTCGTTTATTCCTGATATACCTATAGAAAGCCTTAGGGTTTTCTTTGATCCTATCCGCCAATGACTTCTCGTGGCCTCTCCTTGCTCTTCTTAGCCCTCCCTTTAGATCCTTCCTGGCTAGCTTGTAACTCTCAAGCGCCCTAACTGAGCCTTCACGTCTCATCCTAACATAAGCCGCCCTCTTCCTCTTGACAAGCGCTTCAACTTCTTGAGTAAACCACGGCTCCCTTGCTCGACAACTTCCTTCCTGCCTGACAGGTACATACTTATCAAGGACACGCATTAGCTGCTCCTTGAATAAGCTCCACATTTCGTTTGTGCCCATCCCCTGCAGTTTCCTTCCCCATCCTACACATCCTAAATCTTGCCTAATCGCGTCATAATTTCCTTTCCCCCAGCTATAATTCTTGCCCTGCGGTATATACCTGTCCCTGCCCATCGCTAAGGTAAACCTAACCGAATTGTGATCACTATCGCCAAAGTGCTCACCTACATCTAAATCGAACACCTGGCCGGGTTCATTACCCAGTACCAAATCCAATGTGGCATCGCCCCTGGTTGGCCTGTCCACATACTGTGTCAGAAAACCCTCCTGCACACACTGGACAAAAACAGACCCATCTAAAGTACTCGAACTATAGTATTTCCAGTCAATATTTGGAAAGTTAAAGTCCCCCATAACCACTACCCTGTTACTCTCGCTCCTGTCGAGAATCATCTTCGCTATCCTTTCCTCTACGTCTCTGGAACTATTCGGAGGTCTATAGAAAACTCCCAACAGGGTGACCTCTCCTCTCCTGTTTCTAACCTCGGCCCATACTACCTCAGTAGACGAGTCCTCAAACGTCCTTTCTGCCGCTGTAATACTTTCCTTGATTAACAATGCCACACCCCCCCCCCCCCCCTCTTTTACCCTCTTCTCTGTTCTTTCTGAAACATATAAATCCCGGAACCTGCAACATCCATTCCTGCCCCTGCTCTACCCATGTCTCCGAAATGGCCACAACATCAGGATCCCAGCTACCAACCCATGCTGCAAGCTCACCCACCTTATTCCGGATGCTCCTGGCGTTGAAGTAGACACACTTTAAACCAAGTTCTTGCTTGCCAGTGCCCTCTTGCGTCCCTGTAACCTTATCCCCTACCTCACTACTCTCAACAGCCTGTACACTGGCACTGCAATTTAGGTTCCCATTCCCCTGCTGATTTAGTTTAAACCCCCCCGAAGAGCACTAACAAATCTCCCCCCCAGGATATTGGTACCCCTCTGGTTCAGGTGAAGACCATCCTGTTTGTAGAGGTCCCACCTACCCCAGAAAGAGCCCCAATTATCCAGGAAACCAAAACCCTCCCTCCTACACCATCCCTGCAGCCACGTGTTCAACTCCTCTCTCTCCCTATTCCTCTCTTCGCTAGCACGTGGCACAGGCAACAACCCAGAGATAACAACTCTGGTTGTTCTCGCTCTAAGCTTCCACCCTAGCTCCCTGAATTTCTGCCTTAAATCCCCATCTCTCTTCCTACCTATGTCGTTGGTGCCTATGTGGACCACGACTTGGGGGTGCTCCCCCTCCCCATTAAGGATCCCAAAAACACGATCGGAGACATCACGTACCCTGGCACCTGGGAGGCAACACACCAACCGTGAGTCTCTCTCGTTCCCACAGAACCTCCTATCTGTTCCCCTAACTATGGAGTCCCCAATGACTAATGCTCTGCTCCTCTTCCCTTTTCCCTTCTGAGCAACAGGGACAGACTCTGTGCCAGAGACCTGCACCCCATTGCTTACCCCTGGTAAGTCGTCCCCCCCAAAAGTATCCAAAACGGTATACCTGTTGTTGAGGGAAACGGCCACAGGGGATCCCTGCACTGCCTGCTGGTTCCCTTTCCTTCCCCTGACGGTAACCCATCTACCTACTTCTTTTACCTGAGGTGTGACTGCCTCCCTATAACTCCTGTCAATAATCCCCTCCGCCTCCCGAATGATCCGAAGTTCATCCAGCTCCAGCTCCAGTTCCCTAACACGGTCTGCGAGGAGCTGGAGTTGGGTGCACTTCCCGCAGATGCAGTCAGCAGGGACACTCTTGGCGACCCCTACCTCCCACATTCTGCAGGAGGAACATACAACTGCCTTTACCTCCATTCCCACTATTCTAGATTCCCAATAAATCTACTGAAAAACCAAACGAAAAAAAAAAAGTCAAAACTTGTTCGCTTAGCAATCCGACGGACTGAAGTTTTAAATAAAAAGCTTACCTTATCAACACCCTAGAGTCCTTTTTTTTTTGGTTAGAGGAGGAGGGTGGGTGGGAGACACTACACGTGTAGTGTCTCGGGTACTGCCACTGCCCAAATAAATAGTTTTCCCCTACCCAGCAGTCCCCGGTCCTCCGAAACAAAAAAGGGATTAACTTGTAACTTACTGAAATTGACCGCTCAGCTGAAAGTCCGCTCCGCACCCCGTTCTATCAAGGCTGCTCCTCGCAAAAGACAAAGATTTTAAAACTGCCCAAATAAATAGTTTTCCCCTACCCAGCAGTCCCCGGTCCTCCGAAACAAAAAAGGGATTAACTTGTAACTTACTGAAATTGACCGCTCAGCTGAAAGTCCGCTCCGCACCCCGTTCTATCAAGGCTGCTCCTCGCAAAAGACAAAGATTTTAAAACTGCCCAAATAAATAGTTTTCCCCTACCCAGCAGTCCCCGGTCCTCCGAAACAAAAAAGGGATTAACTTGTAACTTACTGAAATTGACCGCTCAGCTGAAAGTCCGCTCCGCACCCCGTTCTATCAAGGCTGCTCCTCGCAAAAGACAAAGATTTTAAAACTGCCCAAATAAATAGTTTTCCCC
Source organism: Heterodontus francisci (assembly GCF_036365525.1). Classification (NCBI taxonomy): domain Eukaryota; kingdom Metazoa; phylum Chordata; class Chondrichthyes; order Heterodontiformes; family Heterodontidae; genus Heterodontus; species Heterodontus francisci. The sequence goes on along the minus strand of NC_090392.1, from coordinate 5,661,078 downwards.
TACCCAGCAGTCCCCGGTCCTCCGAAACAAAAAAGGGATTAACTTGTAACTTACTGAAATTGACCGCTCAGCTGAAAGTCCGCTCCGCACCCCGTTCTATCAAGGCTGCTCCTCGCAAAAGACAAAGATTTTAAAACTGCCCAAATAAATAGTTTTCCCCTACCCAGCAGTCCCCGGTCCTCCGAAACAAAAAAGGGATTAACTTGTAACTCACTGAAATTGACCGCTCAGCTGAAAGTCCGCTCCGCACCCCGTTCTATCAAGGCTGCTCCTCGCAAAAGACAAAGATTTTAAAACTGCCCAAATAAATAGTTTTCCCCTACCCAGCAGTCCCCGGTCCTCCGAAACAAAAAAGGGATTAACTTGTAACTTACTGAAATTGACCGCTCAGCTGAAAGTCCGCTCCGCACCCCGTTCTATCAAGGCTGCTCCTCGCAAAAGACAAAGATTTTAAAACTGCCCAAATAAATAGTTTTCCCCTACCCAGCAGTCCCCGGGTATGTTGGCCTTCATAGCGAGAGGATTGAAATACAGGAGAAAGGGTGTCTTGCTGCATTGAAACAAGGCTTTGGTGAGGCTAAATTCATCCACATTTGTCCCAGTCAGTTAATTTTGATTTGGATTATTGTTTTAAAAGCTTTCCCAGCACCGTGGTTTAACTGGCTGTCCTCTATTTGCTGGGCTTGTCCTTACACTCTTTTTAGGACAATGGTGTAACATTTACAATTCTCCAGTCCTTTGGCACCATCCCTGTGTGTAAGGAAAACTATGGTTCGTTCCTTCACAATTTCCACTCTTATTTCCCACAGCAACCAGGATTCTTTTTGTATTAACATCTTGAAGTGCAGCACGCCTTTCTAATACCTCCTGCCAAGAAAACATGCTATGCTGAATGAGAATTTTTAATTCACTGGTTGGAAACCAACATTAAACTTTGAAAATGGAAAGCTGGAATCCTGCATTTAACATTTAAAAAGCTGGTAGTCAAGATGGCCACCACAATTTGCATTGAAATACCTCACATTCCAGGACATCGAAGTGGAGATGTATGTCTTCAAAGCTCCCACCCACGACAATGTTTTGAACAATTGAGTAGATTATCTGGGATCACCCTCATTAGCAAGACATTCAAAGCCATCTTGCAGCATTTACTCGCGGAGACGTACCTGCAGGAGAAACATTTACAATATAATTTGAGAGAGACTTGGGATTCTTAGACTTTGAAACTCATTAAAGGAAGAAAGGTACTGATAGACCATGTGACAGCCTCCCTCCCCCCTACCCCAGTCTATGTAAACTTGTAACTTTTTGTTACACACAGCAGACAAGCTTTGCAAGCTAACCCATGCAAGACCCTGGTTGGGCTGTCTTACGCTCTCTTTCTCTCCCCAGGTAACATTGTAAATGTTGTAATCTGTCTGTGACTGCAGAACATCCAAGTCCACCATTGCTACAGAGACCGAGGAAGAAAGCCACTGAGCATTACTGTCTCCAAGAAACCCCTGAACCAGGCGGACCAGCTGCATGTCCACTTCTACCAGGCAGAGACTTTGGAACCATGAATTCAGTCAGAGGAAAAATGAATTACAAGACCCCACAAACTGTACATTAGTTTTATTTCTTCTGGACTCTAATCCAACCCAAACTATTCTCCATCACTCTGTAACCTATTTGTGTGTCCGTGTGATTCGTGTGTGTGTGTGTGTGTGTGTGTGTGTGTGTGTGTGTGTGTGTGTGTGTGTGTGTGTGTGTGTGTGTGTGTGTGTGTGTGTGTGTGTGTGTGTGTGTGTATGAAAGTTGAAGCAGAGTTTACTATTTTACTTCAATCGGTATTTGATTTTCAGTACAATAAAATAACCTCTTTCTTGTTTAAACTAAAGAAAACCTGCCTGATTGATTCTTTTATGATCCTAGCACTTGAAGTATTAAACACTCACTGAATTGGTAAACACATGCACTATTTAAAAAGGAATAAAGCCTGTGGCATCGAACAAGGAGAGCAACAAGACGGGAGCCTTTCGACCCCTCCTCACCTGAAGTGTAACATAAATTTGGGGCTCGCATCTGGGATCAAAAACCAAAGACAGTTGGGAAATTGGGAATGGGGAACCAAATGGTTCCCTAGCAAAACTTCAAAAACTTCAATAAAGTTTTAATGGGTTTTTCACTGCTGGAGTATTAAAATGTCCACATTTGAGGCAGTACCTTCCTAACCCAGAGTGAAGTAACTTGGGGCAGGTTAAATGCCCTATTCGTTGAAGAGTTGAGGATTGTACAAAATACAGTATAGCACAGGAACAGGCGATTCGGCCCTCCAACCCTGCGCCGATCTTGATGCCTGCCTAAACTAAAACCTTCTGCACTTCCAGGGACCATATCCCTCTATTCCCATCCCATTCATGTATTTGTCAAGATGCCTCTTAAACGTCGCTATCGTACCTGCTTCCACCACCTCGCCCGGCAGCAAGTTCCAGACACTCACCACCCTCTGTGTAAAGAACTTGCCTCGCACATCCCCTCTAAACTCTGCCCCACTCACCTTAAACCTATGTCCCCTAGTAACTGACTCTTCCACCCTGGGAAAAAGCTTCTGACTATCCACTCTGTCCATGCCACTCATAACTTTGAAAACATCTATCATGTCGCCCCTCCACCTCCGTCGTTCCAGTGAAAACAATCCGAGTTTATCCAACCTCTCTTCATAGCTAATGCCCTCCAGACCAGGCAACATCCTGGTAAACCTCATCTGTACCCTCTCCAAAGCCTCCACGTCCTTCTGGTAGTGTGGCGACCAGAATTGCACGCAATATTGTAAGTGTGGCCTAACTACATTTCTGTACAGAACTGCGCAGTAAGGGATTACTATCCATCCAAAAGCTAGGAAAGCCGAAATCCTAAACCATGTGCCAACCATTTTGCACGTGAACCTGAAAAATATAACAGGATTAGAGTTGGAGGTCAATCATCTGAGCTCCAGGACATCACTGCAGGAGTTCCTCAGGGTAGTGTCCTTGGCCCAACCGTCTTCAGCTGCTTCATCAATGACCTTCCTTCAATCATAAGGTCAGAAGTGGGGATGTTCGCTGATTATTGCACAATGTTCAGCACCATTGGTGACTCCTCAAATACTGAAGCAGTCCGTGTAGAAAACAAGCAACACTAGGACAATATCCAGGCTTGAGCTGCTAAGTGGCAAGTAACATTCGCGCCACACAAGTGCTGGGCAATGATCATCTCCAACAAGAGAGAATCTAACCATCTCCCCTTGACATACATTTGCATTACCATCACTGAATCCCCCACTATCAACATCCTGGGGTTACCACGGACCAGCAACTGAACTCCTTCTTTGGCCTCCTTGTCTCTGAGACAATGGATAAGTGCCTGGAGGTGGTCAGTGGTTTGTGAAACAACGCCTGGAATGGCTATAAAGGCCAATTCTAGAGTGACAAACTCTTCCACAGGTGCAGCAGATAAAATTGGTTGTCGGTGCTGTTACATAGTTGGCCCTCTCCTTGCACTTCTGTCTTTTTTCCTGCCAACTGCTAAGTCTCTTCGACTCACCACACTTTAGCCGCGCCTTTATGGCTGCCCACCAGCTCTGGCGATCGCTGGCAACTGACTCCCACGACCTGTGATCAATGTCACAGGACGTCATGTCGCGTTTGCAGACGTCTTTAAAGTGGAGACATGAACGGCCGGTGGGTCTGGTACCAGTGACGAGTTTGCTGCACAATGTGTCCTTGGGAATCCTGCCATCTTCCATGTGGGTCACAGGGCCAAGCCATCTCAGGCGCCGCTGGCTTAGTATATGCTGGGGATGTTGGCCGCCTCGAGGACTTCTGTGGTGGAGATACGGTCCTGCCACCTGATGCCAAGGATTCTCCGGAGGCAGTGAAGATGGAATGAATTGAGACGTCGCTCTTGACAGACATACATTGTCCAGGTCTCGCTGCCATAGAGCAAGGTACTGACGACACAGGCCTGATACACTTGGACTTTTGTGTTCCGTGTCAGTGCACCATTTTCCCACACTCTCTTGGCCAGTCTGGACATAGCAGTGGATGCCTTTCCCATGCGCTTGTTTAATTCTGCATCGAGAGACAGGTTACTGGTGATAGTTGAGCCTAGTTAGGTGAACTCTTGAACCACTTCCAGAGTATGGTCGCCGATATTGATGGATGGAGCATTTCTGACGTCCTGTCCCATTATATTCGTTTTCTTGAGGCTGATAATTGGGCCAAATTCATTGCAGACAGCTGCAAACCTGTCGATGAGTCTCTGCAGACACTCTTCAGTATAAGATGTTAATGCAGCGTCTTCAGGAAAGAGGAGTTCCCTGATGAGGACTTTTCGGACTTTGGACTTCGCTCTAAGACGGGCAAGGTTTAACAACCTGCCCCATGATCTTGTGTGGAGGAAAATTCCTTCTTCTGAAGACTTGAACGCATGTGAGAGCAGCAGGGAGAAGAAAATCCCAAACAGTGTAGGTGCGAGAACACAGCCTTGTTTCACGCCATTCAGGATAGTAAAGGGTTCTAATGAGGCCCCGCTATGCTGAATTTTACCTTTCATATTGTCATGGAATGAGGTGATGATACTTAGTAGCTTTGGTGGGCATCCAATCTTTTCTAATAGTCTGAAGAGACCACGTCTGCTGACGAGGTCAAAGGCTTTGGTGAGATCAATGAAAACACCGTAGAGGGGCATCTGTTGTTCACGGCATTCCTGCTGTAGCTGGCGAAGGGAGAATAGCATGTTAATGTTGGATCTCTTTGCTGGAAAGCCACACTGTGCCTCAGGATAGACACGCTCAGTCAGCATCTGGAGCCTGTTTAAGGCGACACGAGCGAAGACGTTCCCCACTATGCTCAGCAAGGAGATTCCACGGTAGTTGCTGCTGTCACCGTGGTCACATTTGTTCTTTTAGAGGGTGATGATATTGGCATCACGCACGTCCTGTGGGACTGCTACCTCATCTCAGCAGAGGCAAAGCAGTTCGTAGAGTGCTGAAAGTATAGCAGTCTTGGCAGTCTTGATGATTTCAGGGGTAATTCCGTCCTTCCCAGGGGCTTTTCCGCTGGCTAGAGAATCAATGGCATCACTGATTCCGATTTTGTTGGCTGTACGTCCAGCTCAACCATGACTGGCAGAGACTGGGCTGCATTGAAGGCAGTCTCAGTGACAACATTCTCTCTGCAGTACAGTTCTAGGTAGTGCTACACCCAGCGGTCCATTTGCTTGTGGAGTAACCATATAAATACAGTGGTGACAAGAACAGGTCAGAGGCTTGGAGTTCTGCAGCGAGTAACTCACCTCCTGACTCTCCAAAGCCTGTCCACCATCTACAAGGCACAAGTCAGGAGTGTGATGGAATACTCTCCACTTGCCTGGATGTGTGCAGCTCCAACAACATTCAAGAAGCTCGACACCATCCAGGACAAAGCAACGCTCCAGATTGTCACACCCCATCTACAAACATTTACTTCCTCCACCATCAATGCACAGAGGCAGCAGTATGTACCATCTACAAGATTCACTGCAGCAACGCACCAAGGCTCCTTAGACAGCACCTTCCAACCCGCGATCTCCACCACCTAGAAGGACAGGGCAGCAAATTCATAGGAACAGTACCATCTGCAAGTTCCCCTCCAAGTCACATACCATCCTGACTTCGAACTATATCGCTGTTCCTTTACTGTCGCTGGGTCAAAATCCTGGAACTCCCTTCCTGACAGCACTGTGGGTGTACCTACCCGACATGGACTGCAGCGGTTCAAGAAGACAGATCACCAACTCCTTCTCCAGGGCAATTACAGATGGGTAATAAATGCTGGCCTAGCCAGCGTCGCCCACATCTCATGAATGAATAAAGTAAAACAGCCATGAGCAAGAAGGGAGAGGTGGAAACACAAGGGGTCCTCCTTAGGGCAGAGCAGACAATGCTGAGAACAGGAGTGACGCCCAAAAGCCTGTGTGTTTCCACTGTAACAATCACCTCCGAGCTGACTGCTGGACGTTACAGTGAAAATCTGTCGGATTAATCAGGATACACCAGACCAGTTCAGGAAATGGGGCCCTGATGGGAAACACAGAAGACCAGGCTGTGACTTTAACTGTGGCAGTAAGACCCAGTATGCCCAACACAGAGAGTGCTGGAAAATTTATGAAAATCCCTGCGAGATAGCAGGATTTTGTATCCCAAGGAAAAGTGACCAAATACCCCTCGAATGCAGCAAGGAAGCCCAAAGCCATACTTGGGATAAAGGGGCCACCCATTCCCTCCTGCTGGGAAAATGCATGAACTCTCCCCCAGAGAGGGCATCGAACGCTCAAGTATTAGTCAACAGTATTGGGGAAGGTAAATGCCCAGGACTCCATATCGAATATATCTGGAGTGCAGCTTTGTTTCAGGACAGGTAACCCTGGGTATTGTCCCTAATTTACCAGTGGACAGGGTGGTCCTGTTCCTGGGTAATGATCTGGTCAGGGTGAAGGTGCTAGCTTTCCCAGTGGTTTTCAAGAGACTGAAATAGATGAGATAGACAGAGCAGTTACAGGAGAAGGCCCCTGACATTTTTCTTGCCTTTGTGTTGTGCTGGTCCATGGTCAAACAAGCTCCATCAGAGGAGGATGAACTGACACTGCAGACTGATGTCCCACCTATCTAGTTATCTGAAAGCTTCTTTGGGAATTCAGAGGACAAAAAGGATGTGTTAAACAGATCTTCCTTGGTCGAGGCTGAGCAAGCAGACCCAATGTTAAAAAAGTTAGCAAAGACTGTCTAAAGTTAAACTGATGCAGAGGGAGTTCCAGAGTGTGACTATTTAAAGAATGAAGTGACGATGAGGAAATGGAGACCTCCTTGGAGAACTGCGGATGAAGAGTGGACAGTGGCTCACCAGATAGTTGTTCTGCCCAGGTACCATAAGTAAATACTGAAAATAACCCAGGAATTCCAATGGCTGGACATGTCGGCATCAGAAAAACCCAAGCCTGCATAAGACAGCAGTTTGACTGGCCACAACTCTACAAAGATGTGGTGGAGATCTGTAAAACTGTTCACATGTGCCAGGTTGTGGGGAAGCCCCAACTTGCTATAAAAAGTGCACCCCTAACTCCCAAACCAGCTTTTGGGGAACCCTTCAACAAAATGCTGGAGGATTGTGTGGGACCCCTGCCGAAAACAAAAGGAATCAAGCAGTATCTTCTCACCATTATGGATGTGGAGAGGACATTCCATGGAAGAACTATCTCTGCCAAGGTAGTGGTGGAGGGGCTAAACCAATTCTTTACCCACATGAGCTGCCTGCTGAGATCCAGTTGGATCAGGGCACAAATTTCATTGTATTAGGGATGATGTCAATATAACAATTAAACACAATATTCTACCCTAAGCATGAAAGATGCAATCTAACCTAACCATTATCTGGAATGTGTAAACTTAGTTTTCAGGATGATAGCTCGTAACAATTAATCGAAATATTGTCCCTGTGGATTTGGGATGACATGTAACGTAAAAATTAAGTGGGATATTTTAGACTCTGTAATAGTTATCATGTCTAATTTAACAACTAAATAGATTATACACTGATTATTAGTGATGACATCTAATTTAACAATTAACTGGAATATTATCACCTGTGTATTAGTGATGACATCTAATTTAACAATTAACTGGAATATTATCACCTGTGTATTAGTGATGACATCTAATTTAACAATTAACTGGAATATTATCACCTGTGTATTAGTGATGACATCTAATTTAACAATTAACTGGAATATTATCCCCTGTGTATTAGTGATGATATCTAATTTAACAATTAAATGGAATATTATCACCTGTGTATTAGTGATGACATCTAATTTAACAATTAACTGGAATATTATCCACTGTGTATTAGTGATGACATCTAATTTAACAATTAACTGGAATATTATCCCCTGTGTATTATTGATGACATCTAATTTAACAATTAACTGGAATATTATCACCTGTGTATTAGTGAAGACATCTAATTTAACAATTAACTGGAATATTATCCCCTGTGTATTAGTGATGACATCTAATTTAACAATTAACTGGAATATTATCCCCTGTGTATTAGTGATGGCATCTAATTTAACAATTAACTGGAATATTATCCCCTGTGTATTAGTGATGATATCTAATTTAACAATTAACTGGAATATTATCCCCTGTGTATTAGTGATGACATCTAATTAAACAAATAACTGGAATATTATCCCCTGTGTTTTCGTGATGACATCAAACTTAACAATTAATTGGAATATTATCACCTGTGTATTAGTGATGACATCTAATTTAACAATTAACCGGAATGTTAACACGTGTGTATTATTGATGGCATCTAATTTAACAATTAACTGGAATATTATCACCTGTGTATTAGTGATGACATCTAATTTAACAATTAACTGGAATATTATCCCCTGTGTATTAGTGATGACATCTAATTTAACAATTAACTGGAATATTATCACCTGTGTATTAGTGATGACATCTAATTTAACAATTAACTGGAATATTATCACCTGTGTATTAGTGATGACATCTAATTTAACAATTAACTGGAATATTATCACCTGTGTATTAGTGATGACATCTAATTTAACAATTAACTGGAATATTATCCCCTGTGTATTACTGATGACATCTAATTTAACAATTAACCGGAATGTTAAAACCTGTGTATTAGTGTTGACATCTAATTTAACAATTAACTGGAATATTATCACCCGTTTATTATTGATGGCATCTAATTTAACAATTAACTGGAATATTATCACCTGTGTATTAGTGATGACATCTAATTTAACAATTAACTGGAATATTATCACCTGTGTATTAGTGATGACATCTAATTTAACAATTAACTGGAATATTATCACCTGTGTATTAGTGATGATATCTAATTTAACAATTAACTGGAATATTATCACCTGTGTATTAGTGATGACATCTAATTTAACAATTAACTGGAATATTATCCCCTGTGTATTAGTGATGACATCTAATTTAACAATTAACTGGAATATTATCACCTGTTCATTAGTGATGACATCTAATTTAACAATTAACTGGAATATTATCACCTGTGTATTAGTGATGACATCTAATTTAACAATTAACTGGAATATTATCACCTGTGTATTAGTGATGATATCTAATTTAACAATTAACTGGAATATTATCACCTGTGTATTAGTGATGACATCTAATTTAACAATTAACTGGAATATTATCCCCTGTGTATTAGTGATGACATCTAATTTAACAATTAACTGGAATATTATCACCTGTTCATTCGTGATGACATCTAATTTAACAATTAACTGGAATATTATCCCCTGTGTATTAGTGATGACATCTAATTTAACAATTAACTGGAATATTATCACCTGTGTATTAGTGATGACATCTAATTTAACAATTAACTGGAATATTATCACCTGTGTATTAGTGATGATATCTAATTTAACAATTAACTGGAATATTATCACCTGTGTATTAGTGATGACATCTAATTTAACAATTAACTGGAATATTATTACCTGTGTATTAGTGATGACATCTAATTTAACAATTAACTGGAATATTATCACCTGTGCATTAGTGATGACATCTAATTTAACAATTAACTGGAATATTATCACCTGTGTATTAGTGATGATATCTAATTTAACAATTAACTGGAATATTATCACCTGTGTATTAGTGATGGCATCTAATTTAACAATTAACTGGAATATTATCACCTGTGTATTAGTGATGGCATCTAATTTAACAATTAACTGGAATATTATCACCTGTGTATTAGTGATGATATCTAATTTAACAATTAACTGGAATATTATCACCTGTGTATTAGTGATGACATCTAATTTAACAATTAACTGGAATATTATCCCCGGTGTATTAGTGATGTCATCTAATTTAACAATTAACTGGAATATTATCCCCGGTGTATTAGTGATGACATCTAATTTAACAATTAACTGGAATATTATCACCTGTGTATTAGTGATGACATCTAATTTAAGAAATAACTGGAATATTATCCCCTGTGTATTAGTGATGACATCTAATTTAACAATTAACTGGAATATTATCCCCTGTGTATTAGTGATGACATCTAATTTAACAATTAACTGGAATATTATCACCTGTGTATTAGTGATGATATCTAATTTAACAATTAACTGGAATATTATCACCTGTGTATTAGTAATGATATCTAATTGAACAATTAACTGGAATATTATCCCCTGTGGATGAGTGATGACATCTAATTTCAGAAATAACTGGAATATTATCCCCTGTGTGTTCGTGATGACATCAAAATTAACAATTAACTGGAATATTATCACCTGTGTATTAGTGATGACATCAAATTTAACAATTAACTGGAATATTATCACCTGTGCATTCGTGATGACATCTAATTTAACAATTAACTGGAATATTATCCCCTGTGTATTAGTGATGACATCTAGTTTAACAATTAACTGGAATATTATAACCTGTGTATTAGTGATGACATCTAATTTAACAATTAACACGAATATTATCACCTGTGTATTAGTGATGACATCTAATTTAACAATTAACTGGAATATTATCACCTGTGTATGAGTGATGACATCTAATTTAACAATTAAATGGAATATTATCACCTGTGTATTAGTGATGACATCTAATTTAACAATTAACTGGAATATTATCACATGTGTATTAGTGATGACATCTAATTTAACAATTAACTGGAATATTATCACCTGTGTATTAGTGATGACATCTAATTTAACAATTAACAGGAATATTATCACCTGTGTATTAGTGATGATATCTAATTTAACAATTAACTGGAATATTATCACCTGTGTCTTAGTGATGATATCTAATTTAACAATTAACTGGAATATTATCACCTGTGTATTAGTGATGACATCTAATTTAATAATTAACTGGAATATTATCACCTGTGTATTAGTGATGACATCTAATTCAATTAACTGGAATATTATCCCCTGTGTATTAGTGATGACATCTAATTTAGCAATTAACTGGAATATTATCACCTGTGTATTACTGATGATATCTAATTTAACAATTAACTGGAATATTATCCGCTGCGTATTGGTGATGATATCTAGTTTAACAATTAACTGGAATGTTATCACCTGTGTATTAGTGATGACATCTAATTTAAGAATTAACTGGAATATTATCCACTGTGTATTAGTGATGACATCTAATTTTACACTTAACTGGAATATTATCACCTGTGCATTCGTGATGACATCTAATTTAACAATTAACTGGAATATTATCCCCTGTGTATTAGTGATGACATCTAGTTTAACAATTAACTGGAATATTATAACCTGTGTATTAGTGATGACATCTAATTTAACAATTAACACGAATATTATCACCCGTGTATTAGTGATGACATCTAATTTAACAATTAACTGGAATATTATCACCTGTGTATTAGTGATGACATCTAATTTAACAATTAACTGGAATATTATCACCTGTGTATTAGTGATGACATCTAATTTAACAATTAACTGGAATATTATCACCTGTGTATTAGTGATGACATCTAATCTAACAATTAACTGGAATATTATCACCTGTGTATTAGTGATGACATCTAATTTAACAATTAACAGGAATATTATCCCCTGTGTATTAGTGATGACATCTAATTTAACAATTAACTGGAATATTATCACCTGTGTATTAGTGATGATATCTAATTTAACAATTAACTGGAATATTATCACCTGTGTATTAGTAATGATATCTAATTTAACAATTAACTGGAATATTATCCCCTGTCGATGAGTGATGACATCTAATTTCAGAAATAACTGGAATATTATCCCCTGTGTGTTCGTGATGACATCAAAATTAACAATTAACTGGAATATTATCACCTGTGTATTAGTGATGACATCAAATTTAACAATTAACTGGAATATTATCACCTGTGCATTCGTGATGACATCTAATTTAACAATTAACTGGAATATTATCCCCTGTGTATTAGTGATGACATCTAGTTTAACAATTAACTGGAATATTATAACCTGTGTATTAGTGATGACATCTAATTTAACAATTAACAAGAATATTATCACCTGTGTATTAGTGATGACATCTAATTTAACAATTAACTGGAATATTATCACCTGTGTATGAGTGATGACATCTAATTTAACAATTAAATGGAATATTATCACCTGTGTATTAGTGATGACATCTAATTTAACAATTAACTGGAATATTATCACATGTGTATTAGTGATGACATCTAATTTAACAATTAACTGGAATATTATCACCTGTGTATTAGTGATGACATCTAATTTAACAATTAACAGGAATATTATCACCTGTGTATTAGTGATGATATCTAATTTAACAATTAACTGGAATATTATCACCTGTGTCTTAGTGATGATATCTAATTTAACAATTAACTGGAATATTATCACCTGTGTATTAGTGATGACATCTAATTTAATAATTAACTGGAATATTATCACCTGTGTATTAGTGATGACATCTAATTCAATTAACTGGAATATTATCCCCTGTGTATTAGTGATGACATCTAATTTAGCAATTAACTGGAATATTATCACCTGTGTATTACTGATGATATCTAATTTAACAATTAACTGGAATATTATCCGCTGCGTATTAGTGATGATATCTAGTTTAACAATTAACTGGAATGTTATCACCTGTGTATTAGTGATGACATCTAATTTAAGAATTAACTGGAATATTATCCACTGTGTATTAGTGATGACATCTAATTTTACACTTAACTGGAATATTATCACCTGTGCATTCGTGATGACATCTAATTTAACAATTAACTGGAATATTATCCCCTGTGTATTAGTGATGACATCTAGTTTAACAATTAACTGGAATATTATAACCTGTGTATTAGTGATGACATCTAATTTAACAATTAACACGAATATTATCACCTGTGTATTAGTGATGACATCTAATTTAACAATTAACTGGAATATTATCACCTGTGTATTAGTGATGACATCTAATTTAACAATTAACTGGAATATTATCACCTGTGTATTAGTGATGACATCTAATTTAACAATTAACTGGAATATTATCACCTGTGTATTAGTGATGACATCTAATTTAACAATTAACTGGAATATTATCACCTGTGTATTAGTGATGACATCTAATTTAACAATTAACAGGAATATTATCACCTGTGTATTAGTGATGATATCTAATTTAACAATTAACTGGAATATTATCACCTGTGTCTTAGTGATGATATCTAATTTAACAATTAACTGGAATATTATCACCTGTGTATTAGTGATGACATCTAATTTAACAATTAACTGGAATATTATCACCTGTGTATTAGTGATGACATCTAATTCAATTAACTGGAATATTATCCCCTGTGTATTAGTGATGACATCTAATTTAACAATTAACTGGAATATTATCACCTGTGTCTTATTGATGATATCTAATTTAACAATTAACTGGAATATTATCACCTGTGTATTAGTGATGACATCTAATTTAACAATTAACTGGAATATTATCACCTGTGTATTAGTGATGACATCTAATTCAATTAACTGGAATATTATCACCTGTGTATTAGTGATGATATCTAATTTAACAATTAACTGGAATATTATCACCAGTGTATTATTGATGAAATCTAATTTAACAATTAACTGGAATATTATCACCTGTGTATTCGTGATGATATCTAATTTAACAATTAACTGGAATATTATCACCTGTGTATTAGTGATGATATCTAACTTAACAATTAACTGGAATATTATCAGCTGTGTATTAGTGATGACATCTAATTTAACAATTAACTGGAATATTATCACCTGTGTATTTGTGATGATATCTAATTTAACAATTAACTGGAATATTATCACCTGTGTATTAGTGATGACATCTAATTTAATAATTAACTGGAATATTATCACCTGTGTATTAGTGATGATATCTAATTTAACAATTAACGTTAATATTATCACCTGTGTATTAGTGATGATATCTAATTTAACAATTAACTGGAATATTATCACCTGTTTATTATTGATGATATCTAATTTAACAATTAACTGGAATATTATCACCTGTGTATTAGTGATGACATCTAATTTAACAATTAACTGGAATATTATCACCTGTGTATTAGTGATGACATCTAATTCAATTAACTGGAATATTATCACCTGTGTATTAGTGATGATATCTAATTTAACAATTAACTGGAATATTATCACCAGTGTATTAGTGATGAAATCTAATTTAACAATTAACTGGAATATTATCACCTGTGTATTCGTGATGATATCTAATTTAACAATTAACTGGAATATTATCACCTGTGTATTAGTGATGATATCTAACTTAACAATTAACTGGAATATTATCAGCTGTGTATTAGTGATGACATCTAATTTAACAATTAACTGGAATATTATCACCTGTGTATTTGTGATGATATCTAATTTAACAATTAACTGGAATATTATCACCTGTGTATTAGTGATGACATCTAATTTAATAATTAACTGGAATATTATCACCTGTGTATTAGTGATGATATCTAATTTAACAATTAACGTTAATATTATCACCTGTGTATTAGTGATGATATCTAATTTAACAATTAACTGGAATATTATCACCTGTTTATTATTGATGACATCTAATTTAACAATTAACTGGAATATTATCAGCTGTGTATTAGTGATGATATCTAATTTAACAATTAACTGGAATATTATCACCTGTGTATTAGTGATGATATCTAATTGAACAATTAACTGGAATATTATCACCTGTGTATTAGTGATGATATCTAATTTAACAATTAACTGGAATATTATCACCTGTGTATTAGTGATGATATCTAATTTAACAATTAACTGGAATATTATCACCTGTGTATTAGTGATGATATCTAATTGAACAATTAACTGGAATATTATCACCTGTGTATTAGTGATGATATCTAATTTAACAATTAACTGGAATATTATCACCTGAGTATTAGTGCTGATATCTAATTTAACAATTAACTGGAATATTATCACCAGTGTATTAGTGATGACATCTAATTTAACAATTAACTGGAAAATTATCACCTGTGCATTTGTGATGACATCTAATTTAACAATTAACTGGAATATTATCACCTGTGTATTAGTGATGACATTTAATTAAACAATTAACTGGAATATTATCACCTGTGTATTAGTGATGGCATCTAATTTAACAATTAACTGGAATATTATCAACTGTGCATTAGTGATGACATCTAATTTAACGATTAACTGGAATATTATCCCCTGAGTATTAGAAATGACATCTAAATTAACAATTAACTGGAATATTATCCCCTGTGTATTAGTGATGACATCTAATTTAACAATTAACTGGAATATTATCACCTGTGTATTAGTGATATCTAATTTAACAATTAACTGGAATATTATCACCTGTGTATTAGTGATGACATTTAATTTAACAATTAACTGGAATATTATCACCTGTGTATTAGTGATGGCATCTAATTTAACAATTAACTGGAATATTATCACCTGTGCATTAGTGATGACATCTAATTTAACAATTAACTGGAATATTATCCCCGGTGTATTAGTGATGACATCTAATTTAACAATTAACTGGAATATTATCACCTGTGTATTAGTGATGACATCTAATTTAAGAAATAACTGGAATATTATCACCTGTGTATTAGTGATGATATCTAATTTAACAATTAAATGGAATATTATCCCCTGTGTATTAGTGATGACATCAAAATTAACAATTAACTGGAATATTATCACCTGTGTATTCGTGATGACATCTAATTTAACAATTAACTGGAATATTATCACCTGTGTATTAGTGATGACATCTAATTTAACAATTAACTGGAATATTATCACCTGTGTATTAGTGATGACATCTAATTCAATTAACTGGAATATTATCCCCTGTGTATTAGTGAAGACATCTAATTTAGCAATTAACTGGAATATTATCACCTGTGTATTACTGATGATATCTAATTTAACAATTAACTGGAATATTATCACCAGTGTATTAGTGATGAAATCTAATTTAACAATTAACTGGAATATTATCCCCTGTGTATTAGTGATGACATCTAATTTTACACTTAACTGGAATATTATCACCTGTGCATTCGTGATGACATCTAATTTAACAATTAACTGGAATATTATCCCCTGTGTATTAGTGATGACATCTAGTTTAACAATTAACTGGAATATTATAACCTGTGTATTAGTGATGACATCTAATTTAACAATTAACACGAATATTATCACCTGTGTATTAGTGATGACATCTAATTTAACAATTAACTGGAATATTATCACCTGTGTATTAGTGATGACATCTAATTTAACAATTAACTGGAATATTATCACCTGTGTATTAGTGATGACATCTAATTTAACAATTAACAGGAATATTATCACCTGTGTATTAGTGATGATATCTAATTTAACAATTAACTGGAATATTATCACCTGTGTCTTAGTGATGATATCTAATTTAACAATTAACTGGAATATTATCACCTGTGTATTAGTGATGACATCTAATTTAACAATTAACTGGAATATTATCACCTGTGTATTAGTGATGACATCTAATTCAATTAACTGGAATATTATCCCCTGTGTATTAGTGATGACATCTAATTTAACAATTAACTGGAATATTATCACCTGTGTCTTATTGATGATATCTAATTTAACAATTAACTGGAATATTATAACCTGTGTATTAGTGATGACATCTAATTTAACAATTAACTGGAATATTATCACCTGTGTATTAGTGATGATATCTAATTTAACAATTAACTGGAATATTATCACCAGTGTATTAGTGATGAAATCTAATTTAACAATTAACTGGAATATTATCACCTGTGTATTCGTGATGATATCTAATTTAACAATTAACTGGAATATTATCACCTGTGTATAAGTGATGATATCTAACTTAACAATTAACTGGAATATTATCACCTTTGTATTGGTGATGACATCTAATTTAACAATTAACTGGAATATTATCACCTGTGTATTTGTGATGATATCTAATTTAACAATTAACTGGAATATTATCACCTGTGTATTAGTGATGACATCTAATTTAATAATTAACTGGAATATTACCACCTGTGTATTAGTGATGATATCTAATTTAACAATTAACTGGAATATTATCACCTGTGTATTAGTGATGATATCTAATTTAACAATTAACTGGAATATTATCACCTGTTTATTATTGATGACATCTAATTTAACAATTAACTGGAATATTATCACCTGTGTATTAGTGATGATATCTAATTTAACAATTAACTGGAATATTATCACCTGTGTATTAGTGATGATATCTAATTGAACAATTAACTGGAATATTATCACCTGTGTATTAGTGATGATATCTAATTTAACAATTAACTGGAATATTATCACCGGTGTATTAGTGATGATATCTAATTGAACAATTAACACGAATATTATCACCTGTGTATTAGTGATGACATCTAATTTAACAATTAACTGGAATATTATCACCTGTGTATTAGTGATGACATCTAATTTAACAATTAACTGGAATATTATCACCTGTGTATTAGTGATGACATCTAATTTAATAATTAACTGGAATATTATCACCTGTGTATTAGTGATGATATCTAATTTAACAATTAACTGGAATATTATCACCTGTGTATTAGTGATGATATCTAATTTAACAATTAACTGGAATATTATCACCTGTGTATTAGTGATGACATCTAATTTAACAATTAACTGGAATATTATCACCTGTGTATTAGTGATGACATCTAATTCAATTAACTGGAATATTATCCCCTGTGTATTAGTGATGACATCTAATTTAGCAATTAACTGGAATATTATCACCTGTGTATTACTGATGATATCTAATTTAACAATTAACTGGAATATTATCCGCTGCGTATTCGTGATGACATCTAGTTTAACAATTAACTGGAATGTTATCACCTGTGTATTAGTGATGACATCTAATTTAACAATTAACTGGAATATTATCCCCTGTGTATTAGTGATGACATCTAATTTAACGATTAACTGGAATATTATCCCCTGAGTATTAGAAATGACATCTAAATTAACAATTAACTGGAATATTATCCCCTGTGTATTAGTGATGACATCTAATTTAACAATTAACTGGAATATTATCACCTGTGTATTAGTGATATCTAATTTAACAATTAACTGGAATATTATCACCTCTGTATTAGTGATGACATTTAATTTAACAATTAACTGGAATATTATCACCTGTGTATTAGTGATGGCATCTAATTTAACAATTAACTGGAATATTATCACCTGTGCATTAGTGATGACATCTAATTTAACAATTAACTGGAATATTTTCACCTGTGTATTAGTGATGACATCTAATTTAAGAAATAACTGGAATATTATCCCCTGTGTATTAGTGATGACATCTAATTTAACAATTAAATGGAATATTATCCCCTGTGTATTACTGATGACATCAAAATTAACAATTAACTGGAATATTATCACCTGTGTATTAGTGATGACATCTAATTTAACAATTAACTGGAATATTATCACCTGTGTATTAGTGATGACATCTAATTTAAGAAATAACTGGAATATTATCCCCTGTGTATTAGTGATGACATCTAATTTAACAATTAACTGGAATATTATCCGCTGCGTATTCGTGATGACATCTAGTTTAACAATTAACTGGAATGTTATCACCTGTGTATTAGTGATGACATCTAATTTAACAATTAACTGGAATATTATCCCCTGTGTATTAGTGATGACATCTAATTTTACACTTAACTGGAATATTATCACCTGTGCATTCGTGATGACATCTAATTTAACAATTAACTGGAATATTATCCCCTGTGTATTAGTGATGACATCTAATTTAACAATTAACTGGAATATTATCACCCGTGTATTAGTGATGACATCTAATTTAACAATTAACAGGAATATTATCACCTGTGTATTAGTGATGATATCTAATTTAACAATTAACTGGAATATTATCACCTGTGTCTTAGTGATGATATCTAATTTAACAATTAACTGGAATATTATCACCTGTGTATTAGTGATGACATCTAATTTAACAATTAACTGGAATATTATCACCTGTGTATTAGTGATGACATCTAATTCAATTAACTGGAATATTATCCCCTGTGTATTAGTGATGACATCTAATTTAACAATTAACTGGAATATTATCACCTGTGTCTTATTGATGATATCTAATTTAACAATTAACTGGAATATTATAACCTGTGTATTAGTGATGACATCTAATTTAACAATTAACTGGAATATTATCACCTGTGTATTAGTGATGATATCTAATTTAACAATTAACTGGAATATTATCACCAGTGTATTAGTGATGAAATCTAATTTAACAATTAACTGGAATATTATCACCTGTGTATTCGTGATGATATCTAATTTAACAATTAACTGGAATATTATCACCTGTGTATTAGTGATGACATCTAATTTAACAATTAACTGGAATATTATCACCTATGTATTGGTGATGACATCTAATTTAACAATTAACTGGAATATTATCACCTGTGTATTAGTGATGACATCTAATTTAACAATTAACTGGACTATTATCACCTGTGTATTAGTGATGACATCTAATTTAACAATTAACTGGAATATTATCACCTGTGTATTAGTGATGATATCTAATTTAACAATTAACTGGAATATTATCACCAGTGTATTAGTGATGAAATCTAATTTAACAATTAACTGGAATATTATCACCTGTGTATTCGTGATGATATCTAATTTAACAATTAACTGGAATATTATCACCTGTGTATTAGTGATGACATCTAATTTAACAATTAACAGGAATATCATCACCTGTGTATTAGTGATGATATCTAATTTAACAATTAACTGGAATATTATCACCTGTGTCTTAGTGATGATATCTAATTTAACAATTAACTGGAATATTATCACCTGTGTATTAGTGATGACATCTAATTTAACAATTAACTGGAATATTATCACCTGTGTATTAGTGATGACATCTAATTCAATTAACTGGAATATTATCCCCTGTGTATTAGTGATGACATCTAATTTAACAATTAACTGGAATATTATCACCTGTGTCTTATTGATGATATCTAATTTAACAATTAACTGGAATATTATCACCTGTGTATTAGTGATGACATCTAATTTAACAATTAACTGGAATATTATCGCCTGTGTATTAGTGATGACATCTAATTCAATTAACTGGAATATTATCACCTGTGTATTAGTGATGATATCTAATTTAACAATTAACTGGAATATTATCACCAGTGTATTAGTGATGAAATCTAATTTAACAATTAACTGGAATATTATCACCTGTGTATTCGTGATGATATCTAATTTAACAATTAACTGGAATATTATCACCAGTGTATTAGTGATGATATCTAACTTAACAATTAACTGGAATATTATCACCTGTGTATTAGTGATGATATCTAATTTAACAATTAACTGGAATATTATCACCTGTGCATTCGTGATGACATCTAATTTAACAATTAACTGGAATATTATCCCCTGTGTATTAGTGATGACATCTAATTTAACAATTAACTGGAATATTATCACCCGTGTATTAGTGATGACATCTAATTTAACAATTAACAGAAATATTATCACCTGTGTATTAGTGATGATATCTAATTTAACAATTAACTGGAATATTATCACCTGTGTCTTAGTGATGATATCTAATTTAACAATTAACTGGAATATTATCACCTGTGTATTAGTGATGACATCTAATTTAACAATTAACTGGAATATTATCACCTGTGTATTAGTGATGACATCTAATTCAATTAACTGGAATATTATCCCCTGTGTATTAGTGATGACATCTAATTTAACAATTAACTGGAATATTATCACCTGTGTCTTATTGATGATATCTAATTTAACAATTAACTGGAATATTATAACCTGTGTATTAGTGATGACATCTAATTTAACAATTAACTGGAATATTATCACCTGTGTATTAGTGATGATATCTAATTTAACAATTAACTGGAATATTATCACCTGTGTATTAGTGATGACATCTAATTTAACAATTAACTGGAATATTATCACCTGTGTATTTGTGATGATATCTAATTTAACAATTAACTGGAATATTATCACCTGTGTATTAGTGATGACATCTAATTTAACAATTAACTGGAATATTATCCCCTGTGGATGTGTGATGACATCTAATTTAAGAAATAACTGGAATATTATCCCCTGTGTGTTCGTGATGACATCAAAATTAAGAATTAACTGGAATATTATGACCTGTGTATTAGTGATTACATCAAACTTAACAATTAACTGGAATATTATCACCTGTGCATTCGTGATGACATCTAATTTAACAATTAACTGGAATATTATCACCTGTGTATGAGTGATGACATCTAATTCAATTAACTGGAATATTATCCCCTGTGTATTAGTGATGATATCTAATTTAACAATTAACTGGAATATTATCACCTGTGTATTAGTGATGATATCTAATTTAACAATTAACTGGAATATAATCACCTGTGTATTAGTGATGATATCTAACTTAACAATTAACTGGAATATTATCACCTGTGTATTAGTGATGACATCTAATTTAACAATTAACTGGAATATTATCACCTGTGTATTAGTGATGATATCTAATTTAACAATTAACTGGAATATTATCACCTGTGTATTAGTGATGACATCTAATTTAACAATTAACTGGAATATTATCACCTGTGTATTAGTGATGACATCTAATTTAATAATTAACTGGAATATTATCACCTGTGTATTAGTGATGATATCTAATTTAACAATTAACTGGAATATTATCACCTGTGTATTAGTGATGATATCTAATTTAACAATTAACTGGAATATTATCACCTGTGTATTAGTGATGACATCTAATTTAACAAATAACTGGAATATTATCACCTGTGTATTAGTGATGACATCTAATTTAACAATTAACTGGAATATTATCACCTGTGTATTAGTGATGATATCTAATTTAACAATTAACTGGAATATTATCACCTGTGTATTAGTGATGATATCTAATTTAACAATTAACTGGAATATTATCACCTGTTTATTATTGATGACATCTAATTTAACAATTAACTGGAATATTATCACCTGTGTATTAGTGATGATATCTAATTTAACAATTAACTGGAATATTATCACCTGTTTATTATTGATGACATCTAATTTAACAATTAACTGGAATATTATCACCTGTGTATTAGTGATGATATCTAATTTAACAATTAACTGGAATATTATCACCTGTTTATTATTGATGACATCTAATTTAACAATTAACTGGAATATTATCACCTGTGTATTAGTGATGATATCTAATTTAACAATTAACTGGAATATTATCCCCTGTGTATTAGTGATGATATCTAATTTAACAATTAACTGGAATATTATCACCTGTGTATTCGTGATGATATCTAATTGAACAATTAACTGGAATATTATCACCTGTGTGTTAGTGATGATATCTAATTTAACAATTAACTGGAATATTATCAGCTGTGTATTAGTGATGACATCTAATTTAACAATTAACTGGAATATTATCACCTGTGCATTAGTGATGACATCTAATTTAACAATTAACTGGAATATTATCACCTGTGTATTAGTGATGACATTTAATTTGACAATTAACTGGAATATTATCACCTGTGTATTTGTGATGATATCTAATTTAACAATTAACTGGAATATTATCACCTGTGTATTAGTGATGATATCTAATTTAACAATTAACTGGAATATTATCACCTGTGTATTAGTGATGATATCTAATTTAACAATTAACTGGAATATTATCACCTGTATATTAGTGATGATATCTAATTTAACAATTAACTGGAATATTATCCCCTGTGTATTAGTGATGACATTTAATTTAACAATTAACTGGAATATTATCACCTGTGTATTAGTGATGATATCTAATTTAACAATTAACTGGAATATTATCACCTGTGTATTAGTGATGATATCTAATTTAACAATTAACTGGAATATTATCACCTGTGTATTAGTGATGGCATCTAATTTAACAATTAACTGGAATATTATCACCTGTGCATTAGTGATGACATCTAATTTAACAATTAACTGGAATATTATCCCCGGTGTATTAGTGATGACATCTAATTTAACAATTAACTGGAATATTATCACCTGTGTATTAGTGATGACATCTAATTGAACAATTAACTGGAATATTATCACCTGTGTATTAGTGATGATATCTAATTTAACAATTAACTGGAATATTATCCCCTGTGGATGTGTGATGACATCTAATTTAAGAAATAACTGGAATATTATCCCCTGTGTGTTCGTGATGACATCAAAATTAAGAATTAACTGGAATATTATCACCTGTGTATTAGTGATGACATCAAATTTAACAATTAACTGGAATATTATCACCTGTGCATTCGTGATGACATCTAATTTAACAATTAACTGGAATATTATCCCCTGTGTATTAGTGATGACATCTAGTTTAACAATTAACTGGAATATTATAACCTGTGTATTAGTGATGACATCTAATTTAACAATTAACACGAATATTATCACCTGTGTATTAGTGATAACATCTAATTTAACAATTAACTGGAATATTATCACCTGTGTATGAGTGATGACATCTAATTTAACAATTAACTGGAATATTATCACCTGTGTATTAGTGATGACATCTAATTCAATTAACTGGAATATTATCCCCTGTGTATTAGTGATGACATCTAATTTAACAATTAACTGGAATATTATCACCTGTGTCTTATTGATGATATCTAATTTAACAATTAACTGGAATATTATCACCTGTGTATTAGTGATGACATCTAATTTAACAATTAACTGGAATATTATCACCTGTGTATTAGTGATGACATCTAATTCAATTAACTGGAATATTATCACCTGTGTATTAGTGATGATATCTAATTTAACAATTAACTGGAAAATTATCACCTGTGTATTAGTGATGAAATCTAATTTAACAGTTAACTGGAATATTATCACCTGTGTATTCGTGATGATATCTAATTTAACAATTAACTGGAATATTATCACCTGTGTATTAGTGATGATATCTAACTTAACAATTAACTGGAATATTATCACCTGTGTATTAGTGATGACATCTAATTTAACAATTAACTGGAATATTATCACCTGTGTATTTGTGATGATATCTAATTTAACAATTAACTGGAATATTATCACCTGTGTATTAGTGATGACATCTAATTTAATAATTAACTGGAATATTATCATCTGTGTATTAGTGATGATATCTAATTTAACAATTAACTGGAATATTATCACCTGTGTATTAGTGATGATATCTAATTTAACAATTAACTGGAATATTATCACCTGTTTATTATTGATGACATCTAATTTAACAATTAACTGGAATATTATCACCTGTGTATTAGTGATGATATCTAATTTAACAATTAACTGGAATATTATCACCTGTGTATTAGTGATGATATCTAATTGAACAATTAACTGGAATATTATCACCTGTGTATTAGTGATGATATCTAATTTAACAATTAACTGGAATATTATCACCGGTGTATTAGTGATGATATCTAATTTAATAATTAACTGGAATATTATCACCTGTGTATTAGTGATGATATCTAATTTAACAATTAACTGGAATATTATCACCTGTGTATTAGTGATGATATCTAATTGAACAATTAACTGGAATATTATCACCTGTGTATTAGTGATGATATCTAATTTAACAATTAACTGGAATATTATCACCTGTGTATTAGTGATGATATCTAATTTAACAATTAACTGGAATATTATCACCAGTGTATTAGTGATGACATCTAATTTAACAATTAACTGGAATATTATCACCTGTGCATTTGTGATGACATCTAATTTAACAATTAACTGGAATATTATCACCTGTGTATTAGTGATGACATTTAAGTTAACAATTAACTGGAATATTATCACCTGTGTATTAGTGATGGCATCTAATTTAACAATTAACTGGAATATTATCACCTGTGCATTAGTGATGACATCTAATTTAACGATTAACTGGAATATTATCCCCTGTGTATTCGTGATGACATCTAATTTAACAATTAACTGGAATATTATCACCTGTGTATTAGTGATGATATCTAATTTAACAATTAACTGGAATATTATCACCTCTGTATTAGTGATGACATTTAATTTAACAATTAACTGGAATATATTCACCTGTGTATTAGTGATGGCATCTAATTTAACAATTAACTGGAATATTATCACCTGTGCATTAGTGATGGCATCTAATTTAACAATTAACTGGAATATTATCCCCGGTGTATTAGTGATGACATCTAATTTAACAATTAACTGGAATATTATCCACTGTGTATTAGTGATGACATCTAATTTAACAATTAACTGGAATATTATCACCTGTGTATTAGTGATGACATCTAATTTAAGAAATAACTGGAATATTATCCCCTGTGTATTAGTGATGACATCTAATTTAACAATTAACTGGAATATTATCCCCTGTGTATTAGTGATGACATCAAAATTAACAATTAACTGGAATATTATCACCTGTGTATTAGTGATGACATCTAATTTAACAATTAACTGGAATATTATCACCTGTGTATTAGTGATGATATCTAATTTAACAATTAACTGGAATATTATCCCCTGTGGATGTGTGATGTCATCTAATTTAAGAAATAACTGGAATATTATCCCCTGTGTGTTCGTGATGACATCAAAATTAAGAATTAACTGGAATATTATGACCTGTGTATTAGTGATTACATCAAACTTAACAATTAACTGGAATATTATCACCTGTGCATTCGTGATGACATCTAATTTAACAATTAACTGGAATATTATCACCTGTGTATGAGTGATGACATCTAATTTAACAATTAACTGGAATATTATCACCTGTGTATTAGTGATGACATCTAATTCAATTAACTGGAATATTATCCCCTGTGTATTAGTGATGATATCTAATTTAACAATTAACTGGAATATTATCACTTGTGTATTAGTGATGATATCTAATTTAACAATTAACTGGAATATAATCACCTGTGTATTAGTGATGATATCTAACTTAACAATTAACTGGAATATTATCACCTGTGTATTAGTGATGACATCTAATTTAACAATTAACTGGAATATTATCACCTGTGTATTAGTGATGATATCTAATTTAACAATTAACTGGAATATTATCACCTGTGTATTAGTGATGACATCTAATTTAACAATTAACTGGAATATTATCACCTGTGTATTAGTGATGACATCTAATTTAATAATTAACTGGAATATTATCACCTGTGTATTAGTGATGATATCTAATTTAACAATTAACTGGAATATTATCACCTGTGTATTAGTGATGATATCTAATTTAACAATTAACTGGAATATTATCACCTGTTTATTATTGATGACATCTAATTTAACAATTAACTGGAATATTATCACCTGTGTATTAGTTATGATATCTAATTTAACAATTAACTGGAATATTATCACCTGTTTATTATTGATGACATCTAATTTAACAATTAACTGGAATATTATCACCTGTGTATTAGTGATGATATCTAATTTAACAATTAACTGGAATATTATCACCTGTTTATTATTGATGACATCTAAGTTAACAATTAACTGGAATATTATCACCTGTGTATTAGTGATGATATCTAATTTAACAATTAACTGGAATATTATCCCCTGTGTATTAGTGATGATATCTAATTTAACAATTAACTGGAATATTATCACCTGTGTATTCGTGATGATATCTAATTGAACAATTAACTGGAATATTATCACCTGTGTGTTAGTGATGATATCTAATTTAACAATTAACTGGAATATTATCAGCTGTGTATTAGTGATGACATCTAATTTAACAATTAACTGGAATATTATCACCTGTGCATTAGTGATGACATCTAATTTAACAATTAACTGGAATATTATCACCTGTGTATTAGTGATGACATTTAATTTGACAATTAACTGGAATATTATCACCTGTGTATTAGTGATGATATCTAATTTAACAATTAACTGGAATATTATCACCTGTGTATTAGTGATGATATCTAATTTAACAATTAACTGGAATATTATCACCTGTGTATTAGTGATGATATCTAATTTAACAATTAACTGGAATATTATCACCTGTATATTAGTGATGATATCTAATTTAACAATTAACTGCAATATTATCCCCTGTGTATTAGTGATGACATTTAATTTAACAATTAACTGGAATATTATCACCTGTGTATTAGTGATGATATCTAATTTAACAATTAACTGGAATATTATCACCTGTGTATTAGTGATGATATCTAATTTAACAATTAACTGGAATATTATCACCTGTGTATTAGTGATGGCATCTAATTTAACAATTAACTGGAATATTATCACCTGTGCATTAGTGATGACATCTAATTTAACAATTAACTGGAATATTATCCCCGGTGTATTAGTGATGACATCTAATTTAACAATTAACTGGAATATTATCACCTGTGTATTAGTGATGACATCTAATTGAACAATTAACTGGAATATTATCACCTGTGTATTAGTGATGATATCTAATTTAACAATTAACTGGAATATTATCCCCTGTGGATGTGTGATGACATCTAATTTAAGAAATAACTGGAATATTATCCCCTGTGTGTTCGTGATGACATCAAAATTAAGAATTAACTGGAATATTATCACCTGTGTATTAGTGATGACATCAAATTTAACAATTAACTGGAATATTATCACCTGTGCATTCGTGATGACATCTAATTTAACAATTAACTGGAATATTATCCCCTGTGTATTAGTGATGACATCTAGTTTAACAATTAACTGGAATATTATAACCTGTGTATTAGTGATGACATCTAATTTAACAATTAACACGAATATTATCACCTGTGTATTAGTGATAACATCTAATTTAACAATTAACTGGAATATTATCACCTGTGTATGAGTGATGACATCTAATTTAACAATTAACTGGAATATTATCACCTGTGTATTAGTGATGACATCTAATTCAATTAACTGGAATATTATCCCCTGTGTATTAGTGATGATATCTAATTTAACAATTAACTGGAATATTATCACCTGTGTATTAGTGATGATATCTAACTTAACAATTAACTGGAATATTATCACCTGTGTATTAGTGATGACATCTAATTTAACAATTAACTGGAATATTATCACCTGTGTATTAGTGATGATATCTAATTTAACAATTAACTGGAATATTATCACCTGTGTATTAGTGATGACATCTAATTTAATAATTAACTGGAATATTATCACCTGTGTATTAGTGATGATATCTAATTTAACAATTAACTGGAATATTATCACCTGTGTATTAGTGATGATATCTAATTTAACAATTAACTGGAATATTATCACCTGTTTATTATTGATGACATCTAATTTAACAATTAACTGGAATATTATCACCTGTGTATTAGTGATGATATCTAATTTAACAATTAACTGGAATATTATCACCTGTGTATTAGTGATGATATCTAATTGAACAATTAACTGGAATATTATCACCTGTGTGTTAGTGATGATATCTAATTTAACAATTAACTGGAATATTATCACCTGTGTATTAGTGATGACATCTAATTTAACAATTAACTGGAATATTATCAGCTGTGCATTAGTGATGACATCTAATTTAACAATTAACTGGAATATTATCACCTGTGTATTAGTGATGACATTTAATTTAACAATTAACTGGAATATTATCACCTGTGTATTAGTGATGGCATCTAATTTAACAATTAACTGGAATATTATCACCTGTGCATTAGTGATGACATCTAATTTAACGATTAACTGGAATATTATCCCCTGTGTATTAGTGATGACATCTAATTTAACAATTAACTGGAATATTATCCCCTGTGTATTAGTGATGACATCTAATTTAAGAAATAACTGGAATATTATCACCTGTGTATTAGTGATGACATCTAATTTAACAATTAACTGGAATATTATCCCCTGTGTATTAGTGATGACATCTAATTTAAGAAATAACTGGAATATTATCACCTGTGTATTAGTGATGACATCTAATTTAACAATTAACTGGAATATTATCACCTGTGCATTAGTGATGACATCTAATTTAACAATTAACTGGAATATTATCCCCGGTGTATTAGTGATGACATCTAATTTAACAATTAACTGGAATATTATCACCTGTGTATTAGTGATGACATCTAATTTAACAATTAACTGGAATATTATCACCTGTGTATTAGTGATGATATCTAATTTAACAATTAACTGGAATATTATCCCCTGTGGATGTGTGATGACATCTAATTTAAGAAATAACTGGAATATTATCCCCTGTGTGTTCGTGATGACATCAAAATTAAGAATTAACTGGAATATTATCACCTGTGTATTAGTGATGACATCAAATTTAACAATTAACTGGAATATTATCACCTGTGCATTCGTGATGACATCTAATTTAACAATTAACTGGAATATTATCCTCTGTGTATTAGTGATGACATCTAGTTTAACAATTAACTGGAATATTATAACCTGTGTATTAGTGATGACATCTAATTTAACAATTAACACGAATATTATCACCTGTGTATTAGTGATAACATCTAATTTAACAATTAACTGGAATATTATCACCTGTGTATTAGTGATGACATCTAATTTAACAATTAACTGGAATATTATCACCTGTGTATGAGTGATGACATCTAATTTAACAATTAAATGGAATATTATCACCTGTGTATTAGTGATGACATCTAATTCAATTAACTGGAATATTATCCCCTGTGTATTAGTGATGATATCTAATTTAACAATTAACTGGAATATTATCACCTGTGTATTAGTGATGACATCTAATTTAACAATTAACTGTTATAGTATCACCTGTGTATTAGTGATGATATCTAATTTAACAATTAACTGGAATATTATCACCTGTGTATTAGTGATGACATCTAATTTTATAATTAACTGGAATATTATCACCTGTGTATTAGTGATGATATCTAATTTAACAATTAACTGGAATATTATCACCTGTGTATTAGTGATGATATCTAATTTAACAATTAACTGGAATATTATCACCTGTTTATTATTGATGACATCAAATTTAACAATTAACTGGAATATTATCACCTGTGTATTAGTGATGATATCTAATTTAACAATTAACTGGAATATTATCACCTGTGTATTAGTGATGATATCTAATTGAACAATTAACTGGAATATTATCACCTGTGTGTTAGTGATGATATCTAATTTAACAATTAACTGGAATATTATCACCTGTGCATTAGTGATGACATCTAATTTAACAATTAACTGGAATATTATCACCTGTGCATTAGTGATGACATCTAATTTAACAATTAACTGGAATATTATCACCTGTGTATTAGTGATGACATCTAATTTAATAATTAACTGGAATATTATCACCTGTGTATTGGTGATGATATCTAATTTAACAATTAACTGGAATATTATCACCTGTGTATTAGTGATGATATCTAATTTAACAATTAACTGGAATATTATCACCTGTTTATTATTGATGACATCTAATTTAACAATTAACTGGAATATTATCACCTGTGTATTAGTGATGATATCTAATTGAACAATTAACTGGAATATTATCACCTGTGTACTAGTGATGATATCTAATTGAACAATTAACTGGAATATTATCACCTGTGTGTTAGTGATGATATCTAATTAAACAATTAACTGGAATATTATCACCTGTGTATTAGTGATGACATTTAATTTAACAATTAACTGGAATATTATCACCTGTGTATTAGTGATGATATCTAATTTAACAATTAACTGGAATATTATCACCTGTGCATTAGTGATGACATCTAATTTAACAATTAACTGGAATATTATCACCTGTGTATTAGTGATGACATTTAATTTAACAATTAACTGGAATATTATCACCTGTGTATTAGTGATGGCATCTAATTTAACAATTAACTGGAATATTATCACCTGTACATTAGTGATGACATCTAATTTAACGATTAACTGGAATATTATCCCCTGTGTATTAGTGATGACATCTAATTTAACAATTAACTGGAATATTACCCCCTGTGTATTAGTGATGACATCTAATTTAACAATTAACTGGAATATTATCCCCTGTGTATTAGTGATGACATCAAAATTAACAATTAACTGGAATATTATCACCTGTGTATTAGTGATGACATCTAATTTAACAATTAACTGGAATATTATCACCTGTGTATTAGTGATGACATTTAATTTGACAATTAACTGGAATATTATCACCTGTGTATTAGTGATGACATTTAATTTAACAATTAACTGGAATATTATCACCTGTGTATTAGTGATGGCATCTAATTTAACAATTAACTGGAATATTATCACCTGTGCATTAGTGATGACATCTAATTTTACAATTAACTGGAATATTATCCCCGGTGTATTAGTGATGACATCTAATTTAACAATTAACTGGAATATTATCACCTGTGTATTAGTGATGACATCTAATTTAACAATTAACTGGAATATTATCACCTGTGTATTAGTGATGATATCTAATTTAACAATTAACTGGAATATTATCCCCTGTGGATGTGTGATGACATCTAATTTAAGAAATAACTGGAATATTATCCCCTGTGTGTTCGTGATGACATCAAAATTAAGAATTAACTGGAATATTATCACCTGTGTATTAGTGATGACATCAAATTTAACAATTAACTGGAATATTATCACCTGTGCATTCGTGATGACATCTAATTTAACAATTAACTGGAATATTATCCCCTGTGTATTAGTGATGACATCTAGTTTAACAATTAACTGGAATATTATAACCTGTGTATTAGTGATGACATCTAATTTAACAATTAACACGAATATTATCACCTGTGTATTAGTGATAACATCTAATTTAACAATTAACTGGAATATTATCACCTGTGTATGAGTGATGACATCTAATTTAACAATTAACTGGAATATTATCACCTGTGTATTAGTGATGACATCTAATTCAATTAACTGGAATATTATCCCCTGTGTATTAGTGATGATATCTAATTTAACAATTAACTGGAATATTATCACCTGTGTATTAGTGATGATATCTAATTTAACAATTAACTGGAATATAATCACCTGTGTATTAGTGATGATATCTAACTTAACAATTAACTGGAATAGTATCACCTGTGTATTAGTGATGACATCTAATTTAACAATTAACTGGAATATTATCACCTGTGTATTAGTGATGATATCTAATTTAACAATTAACTGGAATATTATCACCTGTGTATTAGTGATGACATCTAATTTAATAATTAACTGGAATATTATCACCTGTGTATTAGTGATGATATCTAATTTAACAATTAACTGGAATATTATCACCTGTGTATTAGTGATGATATCTAATTTAACAATTAACTGGAATATTATCACCTGTGTATTAGTGATGATATCTAATTGAACAATTAACTGGAATATTATCACCTGTGTGTTAGTGATGATATCTAATTTAACAATTAACTGGAATATTATCACCTGTGTATTAGTGGTGACATCTAATTTAACAATTAACTGGAATATTATCAGCTGTGCATTAGTGATGACATCTAATTTAACAATTAACTG
This sequence comes from Heterodontus francisci, assembly GCF_036365525.1. NCBI lineage: Eukaryota > Metazoa > Chordata > Chondrichthyes > Heterodontiformes > Heterodontidae > Heterodontus > Heterodontus francisci. The sequence continues at coordinate 5,627,910 of NC_090392.1, read as the reverse complement.
GAATATTATCACCTGTGTATTAGTGATGACATTTAATTTAACAATTAACTGGAATATTATCACCTGTGTATTAGTGATGGCATCTAATTTAACAATTAACTGGAATATTATCACCTGTGCATTAGTGATGACATCTAATTTAACGATTAACTGGAATATTATCCCCTGTGTATTAGTGATGACATCTAATTTAACAATTAACTGGAATATTATCCCCTGTGTATTAGTGATGACATCTAATTTAAGAAATAACTGGAATATTATCACCTGTGTATTAGTGATGACATCTAATTTAACAATTAACTGGAATACTATCCCCTGTGTATTAGTGATGACATCTAATTTAAGAAATAACTGGAATATTATCACCTGTGTATTAGTGATGACATCTAATTTAACAATTAACTGGAATATTATCACCTGTGCATTAGTGATGACATCTAATTTAACAATTAACTGGAATATTATCCCCGGTGTATTAGTGATGACATCTAATTTAACAATTAACTGGAATATTATCACCTGTGTATTAGTGATGACATCTAATTTAACAATTAACTGGAATATTATCACCTGTGTATTAGTGATGATATCTAATTTAACAATTAACTGGAATATTATCCCCTGTGGATGTGTGATGACATCTAATTTAAGAAATAACTGGAATATTATCCCCTGTGTGTTCGTGATGACATCAAAATTAAGAATTAACTGGAATATTATCACCTGTGTATTAGTGATGACATCAAATTTAACAATTAACTGGAATATTATCACCTGTGCATTCGTGATGACATCTAATTTAACAATTAACACGAATATTATCACCTGTGTATTAGTGATAACATCTAATTTAACAATTAACTGGAATATTATCACCTGTGTATTAGTGATGACATCTAATTTAACAATTAACTGGAATATTATCACCTGTGTATGAGTGATGACATCTAATTTAACAATTAACTGGAATATTATCACCTGTGCATTCGTGATGACATCTAATTTAACAATTAACACGAATATTATCACCTGTGTATTAGTGATAACATCTAATTTAACAATTAACTGGAATATTATCACCTGTGTATTAGTGATGACATCTAATTTAACAATTAACTGGAATATTATCACCTGTGTATGAGTGATGACATCTAATTTAACAATTAACTGGAATATTATCACCTGTGTATTAGTGATGACATCTAATTCAATTAACTGGAATATTATCCCCTGTGTATTAGTGATGATATCTAATTTAACAATTAACTGGAATATTATCACCTGTGTATTAGTGATGATATCTAATTTAACAATTAACTGGAATATTATCACCTGTGTATTAGTGATGACATCTAATTTAACAATTAACTGGAATATTATCACCTGTGTATTAGTGATGACATCTAATTTAACAATTAACTGGAATATTATCACCTGTGTATTAGTGATGATATCTAATTTAACAATTAACTGGAATATTATCACCTGTGTATTAGTGATGACATCTAATTTAATAATTAACTGGAATATTATCACCTGTGTATTAGTGATGATATCTAATTTAACAATTAACTGGAATATTATCACCTGTGTATTAGTGATGATATCTAATTTAACAATTAACTGGAATATTATCACCTGTTTATTATTGATGACATCTAATTTAACAATTAACTGGAATATTATCACCTGTGTATTAGTGATGATATCTAATTTAACAATTAACTGGAATATTATCACCTGTGTATTAGTGATGATATCTAATTGAACAATTAACTGGAATATTATCACCTGTGTGTTAGTGATGATATCTAATTTAACAATTAACTGGAATATTATCACCTGTGTATTAGTGATGACATCTAATTGAACAATTAACTGAAATATTATCACCTGTGCATTAGTGATGACATCTAATTTAACAATTAACTGGAATATTATCACCTGTGTATTAGTGATGACATCTAATTTAATAATTAACTGGAATATTATCACCTGTGTATTAGTGATGATATCTAATTTAACAATTCACTGGAATATTATCACCTGTGTATTAGTGATGATATCTAATTTAACAATTAACTGGAATATTATCACCTGTTTATTATTGATGACATCTAATTTAACAATTAACTGGAATATTATCACCTGTGTATTAGTGATGATATCTAATTGAACAATTAACTGGAATATTATCACCTGTGTATTAGTGATGATATCTAATTGAACAATTAACTGGAATATTATCACCTGTGTGTTAGTGATGATATCTAATTTAACAATTAACTGGAATATTATCACCTGTGTATTAGTGATGACATCTAATTTAACAATTAACTGGAATATTATCACCTGTGCATTAGTGATGACATCTAATTTAACAATTAACTGGAATATTATCACCTGTGTTAGTGATGACATTTAATTTAACAATTAACTGGAATATTATCACCTGTGTATTAGTGATGGCATCTAACTTAACAATTAACTGGAATATTATCACCTGTGCATTAGTGATGACATCTAATTTAACGATTAACTGGAATATTATCCCCTGTGTATTAGTGATGACATCTAATTTAAGAAATAACTGGAATATTATCACCTGTGTATTAGTGATGACATCTAATTTAACAATTAACTGGAATATTATCACCTGTGCATTAGTGATGACATCTAATTTAACAATTAACAGGAATATTACCCCCTGTGTATTAGTGATGACATCTAATTTAAGAAATAACTGGAATATTATCACCTGTGTATTAGTGATGATATCTAATTTAACAATTAACGTTAATATTATCACCTGTGTATTAGTGATGACATCTAATTTAAGAAATAACTGGAATATTATCACCTGTGTATTAGTGATGACATCTAATTTAACAATTAACAGGAATATTACCCCCTGTGTATTAGTGATGACATCTAATTTAAGAAATAACTGGAATATTATCACCTGTGTATTAGTGATGATATCTAATTTAACAATTAACTGGAATATTATCACCTGTTTATTATTGATGACATCTAATTTAACAATTAACTGGAATATTATCACCTGTGTATTAGTGATGATATCTAATTTAACAATTAACTGGAATATTATCACCTGTGTATTAGTGATGACATCTAATTTAACAATTAACTGGAATATTATCAGCTGTGCATTAGTGATGACATCTAATTTAACAATTAACTGGAATATTATCACCTGTGTATTAGTGATGACATTTAATTTAACAATTAACTGGAATATTATCACCTGTGTATTAGTGATGGCATCTAATTTAACAATTAACTGGAATATTATCACCTGTGCATTAGTGATGACATCTAATTTAACGATTAACTGGAATATTATCCCCTGTGTATTAGTGATGACATCTAATTTAACAATTAACTGGAATATTATCCCCTGTGTATTAGTGATGACATCTAATTTAAGAAATAACTGGAATATTATCACCTGTGTATTAGTGATGACATCTAATTTAACAATTAACTGGAATACTATCCCCTGTGTATTAGTGATGACATCTAATTTAAGAAATAACTGGAATATTATCACCTGTGTATTAGTGATGACATCTAATTTAACAATTAACTGGAATATTATCACCTGTGCATTAGTGATGACATCTAATTTAACAATTAACTGGAATATTATCCCCGGTGTATTAGTGATGACATCTAATTTAACAATTAACTGGAATATTATCACCTGTGTATTAGTGATGACATCTAATTTAACAATTAACTGGAATATTATCACCTGTGTATTAGTGATGATATCTAATTTAACAAGTAACTGGAATATTATCCCCTGTGGATGTGTGATGACATCTAATTTAAGAAATAACTGGAATATTATCCCCTGTGTGTTCGTGATGACATCAAAATTAAGAATTAACTGGAATATTATCACCTGTGTATTAGTGATGACATCAAATTTAACAATTAACTGGAATATTATCACCTGTGCATTCGTGATGACATCTAATTTAACAATTAACACGAATATTATCACCTGTGTATTAGTGATAACATCTAATTTAACAATTAACTGGAATATTATCACCTGTGTATTAGTGATGACATCTAATTTAACAATTAACTGGAATATTATCACCTGTGTATGAGTGATGACATCTAATTTAACAATTAACTGGAATATTATCACCTGTGCATTCGTGATGACATCTAATTTAACAATTAACACGAATATTATCACCTGTGTATTAGTGATAACATCTAATTTAACAATTAACTGGAATATTATCACCTGTGTATTAGTGATGACATCTAATTTAACAATTAACTGGAATATTATCACCTGTGTATGAGTGATGACATCTAATTTAACAATTAACTGGAATATTATCACCTGTGTATTAGTGATGACATCTAATTCAATTAACTGGAATATTATCCCCTGTGTATTAGTGATGATATCTAATTTAACAATTAACTGGAATATTATCACCTGTGTATTAGTGATGATATCTAATTTAACAATTAACTGGAATATTATCACCTGTGTATTAGTGATGACATCTAATTTAACAATTAACTGGAATATTATCACCTGTGTATTAGTGATGACATCTAATTTAACAATTAACTGGAATATTATCACCTGTGTATTAGTGATGATATCTAATTTAACAATTAACTGGAATATTATCACCTGTGTATTAGTGATGACATCTAATTTAATAATTAACTGGAATATTATCACCTGTGTATTAGTGATGATATCTAATTTAACAATTAACTGGAATATTATCACCTGTGTATTAGTGATGATATCTAATTTAACAATTAACTGGAATATTATCACCTGTTTATTATTGATGACATCTAATTTAACAATTAACTGGAATATTATCACCTGTGTATTAGTGATGATATCTAATTTAACAATTAACTGGAATATTATCACCTGTGTATTAGTGATGATATCTAATTGAACAATTAACTGGAATATTATCACCTGTGTGTTAGTGATGATATCTAATTTAACAATTAACTGGAATATTATCACCTGTGTATTAGTGATGACATCTAATTTAACAATTAACTGAAATATTATCACCTGTGCATTAGTGATGACATCTAATTTAACAATTAACTGGAATATTATCACCTGTGTATTAGTGATGACATCTAATTTAATAATTAACTGGAATATTATCACCTGTGTATTAGTGATGATATCTAATTTAACAATTCACTGGAATATTATCACCTGTGTATTAGTGATGATATCTAATTTAACAATTAACTGGAATATTATCACCTGTTTATTATTGATGACATCTAATTTAACAATTAACTGGAATATTATCACCTGTGTATTAGTGATGATATCTAATTGAACAATTAACTGGAATATTATCACCTGTGTGTTAGTGATGATATCTAATTTAACAATTAACTGGAATATTATCACCTGTGTATTAGTGATGACATCTAATTTAACAATTAACTGGAATATTATCACCTGTGCATTAGTGATGACATCTAATTTAACAATTAACTGGAATATTATCACCTGTGTTAGTGATGACATTTAATTTAACAATTAACTGGAATATTATCCCCTGTGTATTAGTGATGACATCAAAATTAACAATTAACTGGAATATTATCACCTGTGTATTAGTGATGACATCTAATTTAACAATTAACTGGAATATTATCACCTGTGTATTAGTGATGAAATCTAATTTAACTATTAACTGGAATATTATCCCCTGTGGATGTGTGATGACATCTAATTTAAGAAATAACTGGAATATTATCCACTGTGTGTTCGTGATGACATCAAAATTAAGAATTAACTGGAATATGATCACCTGTGTATTAGTGATGACATCAAATTTAACAATTAACTGGAATATTATCACCTGTGCATTCGTGATGATATCTAATTTAACAATTAACTGGAATATTATCACCTGTGTATTAGTGATGACATCTAGTTTAACAATTAACTGGAATATTATAACCTGTGTATTAGTGATGACATCTAATTTAACAATTAACACGAATATTATCACCTGTGTATTAGTGATGACATCTAATTCAATTAACTGGAATATCATCCCCTGTGTATTAGTGATGACATCTAATTTAACAATTAACTGGAATATTATCACCTGTGTATTAGTGATGATATCTAATTTAACAATTAACTGGAATATTATCACCTGTGTATTAGTGATGATATCTAACTTAACAATTAACTGGAATATTATCACCTGTGTATTAGTGATGATATCTAATTTAACAATTAACTGGAATATTATCACCTGTGTATTAGTGATGACATCTAATTTAACAATTAACTGGAATATTATCACCTGTGTATTAGTGATGACATCTAATTTAACAATTAACTGGAATATTATCACCTGTGTATTAGTGATTACATCTCATTCAATTAACTGGAATATCATCCCCTGTGTATTAGTGATGACATCTAATTTAACAATTAACTGGAATATTATCACCTGTGTATTAGTGATGATATCTAATTTAACAATTAACTGGAATATTATCACCTGTGTATTAGTGATGATATCTAACTTAACAATTAACTGGAATATTATCACCTGTGTATTAGTGATGACATCTAATTTAACAATTAACTGGAATATTATCACCTGTGCATTAGTGATGATATCTAATTTAACAATTAACTGGAATATTATCACCTGTGTATTAGTGATGACATCTAATTTAATAATTAACTGGAATATTATCACCTGTGTATTAGTGATGATATCTAATTTAACAATTAACTATAATATTATCACCTGTGTATTAGTGATGATATCTAATTGAACAATTAACTGGACTATTATCGCCTGTGTATTAGTGATGATATCTAATTTAACAAGTAACTGGAATATTATCACCTGTGTATTAGTGATGATATCTAATTTAACAATTAACTGGAATATAATCACCTGTGTATTAGTGATGATATCTAACTTAACAATTAACTGGAATATTATCACCTGTGTATTAGTGATGACATCTAATTTAACAATTAACTGGAATATTATCGCCTGTGTATTAGTGATCATATCTAATTTAACAATTAACTGGAATATTATCACCTGTTTATTATTGATGACATCTAATTTAACAATTAACTGGAATATTATCACCTGTGTATTCGTGATGATATCTAATTTAACAATTAACTGGAACATTATCACCTGCATAAACCCTGTCACCAGGTTTCATGGAGGCACCCAAGATCACGTCGTTGGCACCAGCTAGACCTCATTGTCACAAGGCGAGCCGCCTTAAACAGTGTTCAAATCACACGCAGCTTCCACAGTGTGGACTGCGACACCGACCACTCCCTGGTGTGCAGCAAGGTTAGACTCAGACCAAAGAAGTTGCATCATTCCAAGCAGAAGGGCCACCCGCGCATCAACACGAGCAGAATTTCTCACCCACAGCTGTTACAAAAATTTCTAAATTCACTTGTAACAGCCCTTCAAAACACTCCCACAGGGGATGCTGAGACCAAGTGGGCCCACATCAGAGACGCCATCTATGAGTCAGCTTTGACCACCTACGGCAAAAGTGCGAAGAGAAATGCAGACTGGTTTCAATCTCATAATGAAGAGCTGGAACCTGTCATAGCCGCTAACCGCATTGCACTTTTGAACTACAAGAAAGCCCCCAGCGATTTAACATCCGCAGCACTTAATGCAGCCAGAAGTACTGCACAAAGAACAGCTAGGCGTTGCGCAAACGACTACTGGCAACACCTATGCAGTCATATTCAGCTGGCCTCAGACACCGGAAACATCAGAGGAATGTATGATGGCATGAAGAGAGCTCTTGGGCCAACCATCAAGAAGATCACCCCCCTCAAATCTAAATCGGGGGACATAATCACTGACCAACGCAAACAGATGGACCGCTGGGTTGAGCACTACCTAGAACTGTACTCCAGGGAGAATGCTGTCACTGAGATTGCCCTCAATGCAGCCCAGCCTCTACCAGTCATGGATGAGCTGGACATACAGCCAACCAAATCGGAACTCAGTGATGCCATTGATTCCCTAGCCAGCGGAAAAGCCCCTGGGAAGGACAGCATTACCCCTGAAATAATCAAGAGTGCCAAGCCTGCTATACTCTCAGCACTACATGAACTGCTATGCCTGTGCTGGGACGAGGGAGCAGTACCCCAGGACATGCGCGATGCCAACATCATCACCCTCTATAAAAACAAAGGTGACCGCGGTGACTGCAACAACTACCGTGGAATCTCCCTGCTCAGCATAGTGGGGAAAGTCTTTGCTCGAGTCGCTCTGAACAGGCTCCAGAAGCTGGCCGAGCGCGTCTACCCTGAGGCACAGTGTGGCTTTCGTGCAGAGAGATCGACTATTGACATGCTGTTCTCCCTTCGTCAGATACAGGAGAAATGCCGTGAAAAACAGATGCCCCTCTACATTGCTTTCATTGATCTCACCAAAGCCTTTGACCTCGTCAGCAGACGTGGTCTCTTCAGACTACTAGAAAAGATCGGATGTCCACCAAAGCTACTAAGTATCATCACCTCATTCCATGACAATATGAAAGGCACAATTCAACATGGTGGCTCCTCATCAGAGCCCTTTCCTATCCTGAGTGGTGTGAAACAGGGCTGTGTTCTCGCACCCACACTTTTTGGGATTTTCTTCTCCCTGCTGCTTTCACATGCGTTCAAATCCTCTGAAGAAGGAATTTTCCTCCACACAAGATCAGGGGGCAGGTTGTTCAACCTTGCCCGTCTAAGAGCGAAGTCCAAAGTACGGAAAGTCCTCATCAGAGAACTCCTCTTTGCTGACGATGCTGCTTTAACATCTCACACTGAAGAATGCCTGCAGAGTCTCATCGACAGGTTTGCGTCTGCCTGCAATGAATTTGGCCTAACCATCAGCCTCAAGAAAACGAACATCATGGGGCAGGATGTCAGAAATGCTCCATCCATCAATATTGGCGACCACGCTCTGGAAGTGGTTCAAGAGTTCACCTACCTAGGCTCAACTATCACCAGTAACCTGTCTCTAGATGCAGAAATCAACAAGCGCATGGGTAAGGCTTCCACTGCTATGTCCAGACTGGCCAAGAGAGTGTGGGAAAATGGCGCACTGACACGGAACACAAAAGTCCGAGTGTATCAGGCCTGTGTCCTCAGTACCTTGCTCTACGGCAGCGAGGCCTGGACAACGTATGCCAGCCAAGAGCGACGTCTCAATTCATTCCATCTTTGCTGCCTTCGGAGAATACTTGGCATCAGGTGGCAGGACTATATCTCCAACACAGAAGTCCTTGAAGCGGCCAACACCCCCAGCTTATACACACTACTGAGTCAGCGGCGCTTGAGATGGCTTGGCCATGTGAGCCGCATGGAAGATGGCAGGATCCCCAAAGACACATTGTACAGCGAGCTCGCCACTGGTATCAGACCCACCGGCCGTCCATGTCTCCGTTATAAAGACGTCTGCAAACGCGACATGAAATCGTGTGACATTGATCACAAGTCGTGGGAGTCAGTTGCCAGCATTCGCCAGAGCTGGCGGGCAGCCATAAAGACAGGGCTAAATTGTGGCGAGTCGAAGAGACTTAGTAGTTGGCAGGAAAAAAGACAGAGGCGCAAGGGGAGAGCCAACTGTGCAACAGCCCCAACAAACAAATTTCTCTGCAGCACCTGTGGAAGAGCCTGTCACTCCAGAATTGGCATTTATAGCCACTCCAGGCGCTGCTTCACAAACCACTGACCACCTCCAGGCGCGTATCCATTGTCTCTCGAGATAAGGAGGCCCAAAAGAAAAGATTAGTGATGACATCTAATTTAACAATTAACTGGAATATTATCACCTGTGTATTAGTGATAACATCTAATTGAACAATTAACTGGAATATTATCACCTGTGTATTAGTGATGACATCTAATTGAACAATTAACTGGAATATTATCACCTGTGTATTAGTGATGATATCTAATTGAACAATTAACTGGAATATTATCACCTGTGTATTAGTGATGATATCTAATTTAACAATTAACTGGAATATTATCACCTGTGTATTAGTGATGATATCTAATTTAACAATTAACTGGAATATTATCACCTGTGTATTAGTGATGACATCTAATTTAACAATTAACTGGAATATTGTCACCTGTGCATCAGTGATGACATCTAATTTAACAATTAACTGGAATATTAACAACTGTGTATTAGTGATGACATTTAATTTAACAATTAACTGGAATATTATCACCTGTGTATTAGTGATGGCATCTAATTTAACAATTAACTGGAATATTATCACCTGTGCATTAGTGATGACATCTAATTTAACGATTAACTGGAATATTATCCCCTGTGTATTAGTGATGACATCTAAATTAACAATTAACTGGAATATTATCCCCGGTGTATTAGTGATGACATCTAATTTAAGAAATAACTGGAATATTATCCCCTGTGTATTAGTGATGACATCTAATTTAACAATTAACTGGAATATTATCCCCTGTGTATTAGTGATGACATCAAAATTAACAATTAACTGGAATATTATCACCTGTGTATTAGTGATGACATCTAATTTAACAATTAACTGGAATATTATCACCTGTGTATTAGTGATGATATCTAATTTAACAATTAACTGGAATATTATCCCCTGTGGATGTGTGATGACATCTAATTTAAGAAATAACTGGAATATTATCCCCTGTGTGTTCGTGATGACATCAAAATTAAGAATTAACTGGAATATTATCACCTGTGTATTAGTGATGACATCAAATTTAACAATTAACTGGAATATTATCACCTGTGCATTCGTGATGACATCTAATTTAACAATTAACTGGAATATTATCCCCTGTGTATTGGTGATGACATCTAGTTTAACAATTAACTGGAATATTATAACCTGTGTATTCGTGATGACATCTAATTTAACAATTAACACGAATATTATCACCTCTGTATTAGTGATCACATCTAATTTAACAATTAACTGGAATATTATCACCTGTGTATGAGTGATGACATCTAATTTAACAATTAACTGGAATATTATCACCTGTGTATTAGTGATGACATCTAATTTAACAATTAAATGGAATATTATCACCTGTGTATGAGTGATGACATCTAATTTAACAATTAACTGGAATATTATCACCTGTGTATTAGTGATGACATCTAATTTAACAATTAAATGGAATATTATCACCTGTGTATTAGTGATGACATCTAGTTTAACAATTAACTGGAATATTATCACCTGTGTATTCGTGATGATATCTAATTTAACAATTAACTGGAATATTATCCCCTGTGTATTAGTGATGACATCTAATTTAACAATTAACTGGAATATTATCACCTGTGTATTAGTGATGATATCTAATTTAACAATTAACTGGAATATTATCAGCTGTGTATTAGTGATGATATCTAACTTAACAATTGACTGGAATATTATCACCTGTGTATTAGTGATGACATCTAATTTAACAATTAACTGGAATATTATCACCTGTGTATTAGTGATGATATCTAATTTGGCCATGTGAGCCGCATGGAAGATGGCAGGATCCCCAAAGACACATTGTACAGCGAGCTCGCCACTGGTATCAGACCCACCGGCCGTCCATGTCTCCGTTATAAAGACGTCTGCAAACGCGACATGAAATCGTGTGACATTGATCACAAGTCGTGGGAGTCAGTTGCCAGCATTCGCCAGAGCTGGCGGGCAGCCATAAAGACAGGGCTAAATTGTGGCGAGTCGAAGAGACTTAGTAGTTGGCAGGAAAAAAGACAGAGGCGCAAGGGGAGAGCCAACTGTGCAACAGCCCCAACAAACAAATTTCTCTGCAGCACCTGTGGAAGAGCCTGTCACTCCAGAATTGGCCTTTATAGCCACTCCAGGCGCTGCTTCACAAACCACTGACCACCTCCAGGCGCGTATCCATTGTCTCTCGAGATAAGGAGGCCCAAAAGATCTAATTTAACAATTAACTGGAATATTATCACCTGTGTATTAGTGATGACATCTAGTTCAACAATTAACTGGAATATTATCACCTGTGTATTAGTGATGATATCTAATTTAACAATTAACTGGCATATTATCACCTGTGTATTAGTGATGATATCTAATTTAACAATTAACTGGAATATTATCACCTGTTTATTATTGATGACATCTAATTTAACAATTAACTGGAATATTATCACCTGTGTATTAGTGATGATATCTAATTTAACAATTAACTGGAATATTATCACCTGTGTATTAGTGATGATATCTAATTTAACAATTAACTGGAATATTATCACCTGTGTATTAGTGATGACACCTAATTTAACAATTAACTGGAATATTATCACCTGTGTATTAGTGATGACATCTAATTTCAGAAATAACTGGAATATTATCCCCTGTGTATTAGTGATGACATATAATTTAACAATTAACTGGAATATTATCACCTGTGTATTAGTGATGACTAACAATTTAACAATTAACTGGAATATTATCCCTGTGTATTAGTGATGACATCTAATTTAACAATTAACTGGAATATTATCACCTGTTTATTATTGATGACATCAAATTTAACAATTAACTGGAATATTATCACCTGTGTATTTGTGATGACATCTAATTTAACAATTAACTGGAATATTATCACCTGTGTATTTGTGATGACTAACAATTTAACAATTAACAGGAATATTATCCCTGTGTATTAGTGATGACATCTAATTTAACAATTAACTGGAATATTTTCCCCTCTGGATGAGTGATGACATCTAATTTAACAATTAACTGGAATATTATCACCTGTGTATTAGTGATGACATCTAATTTAACAATTAACCAGAATATTATCACCTGTGTATTAGTGATGATATCTAATTTAACAATTAACTGGAATATTATCACCTGTGTATTAGTGATGATATATAATTTAACAATTAACTGGAATATTATCACCTGTGTATTAGTGATGACTAACAATTTAACAATTAACTGGAATATTATCCCTGTGTATTAGTGATGACATCTAATTTAACAATTAACTGGAATATTATCACCTGTGTATTAGTGATGATATATAATTTAACAATTAACTGGAATATTATCACCTGTGTATTAGTGATGACTAACAATTTAACAATTAACTGGAATATTATCACCTGTGTATTAGTGATGACTAACAATTTAACAATTAACTGGAATATTATCCCTGTGTATTAGTGATGACATCTAATTTAACAATTAACTGGAATATTATCCCCTGTGGATGAGTGATGACATCTAATTTAACAATTAACTGGAATATTATCACCTGTGTATTAGTGATGACATCTAATTTAACAATTAACCAGAATATTATCACCTGTGTATTAGTGATGATATCTAATTTAACAATTAACTGGAATATTATCACCTTTTTATTAGTGATGATATCTAATTTAACAATTAACTGGAATATTATACCCTGTGTATTAGTGATGACATCTAATTTAATAATTGACTGGAATATTATCCCCTGTGTATTAGTGATGACATCTAATTTAACAATTAACTGGAATATTATCCCCTGTGTATCAGTGATGACATCTAATTTAACAATTAACTGGAATATTATCACCTGTGTATTAGTGATGATATCTAATTGAACAATTAACTGGAATATTATCACCTGTGTATTAGAGATGATATCTAATTTAACAATTAACTGGAATATTATCACCTGTGTATTAGTGATGATATCTAATTTAACAATTGACTGGAATATTATCACCTGTGTATTAGTGATGACATCTAATTTAACAATTAACTGGAATATTATCACCTGTGTATTAGTGATGACATCTAATTTAACAATTAACTGTATTATTATCCCCTGTGGATGAGTGATGACATCTAATTTCAGAAATAACTGGAATATTATCCCCTGTGTATTAGTGATGACATATAATTTAACAATTAACTGGAATATTATCACCTGTGTATTAGTGATGACTAACAATTTAACAATTAACTGGAATATTATCCCTGTGTATTAGTGATGATATCTAATTTAACAATTAACTGGAATATTATCACCTGTGTATTAGTGATGACATCTAATTTAACAATTAACTGGAATATTATCACCTGTGTATTAGTGATGATATCTAATTTAAAAATTAACTGGAATATTATCACCTGTGTATTAGTGATGATATCTAATTTAACAATTAACTGGAATATTATCCCCTGTGTATTAGTGATGACTAACAATTTAACAATTAACTGGAATATTATCCCTGTGTATTAGTGATGACATCTAATTTAACAATTAACTGGAATATTATCACCTGTTTATTATTGATGACATCAAATTTAACAATTAACTGGAATATTATCACCTGTGTATTTGTGATGACATCTAATTTAACAATTAACTGGAATATTATCACCTGTGTATTTGTGATGACTAACAATTTAACAATTAACAGGAATATTATCCCTGTGTATTAGTGATGACATCTAATTTAACAATTAACTGGAATATTTTCCCCTCTGGATGAGTGATGACATCTAATTTAACAATTAACTGGAATATTATCACCTGTGTATTAGTGATGACATCTAATTTAACAATTAACCAGAATATTATCACCTGTGTATTAGTGATGATATCTAATTTAACAATTAACTGGAATATTATCACCTGTGTATTAGTGATGATATATAATTTAACAATTAACTGGAATATTATCACCTGTGTATTAGTGATGACTAACAATTTAACAATTAACTGGAATATTATCCCTGTGTATTAGTGATGACATCTAATTTAACAATTAACTGGAATATTATCACCTGTGTATTAGTGATGATATATAATTTAACAATTAACTGGAATATTATCACCTGTGTATTAGTGATGACTAACAATTTAACAATTAACTGGAATATTATCACCTGTGTATTAGTGATGACTAACAATTTAACAATTAACTGGAATATTATCCCTGTGTATTAGTGATGACATCTAATTTAACAATTAACTGGAATATTATCCCCTGTGGATGAGTGATGACATCTAATTTAACAATTAACTGGAATATTATCACCTGTGTATTAGTGATGACATCTAATTTAACAATTAACCAGAATATTATCACCTGTGTATTAGTGATGATATCTAATTTAACAATTAACTGGAATATTATCACCTGTGTATTAGTGATGATATCTAATTTAACAATTAACTGGAATATTATACCCTGTGTATTAGTGATGACATCTAATTTAATAATTGACTGGAATATTATCCCCTGTGTATTAGTGATGACATCTAATTTAACAATTAACTGGAATATTATCCCCTGTGTATCAGTGATGACATCTAATTTAACAATTAACTGGAATATTATCACCTGTGTATTAGTGATGATATCTAATTGAACAATTAACTGGAATATTATCACCTGTGTATTAGTGATGATATCTAATTTAACAATTAACTGGAATATTATCACCTGTGTATTAGTGATGATATCTAATTTAACAATTGACTGGAATATTATCACCTGTGTATTAGTGATGACATCTAATTTAACAATTAACTGGAATATTATCACCTGTGTATTAGTGATGACATCTAATTTAACAATTAACTGTATTATTATCCCCTGTGGATGAGTGATGACATCTAATTTCAGAAATAACTGGAATATTATCCCCTGTGTATTAGTGATGACATATAATTTAACAATTAACTGGAATATTATCACCTGTGTATTAGTGATGACTAACAATTTAACAATTAACTGGAATATTATCCCTGTGTATTAGTGATGATATCTAATTTAACAATTAACTGGAATATTATCACCTGTGTATTAGTGATGACATCTAATTTAACAATTAACTGGAATATTATCACCTGTGTATTAGTGATGACATCTAATTTAACAATTAACTGGAATATTATCACCTGTGTATTAGTGATGACATCTAATTTAACAATTAACTGGAATATTATCACCTGTGTATTAGTGATGACATCTAATTTAACAATTAACTGGAATATTATCACCTGTGTATTAGTGATGACATCTAAGTTAACAATTAACTGGAATATTATCACCTGTGTATTCGTGATGACATCTAATTTAACAATTAACTGGAATATTATCACCTGTGTGTTAGTGATGGCATTTAATTTAACATTTAACTGGAATATTATCCCCTGTGTATTAGTGATGACATCTAATTTAACAATTAACTGGAATATTATTACCTTTGTATTAGTGATGACATCTAATTTAACAATTAACTGGAATATTATCACCTGTGTATTAGTGATGATATCTAATTTAACAATTAACTGGAATGTTATCACCTGTGTATTAGTGATGATATCTAATTTAACAATTAACTGGAATATTATCACCTGTGTATTAGTGATGACATCTAATTTAACAATTAACTGGAATATTATCACCTGTGTATTAGTGATGACATCTAATTTAACAATTAACTGGAATATTATCACCTGTGTATTAGTGATGACATCTAATTTAACAATTAACTGGAATATTATCCCCTGTGTATTAGTGATGACATCTAATTTAACAATTAACTGGAATATTATCACCTGTGTATTAGTGATGATATCTAATTTAACAATTAACCAGAATATTATCACCTGTGTATTAGTGATGACATCTTATTTAACAATTAACTGGAATATTATCACCTGTATATTAGTGATGACGTTTAATTTAACAATTAACCAGCATATTTTACAATGTGTATTAGTGATGGCATCTAACTTTACATTTAATCAGAATATTATATCCTGTTTATTAGTGAAGACATCTAATTTAACGATTAACCGGAAATTATTCTCTGTGTATTAGTGATGACATCTAATTTAACAATTAACTGGAATATTATCCCCTGTGTATTAGTGATGACATCTAATTTAATAATTAACTGGAATATTATCACCTGTGTATTAGTGATGACATCTAATTTAACAATTAACTGGAATATTATCCCCTGTGTATTAGTGATGACATCTAATTTAACAATTAACTGGAATATTATTACCTTTGTATTAGTGATGACATCTAATTTAACAATTAACTGGAATATTATCACCTGTGTATTAGTGATGATATCTAATTTAACAATTAACTGGAATGTTATCACCTGTGTATTAGTGATGATATCTAATTTAACAATTAACTGGAATATTATCACCTGTGTATTAGTGATGACATCTAATTTAACAATTAACTGGAATATTATCACCTGTGTATTAGTGATGACATCTAATTTAACAATTAACTGGAATATTATCACCTGTGTATTAGTGATGACATCTAATTTAACAATTAACTGGAATATTATCCCCTGTGTATTAGTGATGACATCTAATTTAACAATTAACTGGAATATTATCACCTGTGTATTAGTGATGATATCTAATTTAACAATTAACTGGAATATTATCACCTGTGTATTAGTGATGACATCTAATTTAACAATTAACTGGAATATTATCACCTGTGTATTAGTGATGACATCTAATTTAACAATTAACTGGAATATTATCACCTGTGTATTAGTGATGATATCTAATTTAACAATTAACCAGAATATTATCACCTGTGTATTAGTGATGACATCTAATTTAACAATTAACTGGAATATTATCACCTGTATATTAGTGATGACGTTTAATTTAACAATTAACCAGCATATTTTACAATGTGTATTAGTGATGGCATCTAACTTTACATTTAATCAGAATATTATATCCTGTTTATTAGTGAAGACATCTAATTTAACGATTAACCGGAAATTATTCTCTGTGTATTAGTGATGACATCTAATTTAACAATTAACTGGAATATTATACACTGTGTATTAGTGATGACATCTAATTTAACAATTAACCAGGTTATACCCTGTGTATGTGTGATGGCATCTTCTGTCTTTTTTCCTGCCAACTGCTCAGTCTCTTCGACTCGACACGCTTTTGCCCCGCCTTTATGGCTGCCCGGCGATCACTGGCAACTGAGTCCCACGACTTGTGATCTATGTCACAGGACTTTCCGTCGCGTTCGAAAACGTCTTTAAAACGGAGCCTTGGAATTCCGGTGGGTCTGATACCAGTGACGAGCTCGCTGTACAATGTGTCTTTGGGGATCCTGCCATCCTCCATGCGGTTCACATGGCGAAGCCATCTCAAGCGACGCTGACTCAGTAACTGTATAAGCTGGGGATGTTGGAGATAAAGGCCTGCCACCTGATGCCAAGTATTCTCTTGAGGCAGCGACGATGGAATGAATTGAGGCGTCGATCTTGGCTGACATACGTTGTCCAGGCCTCGCTGCCATAGAGCAAGGTACTGAGGTCACAGGCTTGATACACTCGGATTTTTGTGTTCCGTGTCAGTGCGCCGTTGTCCCACACTCTCTTGGACAGAGCAGTGGAAGCCTTCCCCATGCGCTTGTTGATTTCTGCATCTAGAGACAGGTTACTGGTGATAGTTGACCCTAGATGGGTGAAAACTGGAACCACGTCCAGAGCGTGGTCGCAGAAATTGATGGATGGAGCATTTCTGACGTCCTGTCCCATGATGTTCGTTTTCTTGAGGCTGATGGTTAGGCCAAATTCGTTGCGGCAGCCGCAAACCTGTCAATGAGTCTCTGCAGACACTCGTCAGTGTGAGATGTTAAAGCAGCATCGTCAGCATCGTCAGCAAAGAGAAGTTGCCTTATGAGGCCTTTCCGGACTCTTGGTTTCACTCTTGGACGGGCAAGGTTGAACAACCTGCCCGCTGACCTTGTGTGGAGGAAAATTCCTTCTTCTGAAGACTTGAAAGCATGTGAGAGCAGCAGGAGAAGAAAATCCCAAACAGTGTAGGTGCGAGAACACAGCCCTGTTTCACGCCACTCAGGATAGGAAAGGGGTCTGATGAGGCACTGCTATGCTGAATTGTGCCTTTCATATTGTCATGGAATGAGGTGATGATACTCAGTAGCTTTGGTGGACTTCTGATCTTTTCTAGTAGTCTGAAGAGACCACGTCTGCTGACGAGGTCAAAGGCTTTGGTGAGATCAATGAATGGAACGTAAAGCCGCATCTGTTGTTTGCGGCATTTCTCCTGTAGCTGGTGAAGGGAGAACAGCATGTGAACGGTCGATCTCTCTGCTCGAAAGCCACACTGTTCCTCAGGGTAGAAATGCTCGGCCAGATTCTGGAGCCTGTTTAAAGCGACTCGAGCGAAGACTTTCCCCACTATGCTGAGCAGGGAGATTCCACGGTAGGTGTTGCAGTCACCATGGTAGCCTTTGTTTTTATAGAGGGTGATGATATTGGCATCGCGCATGTACTGAGGGACTGTCCCTCTACCCAGCACAGGCAAAGCCTTTCATGGAGTGCTGAGAGTATAGCAGACTTGGCGCTTTTGATTATTTCAGGGGTAATTCCGTCCTTCCCAGGGGCTTTTCCGCTGGCTAGAAAATCGATGGCAACACTGTGTTCCGATATTGTTGGCTGTACGTCCAGCTCATCCATGACTTTCAGAGACTGGGCTGCATTGAGGGCGGTCTCAGTGACAACATTCTCCCTGGAGTACAGTTCGAGGTAGTGTTCCACCCAGCGGTCCATTTGCTTGCGTTGGCCAGTTTTTGTGTCCACGATTTAGATTTGAGGGGGGGCGATCTTCCTGATGGTTGGCCCAAAAGTTCTCTTAATGCTATCATACATTCCTCTGTTGTTTCTGGTGTCTGAGGCCAGCTGAATATGACTGCATAGGTGTTGCCAGTAGTTATTTGCTCAGCGCCTGGCTGTTCTTTGTGCAGTGCTTCTGGCTGCTTTAAGTGCTAAGGATGTTAACTCGCTGGAGGCTTTCTTGTAGTTCAACAGTGCAATGCGCTTAGCGGCTATGACAGGTTCCAGATTGAAACCAGTCTGCATTCCTCTTCACATGTTTGCCATAGGTGGTCATAGCTGACTCATAGACGGCGTCTCCGATGTGGGTCAACTTGGTCTCTGCATACCCTGTGGGAATGTTTTAAAGGCTTTTACAAGTGAATTTAGAAATTGTTGTAACAGCTGTGGATGAGAAATTCTGCTCATGTTGATGCGCGGGTGGCCTTTCTGCTGGGAATGATGCAACTTCTTTGGTTTGAGTCTAACCTTGCTGCACACCAGGGAGTGGTCGGTGTCGCAGTCCACACTGTGGAAGCTGCGTGTGACTTGAACACTGTTTAAGGAGGCTCACCTTGTGACTATGAGGTCCAGCTGGTGCCAACGACGCGATCTTGGGTCCCTCCATGAAACCTGGTGACAGGGTTTAGTGTGAAAGAACGAGTTGGTGATGCAGAGGTTATGATAGGTGCACAACTCAAGCAGTCTCTGTCCATTCTTATTCATCCTTCCAACGCAGGAGGGCCATGAGTCATGTTCGGCCCCAACCCTGGCTTTAAAGTCCCCCAGCAGGAATAGGTGTTCGGTGTTGGGGATGCTGCTAATGATATTATGGAGTTCCTCGTGGAACTGGTATTTAGCTTCAGGTGGGGAGCAGAGTGTTTGAGCATAGATGCTGAGTAGGTGTACTGGACCAGAGGCAGTGAGCAGTCGGATGGACAGTATGCATTCCGAGCCATTTGAGGGAGGCTCCATCATGCTGAGCAAGGAGTTTCTGATGGCGAAGCCCACTCCATGCTGTACTGGTTCTTCAGGCACCCAACCAGAAGAAGGTGTAGTCTTGCTCTGTTAGAGATCCGCTCGCAGGGAGGCGTCTCTCCTGAAGTGCTGCAATGTCCACATTGAGTCTACTGAGCTCGTTGTTGATGATGGCGGTCTTCCTAGAATCGTTGATTTGTGCAAGGTCTTCCGACAGGCCAGGTCACATAGTTCTGACGTTCCAGCTTGCAAAACGAAGGGCTGGTACCTTCTTTCCTTTTTTCGTGCTGTTTGGTGCGGTGTTGCAGTCCACTTTTCGGCAATGATACTGAGCGCCAAGCACCCATTGAAGCAAGTGGACTGTGGCGGGACAGAACCTTATTGACCGAGGGTGCCTGCTTTGAGGAGGGCGGGAGCTGTCCAGTGAGATGCAATGACCTCTCCCACAGACAAAGGCAAACCGTGGTGCCCAATCTCTATGCCAATTGAGCAGGACTTATAACCCGTAACTGCTGCCTTCCGCGTAGTTTCGGTCGCTGTGAGGCGACTACGGAGAGACCTTCATGGCGCATGCCTGAACGAATGTATGGAGGTTGAGAGTGGCCCAAGCAATCAATAGTGATAACAACTAATTTAACAATTAACCTGATATTATCCCCTGTGTATTAGTGATGACACCTAATTTAAGAATCAACCGGAATATTATACCCTGTGTATTCGTGATGACAGTTAATTCAACAATTAACCGGAATATTATACCCTGTGCATTAGTGAAGACATCTAATTTAACAATTAACCGGAATATTATACACTGTGCATTAGTGAAGACATCTAATTTAACAATTAACCGGAATATTATACCCTGTGTATTAGTGAAGACATCTAATTTAACAATTAACCGGAATATTATCCCCTGTGTATTAGTGATGATATCTAATTTAACAATTAACCGGAATATTATACCCTGTGTATTAGTGAAGACATCTAATTTAACAATTAACCGGAATATTATACCCTGTGTATTAGTGAAGACATCTAATTTAACAATTAACCGGAATATTATACCCTGTGCATTAGTGAAGACATCTAATTTAACAATTAACCGGAATATTATACACTGTGTATTAGTGAAGACATCTAATTTAACAATTAACCGGAATATTATACCCTGTGTATTAGTGAAGACATCTAATTTAACAATTAACCGGAATATTATACCCTGTGTATTAGTGAAGGCATCTAATTTAACAATTAACCGGAATATTATACCCTGTGCATTAGTGAAGACATCTAATTTAACAATTAACCGGAATATTATACCCTGTGTATTAGTGAAGACATCTAATTTAACAATTAACCGGAATATTATACACTGTGTATTAGTGACAACATCTAATTCAACAATTAACCTGAATATTGTACCTTGTGTAATAGTGATGACATCCAATTCAACCATTAACCTGAATATTATACACTATGTATAAGTGATGACATTTAATTTAACAATTAACGGGAATATTATACCTTGTGTATTAGTGATGACATCTAATTTAACAATTAACCTGAATATTATCCCCTGTGTTTAAGTGATGACATTTAATTTAACAATTAACCAGAATATTATAACCTGTGTATTAGTGATGACATCTAAATTAACAATTAAACGGAATATTATCCCCTGTGTATAAGTGATGACATTTAATTTAACAATTAACCAGAATATTATACCCTGTGGATAAGTCATGACAACAAATTTCAAAATTAACCAGAATATTATACACTGTGTATTGGTGATGACATCAAAGTTAACAATTAACCAGAATATTATACACTGTGTATTGGTGATGACATCAAAGTTAACAATTAACCAGAATATTATACACTGTGTAATAGTGATGACATCTAATTTAACAATAAACTGGAATATTATACACTGAGATTTAGTGATGATATCTAATTTAAAAATTAACCAGAATATTATGCACTGTGTATTCGTGATGACATCTAATTTAACAATTAACCACAATATTATCCCCTGTGCATTAGTGATGACATCGAATTTAACAACTAACCAGAATATTATACCCTGTGTATTAGTGATGACATCTAATTTTAAAATTAACCGTAATATTGTACACTGTGTATTCGTGATGACATCTAATTTAACAATTAACTGGAATATTATCCCCTGTTTATTAGTGATGATATCTAATTTAACAATTAACTGGAATATTATCACCTGTGTATTAGTGATGATATCTAATTTAACAATTCACCGGAATATTTTCCCCTGTGTATTAGTGATGACATCTAATTTAATAATTAACCAGAATATTATACCCTGTGTATTAGTGAAGACAACTAATTTAATAATTAACCGGAATATTTTTTCTTTCTTTCTTTCTTTTTTCTTCTTTTGGGCCTCCTTATCTCGAGAGACAATGGATACGCGCCTGGAGGTGGTCAGTGGTTTGTGAAGCAGCGCCCGGAGTGGCTATAAAGGCCAATTCTGGAGTGACAGGCTCTTCCACAGGTGCTGCAGAGAAATATTATACCCTGTGTATTAGTGATGACAGTTAATTCAACAATTAACCGGAATATTATACCCTGTGTATTAGTGAAGACATCTAATTTAACAATTAACCGGAAGGTTATGCCCTTTGTATTAGTGACAACATCTAATTCAACCATTAACCTGAATATTATACACTATGTATAAGTGATGACATTTAATTTAACAATTAACGGGAATATTATCCCCTGTGTATTAGTGATGACATCTAATTTAACAATTAACCTGAATATTATCCCCTGTGTTTAAGTGATGACATTTAATTTAACAATTAACCAGAATATTATACCCTGTGTATAAGTCATAACATCAAATTTCACCATCAACCAGATTATTAAACATTATTTATTAGCGATGACATCTAATTTGACAATTTGCCAGAATATTATAACCTGTGTAATAGTGATGACATCTAATTTAACTATTAACCGGAATATTATACCCTGTGAATCAGTGCTGACATCAAATTTAACATTTAACAAGAATATTATACACTATGTATTAGTGATGATATCTAATTTAACAATTAACCAGAATATTATCCCCTGTGTATTAGTGACGACATTTAATTTGACAATTAACCAGAATATTATACACTATGTATAAGTGATGACATTCAATTTAACGATTAACCATAATATTATATCTTGTGTAATAGTTATGACATCTAATTTAACAATTAACCTGAATATTATACCCTGTGAATAAGTCATGACAACAAATTTCAAAATTAACCAGAATATTATACACCGTGTATTGGTGATGACATCAAATTTAACAATTAACCAGAATATTATACCCTGTGTATTAGTGATGACATCTAATTATAAAATTAACCGTAATATTGTACACTGTGTATTCGTGATGACATCTAATTTAACAATTCACCGGAATATTTTCCCCTGTGTAGTAGTGATGACATCAAATTTAGCAATTAACCAGAATATTAAACACTGTGTATTAGCGATGACATCTAATTTGACAATTAACGAGAATATTATACCCTGTGTAATAGTGTTGACATCTAATTTAACCATTAACCAGAATGTTATCCTTTGTCTATTAGTGATGATATCTGATTTAACATTCACCCAGAATACTATACCCTGTGTATTACTGATGATATCTAATTTAACAATTAACTGGAATAATATCCCCTGAGTACTCGTGATGACATCTAAATTAGCAATTAAACGGAACATTATGCCCTGTGTATTAGTGATGACATCACATGTAACATTTAACAAGAATATTATATCCTGTGTATTAAAGATGACATCTAATTTAACAATTAACCAGAATATTATCCCCTCTGTATTATTGATGACATCTAATTTAACAATTAACCAGAATATTATACCCTGTGCATCAGTGATGACATCAAATGTAACATTTAACCAGAATATTATATCCTGTGTATTAAAGATGACATCTAATTTAACATTTAACCTGAATATTATATCCTGTGTATTAAAGATGACATCTAATTTAACAATTAACCAGAATATTATATCCTGTGTATTATTGATGACATCTAATTTAACAATTAACCAGAATATTATACCCTGTGCATCAGTGATGACATCAAATGTAACATTTAACCAGAATATTATATCCTGTGTATTAAAGATGACATCTAATTTAACAATTAACCAGAATATTATATCCTGTGTATTATTGATGACATCTAATTTAATTAACTGGAGTATTACGCACTGTGTATTCGTGTTGACATCTCATTTAACCATTAACCGCAATATTATACCCTGTGTATTAGTGATGACAACTAATTTAGCAATTAACCAGAATATTATGCACTGTGTATGAGTGATGACACCTAATTTAACAATTTACCAGAATATTGTTCTCTGCATAAGGGATGACATCTGATTTAACAATTAACCAGAACATAATACTCTATACATTAGTGATGACATCTCATTTAATAACCAGAATATTGTGCATTGTATTAGGGATGAAATCTAATTCAACAATTAACGGGAATGTTATACACTGTGTATTAGTGACTGCAAAAAAAAAACCCTTAGCAAATGCAATCACCTCTAAGTTTGCCAAAAGATGCTTCACCTCCCGAAGGACATGGATGAGCTTTCCAGACGTCGATGGTGGGCACTGAGGAAATGGCTTATTACCTGCACCAGCTTCCCACCCCTCCCCCCCTTTACCCCCTTCCACCCCCCGTCCCCTTCCCTGCTCCATCCTCTCAGCTCACCCCCTCACAACCCCGTCCCAGCCCGCCCCCCCGCACCATCTTCACCCCGCACCCCCTTCCCCTGCACCCCCCCACCCCCCTACAGCCCCCTTCCCTGCTCCCCCTCGCACTCCCCTCCCACCCCCTCCCTCTACCCCTCCCCCTTGCATCCCCTCCTCCCGCCGGCACCATACAACACCTGTGTAGGGGCCCTAACAACCCCACTGCCTTGTGGGCGTCTCGGGAGAGACCAAGGCCAAGGGAGTAAACCCTAACAGAAATTCCGGAGTGGAACCCCGTAGGCGGTTATGTGTCACCTTTGGCATGTTTCCGGCAGTTCCTGCAGCCATACTGGTGCCAAACGTCGTGTCCTGCACTCCTTTGGACCCCACCAGAAAGGCCGAGAGGGGGGTTTTGATGACTGGGCAACTCTCAACCTCCATATATTTGCCCAGGCATGCGCCATGGAGAGGTCACTCCATAGTTGCCTCACAGAGACTGGCACAACACGGAAGGCAGTATTTACGGGTTATAAGTCCAGATAAATTGGCGTAGAAAATGGGCGCCGCCTTTGTCGGTGGGAGAGGTCATTGCACCTCACTGGACAGCTACCGCCCGCCTCAAACCGGGCAGCCCCCGGTCAATAAGGTTCTGTCCCGCCACAGTCTGCTTGCTTCAATGGGTGCTTGGAGCTCAGGGTCATTGCCCGAAAGGTGGACTGATACACCGCACCAAACAACATGAAATAAGGAAAGAAGGTACCAGCCCTTCGCTTTGCAAGCTGTAACGTCAGAACTATGTGTCCTGGCCTGTCGGAAGACCTTACAAAAATCAACGATTCTCGGAAGACCGCCATCATTAACAACGAGCTCAGTAGACTCAATGTGGACATTGCAGCACTTCAGTAGACTCGCCTCCCCGCGAGTGGATCTCTAGCAGAGCAAGACTACACCTTCTTCTGGCAGGGCAGGGATCCTGAAGAACCAAGACAGCATGGAGTGGGCTTCGCCATCAGAAACTCCTTGCTCAGCATGATAGAGACTCCCTCAAATGGCTCGGAACGCATACTGTCCATCCGACTGCTCACCACCTCTGGTCCAGTACACCTACTCAGCATCTATGCTCCAACACTCTGCTCCCCGCCTGAAGCTAAAGACCAGTTCTATGAACAACTCCATAATATCATTAGCAGCATCCCCAACACCGAACACCTATTCCTGCTGGGGGACTTTAATGCCAGGGTTGGGGCCGACCATGACTCATGGCCCTCCTGCCTTGGGCGTTATGGCGTTGGAAGGATGAATGAGAACGGGCAGAGACTACTTGAGTTGTGTACCTATCATAACCTCTGCATCACCAACTCGTTCTTTCACACTAAACCCTGTCACCAGGTTCCATGGAGGCACCCAAGATCGCGTCGTTGGCACCAGCTAGACCTCATTGTCACAAGGCGAGCCGCCTGAAACAGTGTTCAAATCACACGCAGCTTCCTCAGTGCGGACTGCGACACCGACCACTCCCTGGTGTGCAGCAATGTTAGACTCAGACCAAAGAAGTTGCATCATTCCAAGCAGAAGGGCCACCCGCGCATTAACACGAGCAGAATTTCTCACCCACAGCTGTTACAATAATTTCTAAATTCACTTGTAACAGCCCTTCAAAACACTCCCAGAGGGGATGCTGAGACCAAGTGGGCCCACATCAGAGACGCCATCTATGAGTCAGCTTTGACCACCTGCGGCAAAAGTGCGAGGAGGAATGCAGACTGGTTTCAATCTCATAATGAAGAGCTGGAACCTGTCATAGCCGCTAAGTGCATTGCACTGTTGAACTACAAGAAAGCCCCCAGCGATTTAACATCCGCAGCACTTAAAGCAGCCAGAAGTACTGCACAAAGAACAGCTAGGCGTTGCGCAAACGACCACTGGCAACACCTATGCAGTCATATTCAGCTGGCCTCAGACACCGGAAACATCAGAGGAATGTATTTTGGCATGAAGAGAGCTCTTGGGCCAATCATCAAGAAGATCACCCCACTCAAATCTAAATCGGGGAACATAATCACTGACCAACGCAAACAGATGGACCGCTGGGTTGAGCACTACCTATAACTGTATTCCAGGGAGAATGCTGTCACTGAGACTGCCCGCAATGCAGCCCAGCCTCTACCAGTCATGGATGAGCTGGACCTACAGCCAACCAAATCGGAACTCAGTGATGCCATTGATTGTCTAGCCAGCGGAAAAGCCCCTGGGAAGGACAGCATTACCCCTGAAATAATCAAGAGTGCCAAGCCTGCTATACTCTCAGCACTACATGAACTGCTATGCCTGTGCTGGGACGAGGGAGCAGTACCCCAGGACATGCGCGATGCCAATATCATCACCCTCCATAAAAACAAAGGTGACCGCGATGACTGCAACAACTACCGTGGAATCTCCCTGCTCAGCATAGTGGGGAAAGTCTTTGCTCGAGTCTCTCTGAACAGGCTCCAAATCTGGCCGAGCACATCTACCCTGAGGCACAGTGTGGCTTTCGTGCAGAGAGATCGACCATTGACATGCTGTTATCCCTTCGTCAGATACAGGAGAAATGCCGTGAACAACAGATGCCCCTCTACATTGCTTTCATTGATCTCACCAAAGCCTTTGACCTCGTCAGCAGACGTGGTCTCTTCAGACAACTAGAAAAGATTGGATGTCCACCAAAGCTACTAAGTATCATCACCTCATTCCATGACAATATGAAAGGCACAATTCAACATGGTGGCTCCTCATCAGAGCCCTTTCCTTTCCTGAGTGGTGTGAAACAGGGCTGTGTTCTCGCACCCACACTTTTTGGTATTTTCTTCTCCCTGCTGCTTTCACATGCGTTCAAATCCTCTGAAGAAGAAATTTTCCTCCACACAAGATCAGGGGACAGGTTGTTCAACCTTGCCCGTCTAAGAGCGAAGTCCAAAGTACGGAAAGTCCTCATCAGGGAACTCCTCTTTGCTGACGATGCTGCTTCAACATCTCACACTGAAGAGTGCCTGCAGAGTCTCATCGACAGGTTTGCAGCTGCCTTCAGTGAATCTGGCCTAACCATCAGCCTCAAGAAAACGAATATCATGGGGCAGGACGTCAGAAATGCTCCATCCATCAATATTGTCGGCCACGCTCTGGAAGTGGTTCAAGAGTTCACCTACCTAGGCTCAACTATCACCAGTAACATGTCTCCAGGTGCAGAACTCAACAAGCGCATGTGAAAGGCTTCCACTGCTATGTCCAGACTGGCCAAGAGAGTGTGGGAAAATGGCGCACTGACACGGAACACAAAGTTCCGAGTGTATCAAGCTTGTGTCCTCAGTACCTTGCTCGATGGCAGCGAGGCTTGGACAATGTACGTCAGCAAAGAGCGACGTCTCAATTCATTCCATCTTCGTTGCCTCCGGAGAATACTTGGCATCAGGTGGCAGGACCATATCTCCAACACAGAAGTCCTCGAGACGGCCAACATTCCCTACATATACACCCTACTAATCCAGCGGCGCCTGAGATGGCTTGGCCATGTGAGCCGCATGGAAGATGGCAGGATCCCCAAGGCCAGATTGCACAGCGAGCTCGCCACTGGTATCAGACCCACCGACCGTCCATGTCTCCGCTTCAAAGATGTCTGCAAACGCGACATGACGTCTTGTGACATTGATCACAAGTCGTGGGAGTCAGTTGACAGCGTTCACCAGAGCTGGCGGGCAGTCATAAAGGCGAAGATAATGTGTGGCGAGTCGAAGAGACTTAGCAGTTGGGAGGAAAAAAGTCAAACGCGCAAGGGGAGAGGCAACTGTGTAACAGCACCGACAAACATTTTTTTCTGCAGCACCTGTGGAAGAGCCTGCCAGTCTGGAATTGGCCTTTATTGCCACTCCAGGCGCTGCTCCACAGACCACTGACCACCTCGAGGCGCTTACCCATTGTCTCTCGAGATAAGGAGACCAAAGGAACAGTGAAACAGGGTTCGTAAACTATTAGCTGGGTATGGGTATTTACCAAGGATCAAACAGCAATAATGAGATGCTATTGAATGAAAAAGACAGTCATAGAGTCATCGAGTTATACAGCATAGAAACAGGCCTTTTTGCCCATCATGTCTGTGTCGGCCATCAAGCACCTAACTATTCTCATCCCATTTTCCAGCACTTGGCCCGTAGCGTTGTATGCTATGGCGTTTCAAATGCTCATCTAAATACTTCTTCAATGTTGTGAGGGCTCCTGTCTCTACCACCTCTTCAGGCAGTGCGTTCCAGATTCCAACCACCCTCTGGGTGAAAAATGTTTTCCTCAAATCCCCTCGAAACCCCCTCACCTTACCTTAAATCTATGCCCCCTGGTTCTTGACTCCTCCGCTAAGGGAAAAAAGATTCTTCCTGTCTAACCTATCATTGCTCCTCACAATCTTGTATCCCTCAATCATATCTCCCATCAGCCTTCTCTGCTCTAATGAAACATCCCTAGCCTTTTCAGTCTCTCTTTTTAACCTCTCTTTACTGAATTAATAGTTGGACATAGAGTCTCACCAGGAAAACTAACATCAGCGAATAGCAAATAGTACAACCGAGAACAGCCATATATATCCTAATTCCTAAAGATAGCATATGGTTGTTTCAATATGCAGGTTGAAGCTCGCAGGTCATACTCTTCCAAACTTTTCTCTCAGACGTTGATCCATTCTCTCCCTCCCTGAAGAGCGGCTCATTACATGACTGTCCCCGAGCTGATGCTCTCACTGACGATTTGGGAGAAACATTGCATTCAAACTCTGATTCATAGCAAAGACATTCAATTGGGCCCCAAGGCAGCAGATAGAAATTGTAACTTCCCGGATATAAGTTGACTAACTGTCACACTGGTTGAAACTGCACAGCACAATGGTTACGTTGATTCAATAGTGTCCACATCTGCCTGTGGATTCTGTACAGGGCAATGCTTGTATTTGAAAAATAATGCCTCCCTCTGCTACTCAACAGTGCACAGTTCATTGGCTGTGTTTAAACAGTAATATCTCACTCTACTTGTGGATTCGCAATTCACTATTTACAGTTATAGAGATGGTGAATGCTGAAGACTGCAAGGCGTAATTTGATACCTTAATATCTCCCTCCATTGGTGAATGCTGGTTTATACCTCAGTTGTGGAATTCTGCACAGTGAACTGGCTGCACTTGCACAGTGATATCCTCATCCCCTTTTGAATACTGGACACGAAATTGTTCATACCCATACAATAATGCCTACATGCACTGGTAGATTTTCCTCCATAAACGGTGTCAATGGCTCCAACTGATGCAGCATGCGCTTTCTCATCAGGGACTATACACTCATCCTGGACTTCTAAACTGCTTCAAGATCAAGGCAAGAAATGCACACAACATCCAGAGAGTGAAGCATAAACCAGTTAGTGGTCCACAAATCATAACCTTATAGTGTCCATAAATTGATCTCCTTACATACAAACTCAATGAATTCATACAAATAGACCCAACCCATAAACTGAATCTATACATTAGATGACCTGCGATTCATCCACTGAACACCTCTCCAAAGATGACACGTCGACAACGAAGTATATAACCGTCCAAACTGATCTGAATTGTGATTGGCTCTCTTCTCTTCTATTAGTCCTGGATGCGTATCTCTATCAGGAAACTTCCCAAGTTTTCGATGCCTCATCACTTCCACATGGAGCAAACTGTTTTCCATTCGTTCATCCCTTTTTTCTGTTTCTGCTGAATAGGCCCTTCAGAAGATGGTGAGCCCTACCAACAACACCAATATGTACTCTCACCCCATCAGTGTTCAGCAGGCACCAGCTCAGGGACCCAGGGCAAATTGGCAAATTGGATCCAAAATTGGCTTAGTTGCAGGAAACAGCGGGTAATGGTCGTGAGTTGTTTTAGCGAGTGGAAGCCTGTAACCAGTGGTGTACCACATGGGTCGGTGCTAGGGCCCTTGTTGTTTGTCGTACACATTAATGATTTATACGTGCATATAGGAGGTATGATAAGTAAGTTCGCGGCTGACACGAAAATTGATGGTGTTGTAAATATTGAGGAGGAAAGCCTTAGATTACAGGATGATATAAATGGGCTGGTAAGATGGGTGGAGCAGTGGCAAATGGAATTTAATCCTGAGACGTGTAAGGTGATGCATTTTGGGAGGACTAACAAGGCAAGGGAATATACAACGGATGGTAGGACCCTAGGAAGTACAGAAGGTCAGAGGGACCTTCGTGTACTTGTTCATATATCACTGAAGACAGCAGCACAGGTAGATAAGGTGGTTAGGAAGGAATATGGGATACTTGCCTCTATTAGCCGAGGCATATAATATAAGAGAAGGGAGGTTATGATGGAGCTGTGTATAACGCTAGTTAAGCCACAGCTGGAGTACTGTGTACAGTTCTGGGCACCACACTATTGGAGGGATGTGATTGCACTGGGGAAGGTGCAGAGGAGATTAACCAGGATGTTGCCTGAGCTGGAACATTTCAGCTATGAAGAGAGACTAAAAAGGCTATGGTTGTTTTCTTTTGCGCAGAGAAGGCTGAGAGGGGACATGATTCAGGTATACAGAATTATGAGGGGCATTGATAGGTTAAATAGGAAGAGACATTTTCCCTTTGCAGAGGGGTCAAGAACCAGGCGGCACAGATTTAAGTTAAGGGGAAGGAGGTTTCGAGGGGATTTGAAGACTTTTTTTCACCCAGAAGGTGGCTGAAATGTGGAACGCACAGCCTGAAGGGGCGGGAGAGGCAGGAACCCTCGCAAGATTTAAGAAGTATTTAGATGAGCACTTGAAACGTCTTAGCATGCAAGGCTACAGCCCAGCTGCTGGAAAATGGGATTAGAATAGTTAGGTGCCTGATGGATAGCACAGAAACGATGGGCCGAAGGGCCTGTTAGACTCACTGGCCTGTAGTTACCTGGTCTATCCCTGCTACCCTCCTTCGCTGTACCACATTCGCAGTCCTCCAGTCCTCTGGCACTTCTCCAGCGGCCTGAGAGGATTTGAAAGAAGCTGCTGCTTTATGGCTAAGTTTGTGAAGGTGTCCATATGTGTATTTCTGGTGCAAGGAATGAGTTTCCTGTGGTCTACAATCGAGCATGCATATATTTAATATATACTTATTGTACTTATAAGATAGGATACAAAATGAGAGGAAAAGGTAGTAAAAAGGCTGGTTAGCTTAGGGTTGATAAGGCACCTGGTCTAGATGGCAAGTTTCCCACGCTGCTAAAGGAAATGGGAATGCCGATAATGCCAATATTCCCTGCATATGGCGGAGGAGGAAGGTGCCAGAGGATTGAAGAGTGGCAAATGTGACACCCTTATTCAAGGAAGTGTGTATGGGCAATCCTAGAAACTACAGGCCAGTTATGTGAACATCGGTGGTGAGGAAGGTTTTAGAAATAAAAATCTAGGGGAACAATCCACACACACTTGGAGAGGTTCGAATTAATTAAGGATGTTTCGAAGGCAGATTTTGCTTGACTAATCTGAGTATATTGTTTTGATGAAATAACAGAGAAGGTTGATGAAAGGAATGCGGTGTATGTTGTTTATATGGATATAAAGAAAGTGTTTAGTAAGGTACCACATAAAGGTTGGTGAAGAAAATTACGGTTCACAGAATGGGAGATTCAGTGTCCAATGAGATCAAAAATTGTCTTTAGGATATGATTGTTTTCCACACTGGAGGATGGTTGACAGTGGTGTTCCCCAAGGGTCAATGTGGGGACCACTGTTTACTTAAAAAGCAAAATACCGAAGTTGCTGGAAATCTGAAATAAAAACAAGAAATACTGGAAATAGTTAGCAGGTTTGGCAGCATCTGTGGAGAGAGAATCAGAGTTACCGTTTCAGTTCAGTGCTCATTCATTAACATTAACTCTGCTTCTCTCTCCACAGATGATGCCAGACCGTCTGAACATTTACAGCATTTCTTGTTTTTATTACCACTGTTTTCTTGTTTTGCTATACATAAATTACGTGGATCTTGGAATACAGAGTAGAATCTCAAAATTTTCCGATGACATCAAACCTGGAAGTGTGGCAGTGAGGATGATATGAACCGCCTGCAACAGGGCATAGACAGGCTCGCAGAATGGGCAGAGAGGTGGCAGATGCAATTCAATACTGACAAGTGTGAGTTGATGCATTTTGGAAGAAAGAATGCGAAGAGGCAATATATACTTAATGGCACAGTTCTAAACAGTTTTAAGAAAAGGAGGGACCGGGGGGTTCATGTGTATCGATCTTTGAAGGTAGCAAGACACATTGAGAGAGTGATCAGTAAAGCATATGGGATACTGGGCTTCCTAAATAGAGGCATTGAGTACAAAATAAGCGAGGTTATGCTGAACACCTTTAAAGCTCTGGTTAGGCTCCACCCGGAGTATTGTGTTCAGTTCTTGTCACCACACTTTAGGAAGGATGTGACGGTTTGAGAGGGTGCAGAGGAGATTTATGCGAATGGTCCCAGAGATGGGGGATTTTAGTTACAAGGTTAGGTTGGATATGCTGGGCTGTTCTCCTTAGAACAAAAAAGATTGCTGGGAGAATTAATAGAAGTGTACAAGGTTATGATAGACCTGGAAAGTTAGAGAAGGAAAAACTGATCCCATCAACTAATGGTAGCAGGACGAAGGAACAAAGCCTGGAGGCTTTCGATAAGATATACAGGCGAAACAGGATTCGAAACTTATTTACGCAGCGGGTGATAATGATGTGGATCTCGCTGCCCACAAGTGTGATGGAAGAAGAGACAATCAATGACTTCAAATGCAAATGGGATGGGAACTTGAAGGAAATAAATGTACAGGACTATGGGGATTGGGTGGGGGGAGTGGGACTGATTGGATAGCTCTGTCAAGAGCCAGCATGGACGCGATGTGCTGATATACCATATTAAACTGCTTGATCTCTCCATCCCACTTTTAATACACTCCTTAAAACCTCCCTCTTTGATCAAGCTTGTGGTCATTTGCGCCAATATCTCTTTATGAGTCTCAGTGACATTTGTTGCTTGATAATGCCCCTGTGAAGTGCCTTGGAACATTTCGCTACCTTAAGGTCACTGTATAAAAACAAGCTGGTGTACTGTACAATGGCTGCTCCGGATTTGTCTTCTGTTGAAACCTGTAATTCCACTGAATTCCAATTTGACAGGTGTTAGCAGTTCCCTACTACCATGCCCAAGTAGCTGTGCTTCACGTGTGAACTTTCACAATGACTGGTTGCAGGATATTCAACTACGTAGGAATTTACTGCCAATTCCATTCTGCATCTGAAGTGCACACACGCCCACTTACTGGGCAGCCAGGCTTGTGTCACATGGTGTGTTTACACAGTGTCGAAGATTCACTCGCCTGTATAATCGACAAGCTGTTCGTTGTAGGGTCAACATGAAGGTACCTCATTTTGGTTGGTATCTACACTATTACAGGCATATTTCCAGTGCCCAGCTACCCCATGTTTGCCATCCACCTCTCCCATTCGAAGACTATACATGGGTTGGGGGTTGAGGGGCGTTGAGTGATAGGGATGTTTGAGTGGTGGTTGCTGATGCAATTGACTTTATTTCGAAAAGCCAGTTTCATTGGGAGTCCACTGGCAGCGATCTGGAGGCCTGGATACCTCATCACTCTCAATATAGTGGCTTTCAGTGCGACAATGGGTCCTTTCTGAGTCGGGGAAGAAGCACAGGTAGTCCACACCCCTAGTTCTGGCCCTCTTGGGATAATTTGCCTTGTAAAGGCTAGAAGAAGGTTTTGCACCACCGTGTGAGCAAACCGGTCACTCCTACAGTTCGTGTAATTGGACCCCTCCGGTAGGTCATACCAGAATTAGAGCCCATCTCTTGGCCATCATATTTTACAGAGATACAATGGTGAGATGCTGTGGTTGATTTCTGTTCCAGATTCCATGCTGGATGCGGCCGTGTTTTCCGCTGGTGCCTATTGATCAAAACAAATGATTACGAGGGGCTGGAGATTAAATCTAACAAGTATTTTCAAACCCAGGGCAGCATGTACAAGGTCAGCCGTATGGAGACCGCCGCATCTACAGTCATCAACCAGAATGAAGACGATGCTGATGAGATCGACAAAGTAACACACTTGGCGCTGGACCTGACCTCCAAAGGGTCTTCACGTAGCACCCAAAGATTGGGCCCGAATCCTCCAGTGTCCACTGTAGGCCAGATTCCTACTAAATGGTAAGTTCTAACGTACTGCCCCAATCTATAATGTTCCAAGTGATCGCATTATTCAAAACAGACAGCTGCCAATGTTCAGACACTAGGAGGTTATCACCTACATAATGTATTGCAATACATATCAGCTTGGTGCTACTTCACACTTAGCAACTGGTGGATCTGAATCAAAATGTAAGCATTAATGTGGGCCTCACCAGTTCAATCCTGTAGCTCACAAACTGTCTCTTGAACACAGTGCTTATAAAGTAAAAACAAGAAATGCTGGAACCACTCAGCAGGTCTGGCAGTATCTGTGGAAAGAGAAACAGAGTTAACGTTTCGGGTCAGTGACCCTTCTTCGGAACGAGCAAATATTAGAAATGTTAGAGGTTATAAGCAAGTGAGCCGAGGGTGGGGCAAGATATAACAAAGGAGAAAGTGTAGATTGGACAAGGCCACATAGCTGACCAAGAGGTCATGGAGCAAAGGCAATCAAGATGTTAATGATGTGTTGAAAGACAAAGCATTAGTACAGATAGGGTGTTAACGAACTGAGGATTGAATAGCAGCAAGTACAAACATGAAAATAAAACGGTGAGTAAGCAAACTGAACAACCGACAATTAAATGAAATTAATAAAAGAAAGAAATTGTAAAAAATGTAAAAAATAAAAAAATAACTAAATAAAAGTAAAATGGGGGCCCGTCATGGTCTGAAGTTATTGAACTCTGAGATGTGAGCATGAGTGGTTCCAACATTTCAACACCCCGCCCCGCTGCTCACATCTCTATCCTGGGCTTGCTGCAGTGTTCTGCTGAACATCAACGCAAGCTTGAGGAACAGCATCTCATTTTCCGTTTAGGCACACTGCAGCCTGCCGGACTGAACATTGAGTTCAATAATTTCAGTGCATGAAGGGCCCCTCATTTTACTTTTATTTAGTTATTTTTTCTTTTTTACATTTTTTACAATTTTTTTTCTTTTTAAAATTTCATTTGATTGTAGGTTGTTCCGTTTGCTTACCCACTGTTTCTTTTCATGTTTGTACTTGCTGCTATTCAATCCTCAGTTCGTTAACACCCTATCTGTACTAATGCTTTGTCTTTCAACACAACATTAGCATATTGATTGCCTTTGCTCCATGACCTCTTGGTCAGCTATGTGGCCTTGTCCAATCTACACCTTCTCCTTTTTTATCTATTGCCCCTCCCCCGGCTCACTTGGTTATAACCTCTAACATTTCTAATATTTGCCAGTTCCGAAGAAGGGTCACTGACCCGAAACGTTAACTTTGTTTCTCTTTCTACAGATGCTGCCAGACCTGCTGAGCGGTTCCAGCATTTCTTGTTTTTATTTCAGGTTTCCAGCATCCGCAGTATTTTGCTTTTGCTAATAAAGTACTTGTCCATTGATGTTGAGAACTCTTGTTTGGAAAGTGCTAGCTTAGCTAACACCACAAATCGCGCCCCCTCCAACCCTCAAGTGGCAAGACTGTAAAACCCCCATCACCAGCACCATCCTCAAGCAATAGGCTTGTAAAATTCTTCTGCTGACCACCAAACGTGTAGACTTCTGCCATCTTCGTTTGGCACCCAGTATGCAACGCAACCCAAGACTTCACAACGTCATGAGCGACCATTTTCAAAACTGATCCTCCAAATGACTCAAAGAAATACATCGGGTTAAGGTTCTCACAACAACACCAACAGACCCTGTTCCAAATAGCTACACGAGTTTACCAACTAATGGTAAAAAGACAATAAGATCATTGAGGTCCAAAGCATTAAGTTCTGGTGCAGGAATCTGATCCAATACAATGATTAAAACTATTCTGATTATTGTCACCATGGTTAACATTGTGTCGAACAGGCTGCCGAATCAGACAGCGTCAGAAGTATTTGAGTGATGACATGCATCTCATCAATTCATCTGAGATAGGCAATAGAAAACAAATGTAGTGAGATGTCGTGGATGTGAGATATGGAGAATGTGTGATAAGGGGGATGTCTGATAAGTGAGAAGTGTGATAAGCGGAATGTGAAATAAGGGCGATGTGAGAGAAGGGGATGTGAAATAAGGGCGATGTGTGATAAGGGGAATATGTGATAAGGGGGATGTGAGATAAGGGAGATGTGTGATAAGGAATATGTGTGATAAGGGCGATGTGAAATAAGAGCGATGTGTGATAAGGGGGACGTGTGATAAGGGGGATGTGTGATAAGCGGAATGTGAAATTAGGACGATGTGAGAGAAGCGGATGTGAAATAAGGGCGATGTGTGATAAGGGGAATATGGGATAAGGGGGATGTCTGATAAGGGGTTTGTGTGATAAGGAGGATGTGTGATAAGCGGAATGGGAAATAAGGGCGATGTGTGATAAGGGGGATGTGTGTTAAGGGGATGTGTGATAAGGGGATGTGAAATAAGGGCGATGCGAGGTATGGGGGAAGTGAGAAAAGGGGATGTGAAATCAGGGCGTTGCGACATAAGGGGGATGTGAGATAAGGAGAATGTGCGATATGGGTAAAGTGTGATAAGGGGATGTGAAATAAGGGCGATGTGAGTTAAGGGGGATGTGAGATAAGGGGGATGTGTGTTAAGGGGGATATACGATAAGGGGGATGTTTGATAAAGGTGTTTGAAATAAAGGCGATGTGTGCTAAGGGTGATGTGTGTTAAGGGGGATGTGTGTTTATGGGGATGTGTGTTAAGGAGGTGTGTGATAATGGATGTGAAATAAGGGCGATGCGAGATAAG
Organism: Heterodontus francisci; assembly: GCF_036365525.1. Taxonomy (NCBI): domain Eukaryota; kingdom Metazoa; phylum Chordata; class Chondrichthyes; order Heterodontiformes; family Heterodontidae; genus Heterodontus; species Heterodontus francisci. The sequence goes on along the minus strand of NC_090392.1, from coordinate 5,589,377 downwards.
GGGGTGTGTGACAAGTGGAAGTGTGATAAGGGGGGTGTTTGATAAGGGGATCTGAAATAAGGGCGATGTGAAATAAGGGCGATGTGAGATCAGGGGGATGTGGAATAAGGGCGATTTGAGATAAGGGAGATGTGTGATAAGGACTATGTGTGATAAGGGCGATGTGAAATAAGAGTGATGTGTGATAAGGGGGACGTGTGATAAGGGGGATGTGTGATAAGCGGAATGTGAAATAAGGATGATGTGAGAGAAGCGGATGTGAAATAAGGGCGATGTGTGATGGGGGGATGTGTGTAAAGAGGATGTGTGTTAAGGGGGATGTGTGTTAAGGGGACGTGTGATAAGGGGATGCGAAATAAGGGTGATGCGAGATAAGGGGGAAGTGAGAAAAGGGGAAGTGAAATCAGGGTGTTGCGACATAAGGGAGATGTGAGATAAGGAGAATGTGCGATATGGGTAAAGTGTGATAAGGGGATGTGAAATAAGGGCGATGTGAGTTAAGGGGGATGTGAGATAAGGGGGATGTGTTTTAAAGGGGGTGTGTGATAAGGGGCATGTGAGTTAAGGGGGAAAGATGATAAGGGGGATGTTTGATAAAGGTGTTTGAAATAAAGGCGATGTGTGCTAAGGGTGATGTTTGTTAAGGGGGATGTGTGTTAAGGAGGTGTGTGATAAAGGAATGTGAAATAAGGGCGATGCAAGATAAGGGGGGTGTGTGAGAAGTGGATGTGTGATAAGGGGGGTGTTTGATAAGGGGATCTGAAATAAGGGCGATGTGAAATAAGGGCGATGTGAGATCAGGGGGCTACGGAATAAGGGCGATGTGAGATAAGGGCGATGTGAGATCAGGGGGCTACGGAATAAGGGCGATGTGAGATAAGGGGTATGTGTGATAAGGGGGATGTGTGTTAAGGGGATGTGTGCTAAGGGTGATGTTTGTTAAGTGGGATGTGTGTTAAGGAGGTGTGTGATAAAGGAATGTGAAATAAGGGCAATGCGAGATAAGGGGTGTGTGTGAGAAGTGGAAGTGTGATAAGGGGGGTGTTTGATAAGGGGATCTGAAATAAGGGCGATGTGAAATAAGGGCGATGTGAGATCAGGGGGATGTGTAAACAGGGGATGTGTGATAAGGGGAGTGTGAGATGAGGGGATGTGAAATAAGGGCGATGTGTGATAAGGATGATGTGTAAACAGGGGATGTGTGATAAGGGAATGTGTGATAAAGGTTATGTGAGATAGGGGGAAGGTGAGATACGGGGATGTGAAATAAGGGCGATTTGAGTTAAGGGGGTTGTGAGATAGGTGGTGGTGTGAGACGGGGGATGTCTGATAAGGGCGATGTGTGATAATGGGGATGCATGATCAGGGGGATGTGTGCTAAGGGGGATGTGTGTTAAGGGGATGTGTGTTTAGGTGGATGTGAGATAAGGGGATGCGAAATAAGGACGATGTGCTCTAAGGGGGATGCGTGATAAGGAAGATGTGAAATAAGGGCGATGTGTGCTATGGAGGACGTGTGAGAAGGGGGATGTGTGATAAGGGGATGTATGATCAGGGGATGTGAAATTAGGCCGAAATGATATAAGGGGGTTGTGAGAAAAGGGGATGTGAAATACGGGCGTTGAGAGATAAGGGGGATGTGTGATTAGGGGATTTGTAATAAAGGTGAGGAAAGATAAGGGGATTGAAATAAGGACGATGTGCGATAAGGGGGATGTGAAATAAGGGGAATGTGTGACAGGGGATGTGAAATAAGGGCGATGTGAGTTAAGGGGAATGTGTGATAAGGGTGATCTGTGTTTAGGGGATGTGAGTTAAGGGGGATGTGCGTTAACGGGATGTGTGATAATGGGATTTGAAATAAGGTAGATGCGAGATAATGGGGATCTGTGATAAGGGGACGTGAAATAAGTGCGATGAGAGATAAGGGGGACATGTGATAAGGGGGATGTGAGTTCAGGGTGATGTTTGATAAGGGGATGTGTGATAAGTGGCATGTGAGATAAGGGGATGTGAAATAAGGGGTAGGTGAGATACGGGAATTTGAAATAAGGGCGATGAGAGTTAAGGGGGTTGTGAGAGAACGGAGGGTAAGATAAGGGGGTTGTGTGATGAGGGCGATGTGTGATAAGGGGGATGTGTGAAAAGGGGGATGTGAAATAAGGGGGATGTGTGATGAGTGCGATGTGAGGTACGGGGGATGAGAGATAAGGGAGATGCGTGATAAGGGGGTGTGAAATTAGGGCGTTGTGAGATAAGGGGGATGCTAGGTAAAAGGGATGTGCGGTAAGGGTAAAGTGTGATAATGGTGATGTGTGATAAGGGTGATGTGAATTAAGGGCGATGTGAGGTAAGGTGTCTGTGAGTTAAGGCCGATGTGCGATAAGGGTAAAGTGTGATAAGGGTGATGTGTGATAGGGGGATGTGAGATATGGACGATGTGAATTGAGGGGATGTGAGAAAAGGGGGATGTGTGTTATGAGGGATGTATGATAATTGGGATGTGAGATAACCGGGATGTGTGATAAGGGGTACGTGTGATAAGGGGGCTGTGTGTTAAGGGGATGTGTGTTAAGGGGATGTATGATAAGGGTGATGTGTGGTAAGGGTGATGTGTGCTAACGGGATGTCTGATAACGGGGATGTGCGATAAGGGCGATCTCTGATAAGGGGGATGTGTGATAAGGGGGATGTGAGATAAGGGGATGTGAAATAAGGGCGATGTGAGTAAGGGGGCTGTGAGATAAGGGGGGTGTAGTGATAAGGGTGAGGCGTGATATGAGTGATGTGTGTTAAGGGGGATGTCTGATAAGGGGTCTTGAGGTAAAGTTGATGTGATGTAAGGGGATGTGGGATAAATGTAAAGTGGAATAAGGGTGATGTGAGATAAGGGGACGTGTGATAGGGGCGATGTGAGATAAGGGGTGTGTGAGATAACTGGGATATGTGATAAGGGGCATGTGAGATAAGAGAATGTGAAATAAGTGAGATGTGTGATACGGGGAATGTGTGATACGGGCGAGGTGAGATAAGGGGGATGTGAGATGATGCTAATGTGCGATAAGGGTAATGCGTGATAAGGGGAAGTGAAATAAGGGCGATGTCTAATAAGGGGGTGTGTGATAAGTGGGATGTGTGATAAGGGGAATGTGAAATAAGGGCGATGTGAGATAAGGGGGATGTGTGATAAAGGGGGCTGTGTGTTAAAGGGTTGTGGATTAAGGGGCAAGTGTGAGAAGGGGAAGTGAAATAAGGGCGATGTCTAATAAGGGGAATATGTGATAAGGGGGATGTGTCATAAGGGGGATGTGTGATACGGGCGATGTGAGATAAGGGGGGTGTGAAATATCTGGGATGTGTGATAAGGGGCATGTGAGATAACTGAATGTGAAATAAGTGTGATGTGTGATACGGGGAATGTGTGATACGGGCGATGTGAGATAAAGGGGGTGTGAGATAACTGGGATGTGTGAGAAGGGGGATGTGAGATATGCGAATGTGAAATAAGTGCGATGTGTGATAAGGGGGATGTGTGATAGGGGATGTGAGATAAGGGGGATGTGTGATCAGGGAATGTCAAAGTAGGACAATGTGAGATAAGGGGAATGTGAGGTCAGGAATACGAAATAGGGGCGATGTGAGAGAAGGGGGCGAAGAGATATTGCTAATGTGCGATAAGGGTAATGCGTGATAAGGGTGATGTGTGAGAAATGTGATGTGAGATGAGAGGGATGTGTTTTAAGGGTCATGTATGATAAGGGGGATATCAGGTAAGGGGTATGTGTGATAAGGGGGATGTGTGATAAAGGGGGATGTGTGTGAAAGGGCTGTGTGGTAAGGGGGATGTGTATTAAGGGGAAGTAAAATAAGGGCGTGCTGAGTTTAGGGGGATGAGAGATAAGGGGGATGTTTGTTAAGGGGGATGTATGATAAGTGGGATGTGAGATAAGAGGATGTATAATAAGGGGAATGTGTGATAAGGGTGATGAGAGATAAGGGAGATGTGTGTTGAAGGGGATGTATCATAGGAGGGATGTGAGATAAGGGTGATGTGTGATAAGGGGATGTGTGAAAAGGGGATGTGGATTAAGGAAGATGTGTGTTAAGGGGGATGTATGATAAGGGGGATGTGTGTTAAGGGGGATGTATGATAAGGGGGATGTGTGTTAAGGGCGTGTATGATAAGGGGTCCTGAGATAAAGGTGATGAGAGATAAGGGGGATGTGCGATAAGGGTAAAGTGTGATAAGGGTGATGTGAGATAAGGGGGATGTGAGATAAGGGGGATGTATGATAAGGGGGATGTGTGATAGGGGGATGTGTAATATGGACGATGTGTATTAAAGGGGATGTGTGATAAGGCAGAGGTGTGTTAAGGGGATGTGTGACAACGGGAATGTGCGATAAGCGCGATTTCTGATAAGGCCGATGTGTGATAAGGGGAATCTGTGATAACGGGGTTGTGTGTGAAGGGGATGTATGTTAAGGGGATGTATGATACGGGTGATGTGTGTTAAAGGGATGGCTGATAAGGGGGATGTGTGATAAGGGGGATGTGTGATAAGGGGATGTGATATAAGGGTGATGTGAGATACGGGAGATGTTGGTTAAGGTTGATATATGATAAGGGATCTTGAGCTAAAGGTGATGTGATGTAAGGGGGATGTGCGATAAGGGTAAAGTGGGATAAGGGTAAAGTGGGATAAGGGGGATGTGTGTTAAGGCGATGTGTGATAAGGGTGATGTGTGATAGGGCGATGTGCTTTAAGGGGTTGTCTGATAAGGGGGATGTGTGATAAGGGGGACGTGTGATAAGGGCGATGTGAGATAAGGTGGATGTGAGATCCGGGGATGTGAAATAACGGCGATATGAGTAAGGGGGCTGTGTGTTAAGGGGGGGCGTTGGTAAGTGGCAAGCGTGATAAGGGGGATGTGTGTTAAGGGCGTGTATGATAAGGGGTCTTGAGATAAAGGTGATGTGAGATAATGGGGATGTGCGATAAGGATAAAGTGTGATAAGGTTGATGTGAGATAAGGGGGATGGGAGATAAAATGATGTGAAATAAGGGCGATATGAGTTATGGGGGATGTGAGATAAGGGGGATGCATAATAAGGGGGATGTGTGATAGGGGGATGTGTAATATGGGCGGCGTGTATTAAAGGGGATGCGCGATAAGGCAGATGTGTGTTAAGGGGATGTGAGATAACGGGGATGTGCGATAAGGGCGATGTCTGATAAGGCGGATGTGTGATAAGGGGGATCTGTGATAACGGGGATGTGTGTTAAGGGGATGTATGATAAGGGTGATGTGTGTTAAGGGGATGTCTGATAAGGGGGATGTGTGATGAGGGGGTTGTGTGATAAGGGGATGTGAAATAAGGGTGATGTGAGATAAGGTGATGTGTGATACGGGCGATGTGTGGTAAGGGGGATGTGAGATAAGGGGAATGTGTGTTAAGGCGATGTGTGATAACGGCAATGTGCGATAAGGGCGATGTCTGATAAGGCGGATGTGTGACAAGGGGGATCTGTGATAACGGGAATGTGTGTGAAGGGGATGTGTGTTAAGGGGATGTATGAGAAGGGTGATGTGTGTTAAAGGGATGTCTGATAAGGGGGATGTGTGATAAGGGGGATGTGTGATAAGGGGATGTGATATAAGGGCGATGTGAGATAAGGTGATGTGTGATACGGGCGATGTGTGGTAAGGGGGATGTGAGATAAGGGGGATGTGTGTTAAGGCGATGTGTGATAAGGGCGATGTGTGATAGGGCGATGTGCTTTAAGGGGGATGTCTGATAAGGGGGATGTGTGATAAGGGGGACGTGTGATAAGGGCGATGTGAGATAAGGTGGATGTGAGATCCGGGGATGTGAAATAAGGGCGATGTGAGTAAGGGGGCTGTGAGATACGGGAGGCGGGATGTAGGGATAAAGGTGATGTGTGAAAAGAGGGATGTGTGTTAAGGGGGATATATGATAAGGGATCTTGAGCTAAAGGTGATGTGATGTAAGGGGGATGTGCGATAAGGGTAAAGTGGCATAAGGGTGATGTGAGATACGGGAGATGTTGGTTAAGGTTGATATATGATAAGGGATCTTGAGCTGAAGGTGATGTGATGTAAGGGGGATATGCGATAAGGGTAAAGTGGGATAAGGGTAAAGTGGGATAAGGGGGATGTGAGATAAGGGGGATGTGTGTTAAGGCGATGTGTGATAGGGCGATGTGCTTGAAGGGGGATGTCTGATAAGGGGGATGTGTGTTAAGGGGGACGTGTGATAAGGGCGATGTGAGATAAGGTGGATGTGAGATCCGGGGATGTGAAATAAGGGCGATATGAGTAAGGGGGCTGTGTGTTAAGGGGGGGGCGTTGGTAAGTGGAAAGCGTGATAAGGGGGATGTGTGTTAAGGGCGTGTATGATAAGGGGTCTTGTGATAAAGGTGATGTGAGATAAGGGGGATGTGCGATAAGTATAAAGTGTGATAAGGTTGATGTGAGATAAGGGGGATGTGAGATAAGATGATGTGAAATAAGGGCGATATGAGTTATGGGGGATGTGAGATAAGGGGGATGTATAATAAGGGGGATGTGTGATGGGGGATGTGTAATATGGGCGACGTGTATTAAAGCGGATACGTGATAAGGCAGATGTGTGTTAAGGGGATGTGAGATAACGGGGATATGCGATAAGGGCGATGTCAGATAAGGCGGATGTGTGATAAGGGGGACGTGTGATGAGGGGGATGTGTGTTAAGGGGATGTATGATAAGGGCGATGTGCGATAGGGGGATGTGTGATAAGTGCGATGTGTGATAGGGGGATGTGAGATAAGAGGGATGTGCGATAGGGGGATGTGTGATAAGGGGGACGTGAGATAAGGGGGACGTGAGATATGTGATGTGAAATTAGGACAATGTGAGATAAGGGGGCTGTGAGATAAGGGGATGTGAAATAAGGGCGATGAGAGTTAAGTAGGATGTGTGATAAGGGGGTTGTGTGATAGGGGGATGTGAAATATGGCGATGTGTGCTAAAGGGGATGTGAGATATGTGGGTGTGATATAAGGGAGATGTGAGATTGGGGGATGTGAGATAAGTGGGATGTGTGATAAGGGGGATGTGTGTGAAGGGGATGTATGTTAAGGGGAATGTGTGATAAGGGAATGTGAAATAAGGGGGACGTGTGATAAGGGGGATGTGTGTGAAGGGGATGTATGTTAAGGGGAATGTGTGATAAGGGAATGTGAAATAAGGGGGACGTGTGATAAGGGGGATGTGTGTGAAGGGGATGTATGTTAAGGGGAATGTATGATAAGGGTGATGTGGGTTAAGGGGGATGACTGTTAACGGGAATGTGTGATAAGGGGGACGTGTGATGAGGGGGATGTGTGTTAAGGGGATGTGTGTGAAGGGGATGTGTGTGAAGGGGATGTATGTTAAGGGGATGTATGATAAGGGTGATGTGGGTTAAGGGGGATGACTGTTAAGGGGAATGTGTGATAAGGGGGACGTGTGATGAGGGGGATGTGTGTTAAGGGGATGTGTGATAAGGGCGATGTGTGATAGGGGGATGTGTGTTAAGGCGATGTGTGATAAGGGGGATGTGCAAAAAGGGCGATGGCTGATAAGGTGGATGTGTGATATGAGGATCTGTGATAAGGGGGATGTGTGTGAAGGGGATGTGTGTTAAGGGGATGTATGGTAAAGGTGATGTGGTTTAAGGGGGATGTCTGATAAGGGGGATGTGTGTGAAGGGGATGTGTGTTAAGGGGATGTATGGTAAAGGTGATGTGGTTTAAGGGGGATGTCTGATAAGGGGGATGTGTGTTAAGGGGATGTGTGATAAGGGCGATGTGTGATAGCGGGATGTGAAATGAGGGCGATGTGAGATAAGGGGGATGTTAGATCAGTGGAATATGTGTTAAGGGGCATGTGAGATAAGGGAATGTGAAATATCGGCGATGTGTGATAAGGGGGATGTGTGATAAGGGGGATGTGAAATAAGGGGGACGTGGGATATGTGATGTGAAATTAGGGCAATGTGAGAGAAGTGGGCTAAGATAAGGGGATGAGAAATAAGGGTGATGTGAGTTAAGGGGGTTATGAGTTAAGGGGGATGTATGATAAGAGTGATGTGTGATAAGGGGAATGTGTGTTAAGGTTGTTGTGAGATGAGTGATTTGTGTGATAAGGGATGTGTGAGATAAGGGAATGTGAAATAAGGGCGATGTGAGTTAAGAGGGATGTTGGATAAGGGGGATGTGAGTTAAGAGGGATGTTGGATAAGGGGGATGTGAGATAAGGGGGATGTGAGATAAGGGGGATGTTGGATAAGGGGGATGTGAGATAATGGGGATGTGAGATAAGGGGGATGTTGGATAAGGGGGATGTGAGATAAGGGGGATGTGTGATAAGGGGGACGTGTGATGAGGGGGATGTGTGTTAAGGGGATGTATGATAAGGGCGATGTGCGATAGGGGGATGTGTGATAAGTGCGATGTGTGATAGGGGGATGTGAGATAAGAGGGATGTGCGATAGGGGGATGTGTGATAAGGGGGACGTGAGATAAGGGGGACGTGAGATATGTGATGTGAAATTAGGACAATGTGAGATAAGGGGGCTGTGAGATAAGGGGATGTGAAATAAGGGCGATGAGAGTTAAGTAGGATGTGTGATAAGGGGGTTGTGTGATAGGGGGATGTGAAATATGGCGATGTGTGCTAAAGGGGATGTGAGATATGTGGGTGTGATATAAGGGAGATGTGAGATTGGGGGATGTGAGATAAGTGGGATGTGTGATAAGGGGGATGTGTGTGAAGGGGATGTATGTTAAGGGGAATGTGTGATAAGGGAATGTGAAATAAGGGGGACGTGTGATAAGGGGGATGTGTGTGAAGGGGATGTATGTTAAGGGGAATGTGTGATAAGGGAATGTGAAATAAGGGGGACGTGTGATAAGGGGGATGTGTGTGAAGGGGATGTATGTTAAGGGGAATGTATGATAAGGGTGATGTGGGTTAAGGGGGATGACTGTTAACGGGAATGTGTGATAAGGGGGACGTGTGATGAGGGGGATGTGTGTTAAGGGGATGTGTGTGAAGGGGATGTGTGTGAAGGGGATGTATGTTAAGGGGATGTATGATAAGGGTGATGTGGGTTAAGGGGGATGACTGTTAAGGGGAATGTGTGATAAGGGGGACGTGTGATGAGGGGGATGTGTGTTAAGGGGATGTGTGATAAGGGCGATGTGTGATAGGGGGATGTGTGTTAAGGCGATGTGTGATAAGGGGGATGTGCAAAAAGGGCGATGGCTGATAAGGTGGATGTGTGATATGAGGATCTGTGATAAGGGGGATGTGTGTGAAGGGGATGTGTGTTAAGGGGATGTATGGTAAAGGTGATGTGGTTTAAGGGGGATGTCTGATAAGGGGGATGTGTGTGAAGGGGATGTGTGTTAAGGGGATGTATGGTAAAGGTGATGTGGTTTAAGGGGGATGTCTGATAAGGGGGATGTGTGTTAAGGGGATGTGTGATAAGGGCGATGTGTGATAGCGGGATGTGAAATGAGGGCGATGTGAGATAAGGGGGATGTTAGATCAGTGGAATATGTGTTAAGGGGCATGTGAGATAAGGGAATGTGAAATATCGGCGATGTGTGATAAGGGGGATGTGTGATAAGGGGGATGTGAAATAAGGGGGACGTGGGATATGTGATGTGAAATTAGGGCAATGTGAGAGAAGTGGGCTAAGATAAGGGGATGAGAAATAAGGGTGATGTGAGTTAAGGGGGTTATGAGTTAAGGGGGATGTATGATAAGAGTGATGTGTGATAAGGGGAATGTGTGTTAAGGTTGTTGTGAGATGAGTGATTTGTGTGATAAGGGATGTGTGAGATAAGGGAATGTGAAATAAGGGCGATGTGAGTTAAGAGGGATGTTGGATAAGGGGGATGTGAGTTAAGAGGGATGTTGGATAAGGGGGATGTGAGATAAGGGGGATGTGAGATAAGGGGGATGTTGGATAAGGGGGATGTGAGATAAGGGGGATGTGAGATAAGGGGGATGTGAGTTAAGAGGGATGTGAGATAAGGGGGATGTGAGATAAGGGGGATGTGAGATAAGGGGGATGTGAGATAAGGGGGATGTTGGATAAGGGGGATGTGAGATAAGGGGGATGTGAGATAAGGGGGATGTTGGATAAGGGGGATGTGAGATAAGGGGGATGTGAGATAAGGGGGATGTGAGTTAAGAGGGATGTGAGATAAGGGGGATGTGAGATAAGGGGGATGTGAGATAAGGAGGATGTTGGATAAGGGGGATGTGAGATAAGGGGGATGTGAGATAAGGGGGATGTTGGATAAGGGGATGTGAGATAAGGGGGATGTGAGATAAGGGGGATGTTGGATAAGGGGGATGTGAGATAAGGGGGATGTGAGATAAGGGGGATGTGAGTTGAGAGGGATGTTGGATAAGGGGGATGTGAGATAAGGGGGATGTGAGATAAGGGGGATGTGAGTTAAGAGGGATGTTGGATAAGGGGGATGTGAGTTAAGAGGGATGTTGGATAAGGGGGATGTGAGATAAGGGGGATGTGAGATAAGGGGGATGTGAGTTAAGAGGGATGTTGGATAAGGGGGATGTGAGATAAGGGGGATGTTGGATAAGGGGGATGTGAGATAAGGGGGATGTTGGATAAGGGGGATGTGAGATAAGGGGGATGTGAGATAAGGGGGATGTGAGTTAAGGGGGATGTGAGATAAGGGGGATGTGAGATAAGGGGGATGTTGGATAAGGGGGATGTGAGATAAGGGGGATGTGAGTTAAGAGGGATGTTGGATAAGGGGGATGTGAGATAAGGGGGATGTGAGATAAGGGGGATGTTGGATAAGGGGGATGTGAGATAAGGGGGATGTGAGTTAAGAGGGATGTTGGATAAGGGGGATGTGAGATAAGGGGGATGTGAGATAAGGGGGATGTTGGATAAGGGGGATGTGAGATAAGGGGGATGTGAGTTAAGAGGGATGTTGGATAAGGGGGATGTGAGATAAGGGGGATGTTGGATAAGGGGGATGTGAGATAAGGGGGATGTGAGATAAGGGGGATGTTGGATAAGGGGGATGTGAGATAAGGGGGATGTGAGTTAAGAGGGATGTTGGATAAGGGGGATGTGAGATAAGGGGGATGTGAGATAAGGGGGATGTTGGATAAGGGGGATGTGAGATAAGGGGGATGTGAGTTAAGAGGGATGTTGGATAAGGGGGATGTGAGTTAAGAGGGATGTTGGATAAGGGGGATGTGAGATAAGGGGGATGTTGGATAAGGGGGATGTGAGTTAAGAGAGATGTTGGATAAGGGGGATGTGAGATAAGGGGGATGTGAGTTAAGAGGGATGTTGGATAAGGGGGATGTGAGTTAAGAGGGATGTTGGATAAGGGGGATGTGAGATAAGGGGGATGTGAGATAAGGGGGATGTGAGTTAAGAGGGATGTTGCATAAGGGGGATGTGAGATAAGGGGGATGTGAGATAAGGGGGATGTGAGTTAAGAGGGATGTTGGATAAGGGGGATGTGAGATAAGAGGGATGTTGGATAAGGGGGATGTGAGATAAGGGGGATGTGCGAGAACGGTAAAGTGTGATAAGGGTGACGTGTGATAAGGTTGATGTGAGATAAGGGGTATACGAGATAATGGGATGTGAAATATGGGCGATGTGAGTTAAGGGGGATGTTAGATAAAGGGGATGTATGATCAGGGGGATGTGTGATATGGGATGTGAAAATTGGGCGATGTGTTTTCAAGGGGATGTGAGATAAGGGGGGGTGTTAAGAGGGATGTATGATGAATGCAATGTGAGTTAAGGAGGATGTGCGTTAAGGTGGATGTATGATAAGGGGGATGTGAATATGGGCGATGTGCGATAAGGGGGATAGGAAATAAGGGGGATGTGAGATAAGGGGATGTGAAATAAGGGGGATGTGTGACAAGGGGATCGGAAATAAGGGCGATGTGCGATAAGGGGGATAGGAAATAAGAGGGATGTGAGATAAGGGGATGTGAAATAAGGGTGATGTGAGTTAAGAGGAAAAGAGATAAGGAGATGTGTGATAAGGGGGATATGTGTTAAGGGAATGTGTGTTCAGGGGGATGTGTGAAAAAAGGATTTGTGATAAGGGGAATGTGTGTTAAGGGATGTGTGTTAAGGGGAATGTATGATAAGGGGGATTCTTGATAAGGGTGTGTGATATCAGGGTGATGTGTGCTAATGGTGATGTGTGATAAGGGGAATGTGTGATAAGGTGGATGTGTGATAAGGGGGATGGCTGTTAAGGGGAAGTGTGTTAAGGGGGATGTATAATAAAGGTGATGTGTAGTAAGGAGATGTATGTTAAGGGGATGTCTGTTAAGGGGATGTGTGTTAAGGGGGATGTATAATAAAGGTGATGTATAGTAAGGGGATGTGTGTCAAGGGGATGTCTGTTAAGGGGATGTGTGATAAGAGGGTTGTATCATAAAGGGGAAGTGATAAAGGGCGAGTGAAGTAAGGGGCATGTGTGATAATAGAATGTGTAATAAGGGCGATGTCAGATAAGGGCGATGTGAGTTAAGGGGGATGTGAGATAAGGGGATGAGTGATAAAGGGGATATGTTTTAAGTGGATGGGTGCTAAGGGGGATGTATGATAATGGTGATGTGAGATAAGGGGAAAGTGTGTTAAGGGGATGTGGGTTAAGGGGGATGCTTGATAAGGGTGTGTGAAATAAGGGCGATGTGTGCTAAGGGGGATGTGTGATAATGGTGATGTGTGTTAAGGGGATGTGTGTTAAGGATGTGTGTGTTACGGAGTCTGTGTGTTAAGGGGATATGTGATAAGGGGGTGTGCAATATGGGCGATGCGAGATAAGGGGGGGTGAGATAAGGGGATGTGTGATAAGGGGGATGTTTAATAAGGGGTTGTAAAATAAGGGGGATGTCAAATAAGGGGGATGTGTGATAAGGGGATGTGAAATATGGGCGATGCGAGATAAGGGGGGGTGAGATAAGGGGATGTGTGATAAGGGGGATGTTTAATAAGGGGTTGTAAAATAAGGGGGATGTGAAATAAGGGGGATGTGTGATAAGGGGATGTGAAATATGGGCGATGCGAGATAAGGGGGGGGTGAGATAAGGGGATGTGTGATAAGGGGGATGTTTAATAAGGGGTTGTAAAATAAGGGTGATGTGAGATAAGGGGGATGTGTGCTAAGGGGATTTGAAATATGGGCAATGTGCGATAAGGGGGATGTGAAATAAGGGGGATGTGTGCTAAGGGGATTTGAAATAAGGGCGATGTGCGATAAGTGGAATGTATGTTGAGGGCGATGTATCATAAAGGGATATGTGATAAGGGGGATGTGTGATTAGGGGGATGTGCGATAAAGGGGATGTGATATAAGGGGGAGGTGTGTTAAGAGATTTGTATGATAAGGCGGATGTTTGATAAGGGGGTTGTGCGATTTGGGGAATGAGTGATAAGGAGGATGTGTGAAAAGGGGATGTGAAATAAGGGCGCTGTGAGGTAAGGGGGATGTGTAATAAGGGGATGTGTGTTAAGGGGAATGTATGATGAGGGGGATGTTTGAAAAGGGGATGTGTGATAAGGAGGATGTGTGATAAGGAGGGTGTGAAATTAGGGCGCTGTGAGGTAAGGGGGATGTGTAATAAGGGGATGTGTGTTAAGGGGAATGTATGATGAGGGGGATGTTTGAAAAGGGGATGTGTGATAAGGAGGATGTGTGATAAGGAGGGTGTGAAATAAGGGCGCTGTGAGGTAAGGGGGATTTGTAATAAGGGGATGTGTGTTAAGGGGAATGTATGATGAGGGGGATGTTTGAAAAGGGGATGTGTGATAAGGAGGATGTGTGAAAAGGGGATGTGAAATAAGGGCGCTGTGAGGTAAGGGGGATGTGTAATAAGGGGATGTGTGTTAAGGGGAATGTATGATGAGGGGGATGTTTGAAAAGGGGATGTGTGATAAGGAGGATGTGTGATAAGGAGGATGTGAAATCAGGGCACTGTGAGGTAAGGGGGATGTGTAATGAGGGGATGTGTGTTAAGGGGAATGTATGATGAGGGGGATGTTTGAAAAGGGGATGTGTGATAAGGAGGATGTGTGAAAAGGGGATGTGAAATAAGGGCGCTGTGAGGTAAGGGGGATGTGTAATAAGGGGATGTGTGTTAAGGGGAATGTATGATGAGGGGGATGTTTGAAAAGCGGATGTGTGATAAGGAGGATGTGTGATAAGGAGGGTGTGAAATTAGGGCGCTGTGAGGTAAGGGGGAAGTGTAATAAGGGGATGTGTGTGTTAAAGGGTTGTTTGTTAAGGGGATATGTGTTTAGGGGTGATGTGTGCTAAGAGGAATGTGTGTTCAGGGGATCTGTGTTAAGGATGATGCTTGATAAGGGGGATGTGTGATAAGGGGGATGTGAGATAAGAAGGACGTGTGATAAGTGAGATGTGTGATAAGGGCGGAATGGTAAGGTGAATGGGTGATAAGGAGATGTGAAATAAGGGCGATGTGTGATAAGGGGTGTGTGTGTTAAAGGGTTGTTTGTTAAGGGGATATGTGTTTAGGGGTGATGTGTGCTAAGAGGAATGTGTGTTCAGGGGATCTGTGTTAAGGATGATGCTTGATAAGGGGGATGTGTGATAAGTGAGATGTGTGATAAGGGGCATATGTGCTAATGGAGGATGTGAATTAAGTGGATGTGTGGCCAGCGGGATGTCAGATCAGGGTGTTGCAGGTTAAGTGGTATGTGTGATCAGTGGGGTTGTGTGTGTGATAAGGGGACGGTGTGATAAGGGTTTTGGGAGATAAGGGGGATGTGTGATAAGGGGGATGTGAAATAAGGGGGATGTGAAATAATGGGGTTGTGAGACAAGGGGGATGTGAGATCTCGGGATTCTGCGGTAAGGATGATCTGAAGAATGCGGTAAGACCCTCGCACACATTACCAGTATTCCAATATGCACAAATAATATGAATTTTAAAGGTGGAAATCCTTATTTTGCACTTACCCTTTCTCGTGCCTGACCATTTAGATAGAACCGATATCCCAGTACCTGCTATAGATAACTGTGGCCAATGAATAATACTCACCATCTCACTAACATACCTTCTGCTACTGTCTGATGTTAACTACTTGTATTAATTTAAGGCCTTTATGTAAGAAAATGCATCAAAATGTTTCACTGAGGTGCAATACAAAGGAGATCATAGATGGGGTTAGCAAATTTTGAAATAGAGGTGGTTTCCAAGGAGAGTATTTAGATAGGTGGGTAGAGTGATTGAGGGTTTAGGGAGGTTGGAAGCTGGGTGAAGGCAGAGTCACCAATGGCCGTTAGTTCTATGATAGAAATGAACTGTTCGACAGCATTATAACGCTATGTGTTCACTCAGATAGACACACGTCACAGACTATCAGGAATGAGTGAACTTCCAGCTTGTCGGAGAGAACTTTCCAGATATGTTCCATGAATGCAAAGAGGGGGACTGACTAAATTCTATTCCTGTTACTTAATCCTGCAAGTGACATGTCTCTGAAAGCTTTGCTTTATTTTACAATATAACTTCTCGTGTGGATTGCAAAATCTTTCCAACCTGTTTATCTGTGAAAGCTTTCGTTCAGTTACAAGCTCTCATGTCCCTGTGATAATATAGCACACTGGAGTATAGAATGAAGCAGTCAAAGGACTTTCTCTTGGAGTTGTCCACTGATAAATCTATCATAGTGACAGCGGAAGATAGTTCCGTGAGTGCAATTGCTTTATCATATGGTGCCAGACTGGATCGGTTCTGGATGGATAAGATTCAAATCAGTATATGCAGGAACAGTAACTGTAGAGGGGCATAATGTGGTGGAGTGGTTAAGGATGGTGTGGCAGTGCCACATTGACGCTACTACACCAGCTGGCATGGGTTGTTGGTGCAGGTCAGAACTGCAGTGCACTGTATCAAGGTCTGTCCTGGAATCCCTACCTGGCTGAGCTTGCTGATGTCCTCCTGTATTTTCCGATGCCTTCTTGTGTGTGACTCTCAGCTATGACACAGGGCTCACAGTCTAATCCCTGAACAGAACAAAGTCCTTTGTAGTCCTATTCTCTGGGAGCTGACTTTAGTTGTCAAGGGACACATCACCGCAGCTCAGCAGCTCTATACAAGCGCGATTAGTTCCCAGAAGCAGTGTCATCCTTGAGGCTAACAATATTATTTTTAAACATTCTCGGGATGTGGGTGTCGCTGGCCATGTTAACATTTATTGTTTATCCCTTGGAACACCTTGAGAAGGTGGTGGTGGACCTTCTTCTTGAACCGTGTGTAGAAGCTGATTCCACAGTTCTGTTAGGTAGAGAGCTGGAGGATTTTGAACCAGTGTCAAGGAGGAACACGATTCTCCCTATTTGGTAGGATTAACGGGAGTAATATTTTCGCATTGTTTCTAAGAGTTGTTCATTTACATTTTTGTACGAAGCTGTGATCGTGAAAATGTGTATTTTGCTTGTGGACAAATGTTAACGTTGCAACTAAAAAAAGCAAACGATGCAAATCTCTCCATGTCATGATTTTAGAACTGACAGATCTTTGTTAATGGTGATGCACAGACTGTTGACGCTTCTACGTCTCAAAAGAACTTAACAGCAGTTTTGGACACTTTTTTGATCTCGTTTCCTAGCCTTTCTATCTGTTAGTTGAGATTTCCAACCGGCTCTCAGCGGAGTTTTAATTTTGCAGCGTTTGGAGGAAAAAGCAGGGGTGTGTGATTAATTGAACACCTCTTTCAAAGAGCTAGCACAAGCACAACGGGCTGAATGGCCTCTCTCTGTGCTGTAAGTTTTTATAATTCGAAATCTATTGAAAGCGCAAGGAATGCATGTGCCAAATATACTGGGAACGGGAAATAGGTTTTAGTTTGTAAGAGATAATCGTAAGTTAATACGTTTCTATCTAATTTATTGGAATCAAATTGATTAATTTATTGTGTTAATTTATTGCTGATTTTTACGTCAGATTCCCTTGAACTCAACCCCTCGAAATTAGAAGTGAACTGATAATAATACTGAAACACAAACAAGAAATGTTGGAAATACTCAACAGGTCTGGCACCGACTGGTCCAGTCTGCTCCAGTTCAGTTATTGTGGGATTTATTGGTTAAATGTGTTCGCCTATCACTAAATTCTAGTGGAATTGAGAACTCTGTCTGAGAGAGCAATGCCTGGCTATCAGTGCAATGACACCAATGTGGTGCTGTGCTGTCCTCCTGTGGCGTTCCTGGAGGTCCGAGAAAGACAAACTCTTTTTGGAGTTGTTAACGAGTCTCATCACAGGTAAAAAGTTAGTACAGAAAATACACAACGGTGCTCTTCATTGAGTTGTTTGGCTCAGATTAGTCTGATGAGATGATGTGTTACCTGGGGAGAGATGGAATTTTACCTGTTTTCAAAAGATTTTCAAATTTGAACAGATTTCCCGCACCGAAAGAAATAAATCTTTCCTCATCTCAGTGCTCAATGGTTTACCCCTTATCTTTAGACGGTGACCCCTGGTCCTGGACTCCCCCGCCATCGGCAACATCTTTCCTGCATCTAGTCTGTCCATTCCTGTTGGAATTTTTTCAGCTTTCTATGAGATCCCCTCTCATTCTTCTAAACTCAAGCGAATACAAGTCTAATCGACCCAATATTTCTTCATGCGTCAGACCTGCCAACCCAGGAATCAGTTTGGTGAACCTTCGCTGCACTCCCTCCATAACAAGAACATCCTTCCTCAGATAAGGAGACCACAACTGCACACAATACAGATGTGGTCTCAACAAGGCCTTGTATAATTGCAGTAAGACATCCTTGCTCCTGTACTGGAATCCTGCCGCTATCAAGGCCAACATACCATTTGCCTTCTTAACTGCCTGCTGCACCTACATGCTTACTTTCAGCGACTGATGCACAAGGACACCCAGGTCTCGCTGCACCTCCCCCTTTCCCAATCTATCGTCATTCAGATAATAATCTGCCTTTCTGTTTTGGCCACCAAAGTGGATAACTTCACCTTTATCCACATTATACTGCATCTGCCCTGTATTTTCCTCTTATTCAACCTGTCCAAATCACACTGGAGCTTCTCTGCATCCTCCTCACAGCTCACACTCCCACCAAGCTTTATGTCGGCTGCAAACTTGGATATATAATATTTAATTTCCTCATCTATATCATTCATATGTATTGTGAATAGCTGGGGTCCTAGCACTGATCCTGCAGTATCCCACTAGTCACTGCCTGCCACTCAGAAAAATACCCCTTTATTCCTACTCTTTGTTTCCTGGCTGCCAACCAGTTCTCTATCCTTGCCTTACCCCAATGCCATGAACTTTAATTTTGCACACAAATCTCTTATGTGGGACCTTATCGAAAGCCTTCTGAAAGTCCAAATACACCAAGTCCACTGGGTCTCCCTTATAAATTCTACTAGTTACATCTCAAAAAAATCTAGCAGATTTGTAAAGCATGATTTCCATTTTGTAAGTCCATGTTGACTTTGTCCAATCCTGTCATTGTTTTCCAAGTGCTCTGGTATTACATCTTTTATAATGTACTCTAGCATGTTCTCCACTACTGATGTCAGGCTAACCGTTCTATAATTCCTTGTTTTCTCTCTACATCCTTTTTTAAAATAGTGGAGTTACATTAGCTACCCTCCAATCTGTTGGAATTGTTCCAGGGTCTATAGAATTTTGATAAATGACCATAAATGCATCTATTCATGTGTTCTCAGTGCTAAGGAGCTGTGCTGTGATGAAATGTAACTCACTTATGCCTCTTTGTGCACTGCATTTCGAGTAGAGTGACAGTGCTGTGTCTGACTAGTGCTGTACAGATGTATCACAGAATTTCACTGCTTCTTTAAAGAGGGTAGACCTTTGTTTCCTTCAGAATTGATCCTGATGATTCCAGCGTGGGATTCATCAACGACCGCCCCCCAACTCCGTAACTATAACATTTTTTTAAATGTTCTGTGAAAATACTTTGTTGCCACGTAGCCAACACCAGAAAAGGAAGCCCATTGTCAATCTTGGGCTTGTCAACGAGGAATCTAGGAGACAGTAATGCTGTGATCAAATTGACCATTTCAGACACTTGCTTGGTTGCCCTTACAGCTTGATGTGTCTGTGACAGGTTTAAATTCCAAACCTTTGTTACAAGTCCGGTTTTTGTAGGAGTGTCTGTATATCACATTTAATAAGAATCCTCCTTTTTGATTGGTCTGTACTGACCATGTTGAATGTTCAGTTCTGAGGTTGCCAGCTAACACTCAGATCCAAAATCACATTCCACAACTAACGTAGAAAGCATTCATTCATTTCCATTCCAAAAAGATGAAAACAAAGGAAACTAAAATCAGATGAAATAATTCGTAGTCATTTAAAAGTTGCAACCAAAAGTTTACTTGCATGTTAACGCAACACTAAATATTAAAAAGCCTCAATTTCTAATGGAAAATTGAAGTAGTCCGAATTGTTTCCAGGACAAGCCTGGTAATGTATGAACAAGCGGAGTCAAAGGTTTCTGTTGTTGAAACCCATTCAGTTCCAATGCTAAGCTATGCTGTCCAAGAACTAATTTTACTTCAGGGAGTCTCAGACGTTCGCTGCATTTGAACAGTTAAGTGTCTGGCTCTTGGGCAGATGCCAATGAAGTGACCAGTCTGGGTGTTCGACCTATTTTTAATATTATCTGAGCTGATGACTCGGTTGCTGAGTATTGTCATTTCAAGAGGTGTGACCCTATGGTCTCTGAGACCTAGAGACAGACAAACATCCCTCTCACTTCCTCCGTGTCTGTCTAGCTTTTGTAGAATCTTTTTATACCCATTTACCATTAAGGAGCCAGGCGACAACAGTTTTGTTCATTCTGTAACTAATTCCGCTGTCGCTTCGAATCCACTGCTCAATTTGCTAGTTTGCTTGACGTTCCCTCCAATGAAAGTTTCATTGTCTTATAATGGATAAGGGGACAAGGTGTGTGAGTGAACATTCAAGAAGGTACAAATAATATTATCACATTTATTAAAAACTATGGATGCAAATCGTCGTTAAGGGCACGTCAGAAAAAGTCAGCAACGAGGATTTATCAAATATGATTATTTATTTAACTTTCGTCAATCACCATGATATTATTGGCTCAGAATGAAAAAGCGAAAGAACTTATTTAAACGCTGAAGATTTTCAATGATGTTCAGTAGTGGCTGATTATAAACCAGGATGCTGGGCTCCCTGGATTTCTATGGATATTAAACCTATAGATATACATTTAAGTGCTGAGCAACTCTCAATCTGTTTATTGTGTTTCCTAGCAACTGCATAACCGTTTACGAACATACGAACGTACAAATTAGGAGCAGGATTAGGCCACTCGGCACTTCGAGCCTGCTCCGCCATTCAATGAGTTCATGGCTGAACTGATTACTCCACATTTCCACCTATCCCCGATAACCTTTCACCCCCTTGCTTAACAAGAAACTGTTTACCGCTGCCTTAAGAATATTCAAAGACTCTGCTTCCACTGCCTTTTCAGGAAGAGAATTCTAAAGACTTACGACACTCTGAGAGAAACGATTTCTCTTCATCTCTGTCTTAAATGGGCAACCCCTTATTCTTAAACAGTGACCCCTAGTTCTAGTTCTCCTACAAGGGGAAATATCATTTCCACATCCACCCGGTCATGACCCTTCAGGATATTATTTGCTTCAGTCAGGTCGCCTTTTACTCTTCTAAATTACAACAGATACAAGCCGAGCCTGCCAATCCTTCCTCATAAGACAGTCCGCCAATTCCTGGCATTAGTCTAGTAGACCTTCTCTGCACTGCCTCCAACAAATGTACATCTTTCCTTAAATAAGGAGACCAGTACTGTGCACAGTACTCCGGATGTGGTCTCACCAATGCCCTGTCTAATTGAAACATAACATCTCTACTTTTGTATTCAATTCCCCTCGCGATAAACAATAACATTCTATTAGCTTTCCTAATTACGTACTTTAATGCATACGTTGTGATTCATGCACTAGGACACCCAGATCCCACTGCATCTCAGAGCTCTGAAATCTCTTACAATTTAGATAATATGCTTCTTTTTTTATTCTTCCTGCCAAAGTGGACAATTTCACACTTTCCTACATGATACTGCATTTTCCAGGTCTTTGCCCACACACTAAACTATATCCCACTGTCGCCTCTTATGTCCCCTTCACGAGTTGCTTTCTTAAGTATATATGTGTCAGCAGTAAATTTAGCAATCATACCTTCGGTCCCTTCATCTAAGTCATTTATATCAATTTTAAAACTTTGAGGCCCCACCACAGATCGCTGGGGCACACCACGTGTTACATCTTGCCAAGCAAAACATTACCCATTTATGCCTACTCTCTGTTCCCTTTTAGCTAATCAATCTTCTACCTATGCCAAAATGTTACCCTCTACACCATGACCTTTTATTTTCTGCAATAACTTTTGATGTGGTACCTTATTAAATGCCTTATGGAAATCTAAGTGCAATAAATCCACCAGTTCCTGTTTATCCACGACTCATGCAACTCCCTCAAAGAACTTCAATAAACTGGTTAAACATGATTTCCCTTTCACAATACCATGTTGCCTCTGCCTGATTCCCTTGATTTTTTTGTCAATGCCTAGCTATAACGTCTTTAAGAATAGCTTCTATCATTTTCCCACGATAGATGTTAAGCTAACTCACCTGTAGTTTCCTGCTTTCTGTCTCCCTCCCTTTTTAAGTAAAGGATTTGAATTCGCTATTTTCTAATCTACCAGAACCTTCCCCAAATCGAGGGATTTTTGGGAAACTAAAACTAACGCATCATCTATCTCACTAATCACTTCTTTTAACAACCTAGGATGAAGTCCATTAGGACCTCGGGACATGTGAGCCTGCAGCTCCAACAATATGTTCAGTACCACTTCTCTGGTGATTGCAATTTTCTTGTGTTCCTCCCTCCCTTCCATTTCCTGATTTACAGCTAATGCTGGGATGTTACTTGTATCCTCAATCGTGAAGAATGATGCAAAATATCTGTTCAATTCATCTGCCATCTCCTTATTTTCCGTTATTAATTCCTCAGACTCACTTTTTATAGGACCAACACTCACTTCGTTAACTTTAAAAAATATATATCTACAGAAATTCTTAGTATTAGTCTTTATATTCGTAGGTACTTTTCTCTTGTACTCTAATTTTATCTTCCTTATCAATCTTGTAGTCATTCTTTGTTTTGTTTTTTTATAAACAGCACTGACAAACCGAAAGGAAGAAAATTTTGGAGGTTCCTTAATTTATAAATTTAATAACTTATACCGCTGAAATGTTTAATGAAATCTGCTTTCTCTGAATTTGAGTATGGTACAGGTTATATTTTTGCCAAGTGCAATCTGTTTTGTGCTTTGGTGTCTGTGGTCAACGTCTTTTACCCATGGTTTTATTATTATAACAGATTAAAATGAAATAAAACACAACATTCTATGTGTTTAAAAGTCTATAAAGAGTTTCGATATGACATTCCTTTGTATATCCCAACGAACACCAAGCCAAATGCATTTCTGATATTTTTTGGACTTCATGATAGTATTTCTTATATCAAAGTACGCAATGATATTAAAGCAGATGGGAAGTCACATCGAGGGCTTTGAGATAATCCAGAGTGAAAATTGCTCCAACATCTTTTGGCTGAAATGACATTACAAATCGCATGAGCATTATCTTATGAGTTATACTCAAGATTTGTAGAAACCATCCCCTCACCACTCTCTGTGCCTTTCTGACTGGAGCTTGGTAATCAGTACACTTTCTTTTTTCCACTCGCCTTTAGGTCCATGAGGGACAAAAAGGTAGAAGGATATGTTGATGGGGTCAAATGAAGAGTAGTGAAGGATAGAAACATAGAAAATAGGAGCAGGAGTAGGCGATTTGGCCCTTCAAGCCTGCTCCATCATTCACTATGATCATGGCTGATCATCCAGCTCAGTAGCCTGTTCCGGCCTTCGCCACATACCCTTTGATCCCTTTACACCCAAGGGCTATGTTGGCCAAATTCAATGTTTTGGCCTCCATTACTTTCTGTGGTCGCGAATTCCACAGGCTCACCACTCTCTGGGTGCAGAAATTTCACCTCATCTCAGGCCTGAATGGTTTACCCCATATCCTTAGACTATGACCCCTGGTTTTGGACTCCCCCACCATCGGGAACAACCTACCTGCATCTACCCTGTCAAGTCCTGTTAGAATTTTATAGGTTTCTATGAGATACCCTCTCACTGTTCTGAGCTCCAGCGAATATAATCCTAACTGACTCAGTCGCTCCTCATATGTCAGTCCCACCATCCCAGGAATCAGTCTGGTAAACCTTCGCTTCCTCTATAGCAAGAACATCCTTCTTCATATAAGGAGACCAAAACTACACACAATATTCCAGATGAGGCTTCACCAAGGCCCTGTGTAATTGCAGCAAGACATCCTTGCTTCTGTACTCGAATCCTCTCGCTATGAAGGCCAACATACCATTTGCCTTTTTTACCGCCTGTTGCACCTGCATGCTTAGCTTCAGAGATGGAAGTACGAGAACACTCAGGTCTCGCTGCATAGTCCCCTCTCTCAGTTTATACCCGTTCAGATACTAATCTGTCTCCTTTTTTTGCTACCCATGTGGATACCCTCACATTTATTCACATTATACTGCATCTGCCATGCATTTGTCCAACTTGCCCAAATCACCCTGAAGCCTCTCTGCTTCCTCCTCACAACTCGCCCTCCCACCCAGTTTTGAGTCATCTGCAAATTTGGAAATAATGCATTTAGTTCCCTCATCTAAAATATTAACATATATTGTGAATAGCTGGAGTCCTAGCACCGATCCCTGCGGTACCCCAATAGTCACTGTCTGCCATTCGGAAGAGACCCGTTTATCTCTAATCTTTGTGTCCTGTCCGACAACCAATTTTCTGTCCATCGCAAAACACTACCCCCAATCACATGCGCTTTAATTTTATACGCTAATTTCTTATGTGGGACTTTGTCGAAAGCCTTCTGAAAGTCCAAAGGAACCACATCCACTGCACTCCGCCCCACCGCCCCCCCCCCCCCCCCCCATCAACTCTACTAGTTGCATCCTCGAATAATTCCAGTAGATTTGCCAAGCATGATTTCCGTTTCGTAAGTTCCCGCTGACTCCGGCCAATTCTACCACTGTTCTCTAAGTGCTCTGCAATAAATTCTTGATAATGGGCACTAGAATTTTCCCCACTACCGACATCAGGCTGATTGTTCTATAATTCCCTGCTTTCTCTCTACCTCCCTTTTTAAATAGTGGGGTTACATTAGCTACCCTACCTCGAATCTGTAAGAACTGCTCCAGAGTCCATATAATCTTGGAAGATGACCAACACTGCACTCTTTCTAGGACCACTTCCTTAAGTGCTCTGGGAGGTATAACATCAGGTCCTGGGAATTTATCAGCCTTCAAGCCCATCAATTTTTCCAACACCATTTCTCTACTAATACTGATTTCTTGCATTTCCCCTCTTTCACTAAGCCCTGTGTTCCCCGACATTTCTGGTATGATATTTGCGTCCTCCTTTGTGAAGACAGAATCAAAGTATGCATTTAGTTGGTCAGCCATTTCTTTATTCCCCATAATATATTCCCCTGTTTCTGACTGCAAAGGACCTACATTTGCCTTCACCAATCTTTTTCTCTTCACATACCGATATAAACTTTTACAGTCAGTTTTTATGTTCCCCGCAAGCTTGCTCTTGTACTCTATTTCCCCCCTCTTAATCAATCCCTTGGTCCTCCTTTGCTGAATTTAAGTTACCACCTTCACCCCCTCCAAACCCAGGAACAGGTCAACCCTGTCCAGAGGTGAACTAGAGACAATCCCCACGATTACCAGTCCTGAAACAAAGCCGCACTCCAGGTGCACCCAATATAGAGGTATAGGCCTTTATTTTCCTACGATACTGTTTAGTAATACTTGACCATTCGTTGCACTCTCTGGGGGAAAGGTCATGCCTTTTCCGAGGAGTAGGAACTGGGTGGTTCCTGTATCCCAAGTATGACTTTGAGCTCACTACCCCAATTCGAGGGGTACAGAGTCACTTTTCCTTGGGAAACAAAATCCTGGTCGCACTTAGGGATTTTGTTAAATTTTCCCGCACTCTCAATGGTGGGCATGCTGGGTCTTCCTGTCACAGTTAAAGCTACTCCCAGGTCTTCTGTGCTTCCCATCAGGGCCCCTTTTCTTACACTGGTCTGGTGTACCCTGATTAATCCTTCAGCTTTTCACTGTAACATGCAGCCGTCAGCTCGGATGTGACCTGCCTTTTTACAACAGAAACACATAGGATTTTGAGCGACACTTCTGCTCTCAGCACCGTCCTTTCCAGCCTGAGGAGGGACCTGTTTTGCCAGTTCTCCCTTCTTGCCCATGGCTATTCATCCTCGTATCACTCTCCTACCTTCCATTCTTTCCAGCTTTTTGGAGGTGACTACGGAAGGGTTTCCCATGGGGCAAGTGCTTGTGGATAAGCGTGCATTCATCAACCAGGGTTGATGCCTCCGTGGCTCTTCGAACCTGTTGTTCCTCCGTGTGGGTTTTAATACAAAAGTGAAGCGGGTTTTTGGATTCCTCGAGACGGATCACATCTTTGAGCGTTTCATAAGTGGGATAATCTTGATTTTTCGTATGCTTGGTCAGAAAGGAGTTGCTTAACTCTTTCAAACCCGAAGTATTTTTGTTAAGCTGCTTTTGGAGAGCCTAGGATCTTTGGCGTTAGGCCTCCAGTACCAACTTGTATGCTCTCAGAATAGCATTTTAGTCATCTCATAGTCTGACAAACTCTCATCAGGCAATAGTAAATAGACCTCAGGGTCTTTTCCTGTTAGTTTGCTTTGCAGTAGCCGGGTCCAGCTCTCTGCTGACCACCTTAGCTGGTTGGCAATTGTTTCAAAAGAGCTGAGAAATACTTCAACATCCCCCTCATTGAACTTTAGCATCAACTGGGAGAACATTAAGAGATGAGAACTCTGTCCTGAACCCGGGCTAGTTCCCTCACGAGCGGTGCCTTTACAATTTGCACTCGGTGTTCCCCTTGTTAGTTCAAAGAACAAAGAACAGTACAGCACAGGAACAGGCCATTCGGCCCTCCAAGCCTGCGCCGATCTTGATGCCTGCCTAAGCTAAAACCGTCTGCACTTCTGGTGTCTGTATCCCTTTATTCCCATCCTATTCATGTATTTGTTAAGATGCCTCTTAAACGTCTCTATGGTACCTGCTTCCACCACCTCCCCCCGCAACGAGTTCCAGGCGTTCACCACCCTCTGTGTAAAGAACTTGTCTCGCACATCCCCTCTAAACTTTGCCCCTCTCACCTTAAACCTATGTCCCCTAGTAACTGACTCTTCCACCCTGGGAAAAAGCTTCTGACTATCCACTCTGTCCATGCCACTTATAACTTTGTAAACCTCTATCATGTCGTCCCTCCACCTCCGTCATTCCAGTGAAAACAATCCGAGTTTATCCAACCTCTCCTCATAGATAATGCCCTCCAGACCAGGCAACATCCTGGTAAACCTCTTCTGCACCCTCTCCAAAGCCTCCACGTCCTTCTGGTAGTGTGGCGACAAGAATTGCACACAATATTCTAAGTGTGGCCAACTAAAGTTCTGTATACAAAAACAAGAAATGCTGGAATCACTCAGCAGGTCTGGCAGCATCTGTGGAAAGAGAAGCAGAGTTAACGTTTCGGGTCAGAGACCCTTCTTCGGAACTGACAAATATCAGAAAAGTCACAGATTATAAGCAAGTGAGGCAAAGTTCAGTATAGCTGCAGCATGACTAGCCTAATTTTATATTCTATGCCTCGACAGATGAAGGCAAGCATGCCGTATGCCTTCTTGACTACCTTATCCACCTGCGTTGCCACTTTCAGTGACCTGTGGACCTGTAAGCCCAGATCTCTCTGCCTGTCTATACTCCTAAGGGTTCTGCCATTTACTGTATAGTTCCCACCTGCATTAGACCTACCAAAATGCATTACCTCACATTTGTCCGCATTAAACTCCATCTGCCATTTTTCCGGCCAAGTCTCCAACTGATTTATATCCTGCTGTATCCTCTGACAATCCTCATCACTGTCCGCAACTCCACCAACCTTTGTGTCGTCCGCCTAAACTCCCTTGTCTCCTTCTGCTGGAAAGCTGTTTCATTTTTCCTTTCCTGAATCACTCAATTTCTCCTTCCGGAAAAATCTTTTTCTCTTTTTTTGAAATATTCTCTGCACTTTCGCCTTCCGGAATTCTAATTCTAGTATCCTCTGTTCTGGCTAGGACAGCATTTATTGGTCATCCCTAATGTAAAGGCAACCACGTGGTGTGCAGCGAATACAGCATACTAAATTGAAAGAAGTACAAGTAAATCACTGCTACACCTGAAAGGAGTGTTTTATGTCCTTGGACAGTGAGTGGAGAGGAGCTTAAAAGGCAAGCATTACACCGCATTTGCTTGCATTGAATGGTGCTGTGGGAAGGGGACAAGGTGTCAAGGATGATGGAGGAGTTTACCAGAGTGCCGTGGAGGCAATGATTCCTTCGGAAGGCTGACAGGGGAGGGGCGGGGGTAGATGCATTGGGTGTTGGCATCACGCTGGATGTGGCAGAAATGGCGGAGGATGATCCTTTGGATGTGGAGGCTCTTGGGAGGGAAAGTGAGGACAAGGGGAACTCTGTCAATGTTCTGGGAGGGAGCGAAAGGGGTGCGGGCAGAAGTGTGGGAAATGGGCCAGACACGTTTGAGGGCCTTGCAAACCACAGTGGGGAGAATCGTCGGTTGAGGGAAAAAAAAGAGTGACATGTCAGAAGCACTGTTGTGGAAGGTTGCATCATCATAACAGATGCGTCGGAGATGGAGAAACTGGGATAATGGAATCGAGTCCTTACAGGAGGAAGGGTGTGAGGAAGTGCAGTCAAGGTTGCCATGGGAGACGGTGGGCTTATAATAAATGCCAGTGGACAGCCTATCCCCAGAGATGGAGGCACGAGAAGTGGAGGAAGGGAAGTGTCGGTGATAGACAACGTGAAGATGATCAAAGGGTAGTAATTGGAAGCAAAAGTGATGAGGTTTTCAAGTTCGGGGTGAGAACAGGAAGCGGCACCGATACAGTCATCAGTGCGAAGAAAAAAGAGCTCGGGGAGTGGGCCTGAGTAAGACTGGAACAAGGAATGTTCGACATATGCGGCAATAGGACAGGCACAACTAGGAAATATGTGGGTACACATAGCAACACGTTTTACTTGAAGGAGGTGAGTGGAGCTGAAGGAGATGTTGTTCAATGTGAGAACAAGTTCAGCCAGGTGCAGAAGGGCGGAGGTGGGTGGGACTTTTTGGGCCTCTGTTCAAGGAAGACGCGGAGAACCGTCAAACCATCCTGGTGGGGGATGGCGGTGCAGAGAGATTGGACGTGCAGAGTGAAGAGGTGACGGTTAGAGCCAGGAAATTGAAAATTGTCGAAATGGCATAGAGCTTCATAAGAGTCACGTATGTAGGTGAGAAGAGGTCGGACATGGGGAGAAAAGATAGAGTCAAGATAGGAAAAAATAAGTTCGGTGGGACAGGAACAGGCTGAAACAGAGTCCTGCTTGTGGATTTTAGGAAGGAGATCCAAGTGGGTTGTGTAAGGGTGAGGTGGAGTATGTAAATATTAGGTGTGTGTCCTGAGTGTTAGGGACTGCTGATGGGTGAGTGATGGGACTGTGGTACATTGCGCAGTGCGAGAGGTTGGTGGTGTTGCGAGTAGCAGATGCCATGTAGAGATAGCTTGACTGACATTGACTACCTGTGTGAGCTCATTAAACTTCTTCTGGCTCTGCTGCCAGGTGTTCGGGGCCAGATTTCTTGAATTGACCCCCCTGGCCACCTGATCCCATTCCCTTCGGAGGGCATTCCTTGAGAGTCTCCATCCCAACTCACGAAAGCATGGCCTCTCCTCCTGTGAAACTCCACGACTAAGGCCCACATCACCACATTCGTGAACCTCAGAGCCCTCTCTCTGTCCTAGTATTCCATTTAACTTATCTCCAATTGCAGCATTCATAGTCAGCAGCAGCAGCCTCCTGTGATTCAGTGCATCTTTCCTTTAAGTAGGACTGTCTGACTGAATATTGGCTGAAACACGAGCCAGCCTATCACACAGTTCTGTCTCTGTCAAGTGTGCAGACAGACAGACAGCAGCGCGATCACCCTGGGCGGCTCGTCGAATTCATGGCAATGAGGATGGGGTATGATATTTGTGTGTCACCTGCCTCAGTAGAACGGGCACGGGAGGATCATGGCCCCTCTGCCCAAAAAGCGATGCAAATCCGATTTTATCGCCCTTTCGAGTTACCTTTCCCTCTTTCACGTACTCTTTCTCTCTTCACTCTCTGTCTCTTGCTCACAGAATCATAGATCGAGGCAGAATTTTTTCTCCTTGTCAAGTATCTGTTAAATTCCCTTTTGAGAGATATTATTGAATATATTTCCACCGTGTTTTCAGGCAGTGAATTCCAGATCCCAACAACTTGCTGTGTAAGAAAATTCTCCTAATTTCACCTCTGGTTCTTTGCCAATTACCTTCAATTGTTGTCTTCTTAATACTGAACTTTCTGACACTGGAAACATTTTCACATTAATTACCCTATCAAAACCATTCATTATTTTGAATTCTATCTTAAATCTTCCCTTACCCTTCACTGCTCTAAAGAGAACAATCCCAGCTTTACCAATCTCACCACCTAACAGAATTTCCAGTTCCTTGGTACCATTCTAGTAAATCACCTCTGTATCTTCACGAAGTCCTTGACATCCTTACCAAAGTGTGATGATCAGAATTGGACACACTTTTCCAGCTGAGATCTAACCAATGATGTAGAAACATCAGAATTTCCTCCCGTGTTTTGTTACTCTGTGCCCCTTTCTCTCTAACACCAAGGACACTGCATGCGGCCTTCACAGATCTGGTTGTGTACACCCCAGGTCTCTCTAATCCTGCACCCACTTTATAATGGTACCATTTAGTTTATATTGTTTCTCCTCATACTTATTACCCAAATGTCTCACTCCACACTTCACTGTGTTAAATTACATCTGCCATGTGTATGTCCATTTCACCAGTCCGTCTCTGTCCTCCTGATGTCCGTCCCACTGTTTATCCACATTTCTGAGTTTCATGCCATCTGAAAACCTTGACATTATCCCCCCTCCACCCTGTACACAAGCCGATTGCATTAACATACAGCAACACTGATCCCAACAGTGACCCTGGGTAAGGACCCCTGTGTACTTCCTCCAGACTGAACAACAACCATTCTCCACTATTCTCTGCTTTCTGTCACTTAGATAATTTACTGCATGCTGGCATTGAAAATAAAAAACGAATTACATTCATGTAGCGCCATTCGTGAGCACCGGACGTCACAACACACCTTCCACCCAATGAGTACTTTTTAAAGCATAGCCACTCTTGTAATCTGTGAAACACTGCAAGTTCCCACAAGCAGCAATGTACTAATGATCAGATCTGTTTTTGTGATGTTAATTGTAGCATAAATATTGGCCAGGACACCGAGAAAAAGTCCCCTGCTCTGCTTCTAAATACCGCGATAGGACTTTTAACATCCACCTGAGAGGGTTTAATGTTTCATTCAAAAGACAGCACCTCAGACAGTGCAACATTCCCTCAGTACTGTCACTGCGGTGTCAGCCTTGATTACTGTGATCAAGTCCTGCAGTGACATTTGATCCTAGAAGCATGTGACTGAAAGGGGAGAGAGCTACAAACTGAGCCACAGCTGACATTGACCCTTTAATCCCATGTGTTTCTAATTTGGTAACACGGCTGTTATATGGTACTTTATCAAACGCCTGTTGAAAGAATAGCAATAGTGTCAAAATACAGGCGGGAACAATCATAGAATCGTGGAATGGCATTGCATTGAAGGAGGCCATTTGGTCCATCAAACCAGTGGTGGCCTTTTTGAAGAGCTTTCTGTTCCTCCCACACCCCGGCTCTTTCCCGGATTCTTCCTTTTTTTCTCCTTAAGATATTTACCCAATTCACTTCAGGAATCTACTATTGAATCTGTATCCTTCAGCCTATCAGACAATACATTGCAAATCCGAAACACCAATTGCATTTTAAAAATCCTCGTGTCACCTCTGCTTTATTTCCAATCACCATCAATCTGTATCATCTGATTAAATGCCCCTCACAAAATCTTTATATAATGTATCTAATCCCTTCATAATGTTAAATATCTCGATAAGATCTCCTTGTAAATTTCCCTGCTCTAAGGAGAACAATCCCAGCTACATAACTGTAATCCCTCATCCCTGGAAAAGTTCCAGTAAAACTTTTCTGTCCTGTCTCCAAAGATTTCATGTCCTTCCTAAAGTGTGTTTCCCAGTATTGGACTCAATACACCAGGTGGAACCGAACTAGTCTTTTATAAAGGTTTAACATAATATCCTGATTATTCTGCTCTTTGTCTCCATTAATAAAGCCTAGGAATCTATTTGTTTTGTTAACTGTCTGTTAACTTTTCCAACTAATTTCAAAGATTGCACACAAACACCCCAAGTCTCTGTGTTCTTCACACCACGGTTAAAGTTGTGCCATTTAGCTTGTATTATCTCTCCTCATTCATCCACATGAAGATCACCATCACCGTCTCTAGGGCAATTAGGGATGGGCAATAAATGCTGGCCCAGCCAGCGACACACTGAATGAATAATATAAATAAAATCTTCCCACAATGTAACACCTCACACATCTGCAATGCCAATTAAATACTTGGAAGACTGCAGCCGTTGTTTTCAAACACCACATCGAACGTTTCCCAGCTAGAGACTCCATACCTCTCCTTGGCAACTGTCTGGGACTAAACCAAACCATTCAAAATCTGATGTCATAGTTGACTCTGCGAGTAGCTTCCAATCAGATGTTCACAATATCACTAAAACCGCCTATTCCCACCTCTGTATCATCACCTAACTTTGCTCCACTCTCAGCGATTCTGCTGCTGAAACACTCACACTTGCCTCTGTTACCTGTAGATTTGACTATTCCAACACACTCCTGGCTGGTCTCCCACATTCTACCCTCCATAAACTTGAGGTGATCCAAAAATTGCTGCCCATGTCCTGTCTCACACCACGTCCTGTTCACCCATCACCCCCTGTACTCACTGACCTACATTGGATCCTGGTCAGCAACATCTCAATTTTAAAACTGTCAGCCTTCTTTTAAAATCCCTCATTGCATCTTCCCTCCCTATCTCTGTAATCTCCTCCAACCCTACAACACTTCGAGATATCTGCACTCATTTAATTCCGGCCTCCTGAACAACCCAGAGTTTATTAACTCAACCATTGGTGGCCGTGCTTTCAGCTGCCGAGGTCATAAGCTTCGGAAGAGGAGAGCAGAACTTCTTCAAGGTAGGCATTCCTGGAAGAGAAGTGGCAGTGAATTAAACACTAAAATAAAAGCAAAATACTGAGGTTGCTGGAACTCTGAAATGAGAGCAGAAAGTGCCGGAAATACTCAGCAGGTCTGGCAGCATCTGTGCAGAGAGAAACAGAGTTAACATTTCAGGTCTGTGACGCTTCATTAAGGATGGGCAGAATTTAGAAATGTAACAGACTGTCATTTAATCTCTCACCTCTCCGTCCCATCACATTTCTTCCCTCTTGTTCTTCTCCCTCCATCAAATCTTTCACTTGCTCAAAAACTGTTACATTACTAACGATTAACAGTTCTGATGAAGGTTCGTAGGTCTGAAACGTTAACTCTGTTTCTTTCTACACAGATGCTACCAGACCTGCTGACTATTTCCGGTAGTTTCTGTACTCATCCCTAAGCTCTAGAATTCCCTCCTAAACCCTAAATAGTGTAAGTGGCACAGTGTCCAGTTTATGGAGCTCTGCGTATACAGAGTACTAAATATAGTACAGTTAATGAGTGACTGAGTTTTATGAGATCCAAAAGTTGATCACTTTCCAAAATGTATTTCATTTTGTTTTTTTTGCATTTAACATTTCACTTAGTTTTAAGCTGAACTTGTTGTTTCTTTCACAGTCTCTTTGTGACAGCTGGACAGTTAATTGATGCCCATGGAATAGGAGGGTCAGTGTCAGCGTGGTTAAAAAACTGGCTTAATGACAGAAAACAGTGAGTTGTGGTAAATAATTGTTTTTCAGACTGGAGGAAGGTTGACATTGGTTTTCCCCAAGGGTCAGTGTTAAGACCACTGCTTTTTTCTGATTTGTATAAATGATTTGGATATTGGAATACAAATCAAAATTTCAAAATTTGGTGAGGATACCAAACGTGGAGGCGGGGCAGATAATGAGGTTGATACCAATCGATGCAAACAGGACATAAATAGGCTAGCAGTGTGGACAGGCAAGAGGCAGATGGAATTTGCTGCATTCACGTGTAATTTCATGCATTTTATCAGAAGTAACAGGGAGAGGCAATATACACTTAATGACAGTTCGAAAGAGTGTGCAGGGACAGAGGGACATGGGGTTCATGTGCATTGATCCCTGAAGGTGGCAGGACATATTGAGAGAGTCATTAGTAAAGCAGATGGGATCTTGGGCTTCTTAAATAGAGGTAGTGAATACAGAAGAAGGAAAGTTATGCTGAACCTTTATAAAGCTCTGGTTAAGCCCCAACTGTATTACTGCATCCAGTTCTGTTCACCACACTTTAGGAAGGATGTTAAGGTCTTTGAGAGGGTGTGGAGGAGATTTGCAAGAATGGTCACAGGGATGGAGGATTTTAGCTGCAAGGTTAGTCTGGAAAAGCTGGGATTGTTTTCCTTGCAGTAAAGGAGATTGAGGGAAGATCTGATAGAGGGTTACAAAATGATGACATGTTTGGATAAGGTAGACAGGAAAAGATGTTCCCATTAGTTAATGGTACAAGGACTAGAGTTAATGTTGTGGTCAAGAGATAGAGGGAGATGTGGAGAAGACCTGTTTTTCGCATTGAATGATTTTGGCCTGGAAATCATTGTCTCCGAGGATGGTGGAAGCAGAGATGGTGAATGATTTCAAAAAGATATTGGATGAACACTTGAGGGAAATAAACATGCAGGAATATGGAGACAGAGCTGGATTTATCCAGAAAGAAATGGCAAGGACTCGATGGACCGAATGGCGTCAGTCAGTGCCGAAATGACTATCACTCTATGACATCGGAATACTATTACTACTGCCTTCTTGTACTGGAAAAGTTTATAATGGTCTGGGCAGTATCACCCTGTTGAACCCCGTGATGTAAGTCAAATGTTTGATGTCCCACAACGTGGTTAACAAATGCCCTTCACAAACAGAGTAAATCACTTCAGCCCCACTCACAATTCCGGAGTCATTCACAATGGGGAGTCGTTTATTCTGGTTTTCTCTACAAAGGACAGCAGCCAGGCTATTCTCGATGTCGCCCACCTCCAAGTGGAAAGCCTTCTCAGGGTTCGGCGAGGAAAGACACGTTGGCTGGGCTACAGCTTACTTCAATTGCGTTACTGTTTCCGTGCACACTTCAGTCCAGCTGGGACAAACCTGGTCATCATCACCATTAGGTAGTTCATTAAGAAGAGCCACAGTCTCTGCAAACCGAGGAATAAGGGTCTGCTGGTACCACACTAGCCTGAGGAGAGGACACAGGG
Organism: Heterodontus francisci; assembly: GCF_036365525.1. Lineage (NCBI taxonomy): Eukaryota > Metazoa > Chordata > Chondrichthyes > Heterodontiformes > Heterodontidae > Heterodontus > Heterodontus francisci. The sequence goes on along the minus strand of NC_090392.1, from coordinate 5,554,573 downwards.
CAGTCTTTGAGGTGGACAGAGGAAAACACTGGAGGGTCTCGACCTGATGTTGTTCTGGGCTGATATTGGATAATCCAATCTGGACACATAGATAGGTGACACAATCTTACATCATCTGGGCCTTATGTGGATTGCCTTTTAGTTCAGCTCATAACGTTGCTTCAGTAGTTCCTTCAAAAGGGTTTATAGCACGGACACTGTCTGTGCTGATGAGGAGGAGAGCATCGACATATTAGAGCAAGCGGAAAGTCTGTGAAAAGCTCATAAATGCCCCGGTCATAAGTTTGCAGAAAATTGTGGGGTTATTGCGAAACCCTTGCAGCAGTCATATCGAGGGGTATCTCTGGCCCTCAAAATTGAGTGTGAATTTAAGTTGCTTCTCTACCTTTACTGGGATACTCCAATAACCATCACAGTTATCCAGGGTATAGAAGACAGCCCTGCCACTGGGAATCCTGGAGAGTAGGGTGGGTGTCTCTCAGACACTCTAGTTCACACAAGGGTGACTGAGTTGAGTTTGTATGGTCAATAGCCAGTCACCAGCTGCCATCCGGTTTTCTAACCGGCCAAATCGGACAGTTAGTAGTGAATGTGTCTTTGTGAACTACACCCTGGTATAACAATGAACTGATAGTGTCTGGAATATATGGTATAATCTCAGCTCGGTAAGAATACTGCTTCATGGAGCATTCAATGGTCTGTTAATTTTATCAGGTCTGCTCATGTTTCCACAGTCATCTTTATGGGTTGTGAATACACTCAGCACCGACTCGAGAATCACCTGTACCTCAGGGTGATCAGAGGTGACTGGTTCACACTCCTCTGATATTTTAATCAGGAATATTGAGGTTACACTGGACACAAGAGTAGGGTATATTTTAATGTTCCAGAATATACAAATATAGGGATAATCACATCCTGCTGATAACCTTTGAGCACATTACTGCCTTGTGCTCCCTGTCCCTTAAGCAGGATCATATGAAATGGAGGCAGGACTTGACATGAACTCTGTTCCTCCCCTACATCACTCTGAGATCTGATCCAGGGTCACAGATTAACCAAAAGGAGGTCGAAGGTTCACAAGCTGTTTATTGTGGAGTGACAGTTCAAATACAGCACAAAATCAGAATAGACATAGTGGACATACGACCTGTGACAGGTGAGAGAGGCTTTCTGGCTGCGGATCAGATGTTAGAAGCTATTAGTAAAGACATTATAGCTGGGCACGTAGAATAATTCAAGGTGATCAGGCAGAGTCAACTTGCTTTTGTGAATCGGAATCCATGTTTAACCAATTTATTGGAGATCTTTGAAGAAGTAACAGATGCTATGGATAAATACAGCACAAAATATGAATAAACATAGTAGACAGACAATCTGAGAAACGTGAGAAAGGATTTCTGGCGACGGATCCGATGTTAGAAGCTATTAGTAAAGATGTTATAGCAGAGCACATAGAAAATAATCAAAGTGATCAGGCAGAGTCAACATGGATTTGTGAAAGGGAAATCATATTTAACCAATTTACTGGAGTTATTTCAAGAAGTAATTCTGTGCTGTGGATTAAGGGGAACAAGTGTGCACTGTACATAGATTACCATAAGGTATTTGATAAGGTGCCACATCAAACGTCATTGCGGAAAATAAAAGCTCATGGTATAAGAGGTAACAGTTTGGCATGAATAGAAGGTTTGCTAGTTAAAAGGAAACAGAGAATGGACATTTTTTTTCAGAGCTACAGCACTGAAACAGGCCATTCGGCCCACCGTGTCTGTGCCGAACTTAAACCACCCATTTATACAAATCCTACACTAATTCCATATTCCTACCACATCCCCACCTGTCCCTATATTTCCCTACCACCTACCTATACTAGGGGCAATTTATAATGGTCAATTTACCTATCAACCTGCAAGTCTTTGGCATGTGGGAGGAAACCGGAGCTCCCGGAGGAAACGCACGCAGACACAGGGAGAACTTGCAAACTCCACACAGGCAGTACCCAGAATTGAACCCAGGTCGCTGGAGCTGTGAGTCTGTGGTGTTAACCACTGTGCCACTGTGCCGCCCAAATGGGCCATCTTCTGGTTTGCAAGATAGAAACATAGCAACATAGATAAAATCGGAGCAGAAGTAGGCCTTTCGGCCCTTCGAGCCTGTTCTGCCATTCAATATGATCATCGCTGATCATTCAACTTATTAACCTGTTCCTGCTTTTGCCCCGTATCCTTTGATCCCATGAGCCCTAAGAAATATATCTATCTCTTTCCTGAATACATTTAATGACTTGCCTGAACTGCTTTCTGTGGTAGAGAATTACACAGGCTGAGCACTCTCTGGGTTAAGAAATCTCACCTCATCTCAGTCCTCATTGGCTTACCCCTTATCCTTAGACTGTGGCCCCCTGGTCCTGGAATCCCCATCATTTGTAACATCCTCTCTGCATCTAGTCTGTCCAGACCTGTTAGAATTTTGTAGGTTTCTATGAGATCCCCTCTCATTCTTGTAATGAGTGCTATGCCACAGGGATCTGTGCTGGGACCTTAACATTTTGCAATTTGAATGAAGGGACCGAAGGTATGGTTGCTAATTTTGCTGATGACACAAAGATAGGTGAGAAAGTAAGTTGTGAAGAGGACACAAGGAGGCTACAAATGGATGTCGATAAGTTAAGTAAATGGCAAAGATCTGACAAACGGAGTTTATTGTGGGAAAATGTGAAAATGTCAATTTTTGCAGGAAGAATAGAACCAAGCCTTTTATCTGAATGTTGAGAGATTGAAGAGCTCTAAGTTGCACAGCAATCTGCGTGCTCTGGTGCATGAATTGCTAAAGGCTAGTATGCAGGTTCAGCAAGTAATTAGGAAAACTAATAGAATGTTATCATTTATGTACTGTACTTTATTGGTTTCCTTATTAAAGGAAGGATGTACATGCGTTGGGAACAGTTCAGAGAAGACTTACGAGACTGATAACTGGAATGGGCGGACTGTATTATGAGGAAAGGCTGGACAGGCTAGTCTTATATCCACTGGAGTTTAAATTAGGAAGAGGCGACTTGATTGAAACATATACAATTCTGAGTGTGGGACAGTTCAAGTGAGGGAGAGAAATACAGAGAGAGAGAGCGAGAGAGAGATAGAGTTCAGCTCATCTGCTGCTGAAACTCGCATCCATGTCTTTTCTGCCTCGAGACTTGATTATTCTAACACACTCCTGCCTGGTCTCCCACATTCTACTCTCTTTAACCTTCTGGTCAACAAAACTCTGCTGCCATCTTCTAATTTACACCAAATTCTGTTAACCCAACATCCCTGTACTCTTTGACCTACATTGACTCTTGGCCCAGTAACAACTCAATTTTAATATTCTCACTCGTGTGATCAAATCTCTCCATGTCCTCACCCCACTGATTATCCAAATCCCACGCATAGTCAATATTCCTCTAAAGTGTTCATCTTAAAGTCTTTTTCTAATTCCCTTTCTAAAGTGAGTTTTTTTTCCCTTATTCTCTCTCCCTGACCACACATTTCATTTCTCCAGCTCCACTGGTGCTGTGGAAGTTTGGATCCATAAATTGATGTGAGCTGCACTGCCGGTCACATCCAGCATATTGTGCAGGACACCGAGGCTGGCCGGGGTGCTAGCGTGGGGGTAACATGTATATGTCTGTAGCGTGCGGAGGGGTCGGAATATGGCGTCAATCAGCCATTCCAACAGCTTTGATGTACGTCTTTAAACTTGGCCTGTATGACCACTGACCACCTGCGTTAGTCACTCTCAGTTGAACATACATTCAGCAGCAAGAGGAACCCCCTCCAGCAGCCAACTTTCAGGTGAGGGGCTTTTGACTTACTTCTGCTATTGTAAAGTTAGTGGAGGTATTGTGGATGGTTTTCTGGAGGTTGTGCTGTGAGCTGCTTCAGACATTCAGGGAGGACAGAGGATTTGGTGACACAACTCTGATCGAGGTATGGGGACTGTAGTTACAGTGTCTCTGGGTCTGTAACATACCAACAAATGGAGCAGAGCCTGCACAGAGCGGAAGATCTGAAAAGAAGTAGGAGGAGGGGGTTCTGCCCTACCCACCCCGGGTTTTCCAAGAGTAAAAAGTATAGTGGTCCTAATACGGAGCCCTGGGGAACACCAGTGTATACTCCCATCGAGGCTGAACAACAACCTTTCACCACTTCTCTCTGCTTAGTGCTCCGTAGCCACTGTTAGGTCCACACTGTCACTGTCCCTTTAATCCATAGGGTTCACTTTTCCTAAGCTGTCTATTGAATGTCACTTGATCAAACGTCTTTTGTAATTCCGTATATATAACTTCAATCACACCACCCTCATCAACCCTCTCCATTGTTATATCAAAGAACTCCATCAAGTTTACCACATCACCACCTCTCTCCACTCCTCCACTGTTGTTAAAGTATCAGACTGCTTCTCCGACATCCAGTGCAGGATGAGCAGAAATTTCCTGCAGTTAAATATTGGCATGACTAAAGCCATTGTTTTCACTCCCTACTCTAACTCTGTTCCCTTGCTATTGATTTCATCCATCTCCCTGGTCACAGTCTGACATCCAAATAGTCTGCTTGCAACCTTGGTGTCACATGTGACCAAAAATTGAGCTTTCAAGTTTATTTTCTAGATATCATTATAACAACTTGATTCCACCTCAGTAACATCGCCCGACTCCACCCCTGTCTCAGCCCATCTGCTGCTGAAACTTCATTCATGCCTTCGTCACCTCTAGATGTGAATATTCCAACTCACTCCTGCCTCATCTCCCACATTGTACTCTCTCTAAATTTGAGGTCATCCAATGTTCTGCCGCCCATGTCTTAGCTGAAACCAAATCCCTTTTGCCGATCATTGACCGAAATTGGGTCCCAGTCAGCAATGCCTTGACTTTAATTTTCTCATCATTGTTTTCAGATCCCTCCATGGCTTCGCCCTATCTCTGGCAGCTCGTCCAGCTCCACACCAACGAAGTTATCTGTGCTCCTCTAATTCTGACCTCGTGTACATCTCTGTTTTTAATCACGGCACCACTGGCGGCCATGCTTTCAACTGCCGGGGCCCCAAACTCTGTATTATTCTCGCTACACCTCTCTGTCTCTCCACCTTGCTTTCCTCTTTTAAGACACTCCATAAAAGCCTCCACTTTGACCAAGCTGTTGGTCATCTGTCCTAATATCTCCTGTTGTGTCTCAGTGTCATACTTTGCTTCATAATGCTCCTGTGAATCACCTTGGGATGTTTTATAACTTTAAAGTCACCATACAAATATAAGTTGTTGCTGTTGTTGAAGTTTGCCCGACATCATTTGTCATTAACATATCCATGTTTCCAGCCAATTACTAGCCACTTTTTTTCCAAGCAACGAATATATTTCTCCTGATTTGTCATCACTGGAAACTTCCCTAGTAGTGACACTAGTCTGACTGGTCAGTAAATACAGGGTTTACTCCATCTCTCCTTTTTATATCAGGTGTCGCATTGACAACCCTCCAGTCCTCTGTCATCACTCCCATATACAAGGAGGAGTGAAAGATTCTGGCCAGTGCATCTGATATTTTTACCATTCCTTCCCTCAGCAACCCTCACACATCCCACCCAGACTGGGTAAATGTTCTACTTTATTGTGGTAAGCGTTGGCTGAACCTGTTTGTTCAATGACTGTAAATAATGTCAGTCTCCGTGGACCTTAATTGTGTCACTGGAGGGTTTCCCTCTTCAATTCATAAGGCACTCCTTTCAATGAGTTATCCCATAGTGTCAGCGGGAGCATCACCCCCGGCAGTAACAGGGGTCAGCGGCTCCAGAGAGTGGGAGAGGATAGATCAGAATCTGAGAACAATCGGTTGGGATGTTACAACAATGGGCAGGAGTTTATCCTCGGATCTTTACTCTCTTTCCACATATTATGATTGGTACTCATTAGACTCTCGTATCTATCTCGCACTGAAGATTATTCAATACATTTACTATCCCATCCTCGCCTTTGTTGGTGTCCCTGGTAAGTCTCTCTATCTAGTTATTAATTCTATAAACGATGTTTAACTGCATTACTGCTCCTGTAATTTACTCTGCCATCCTTGCTGATGTTGTTAATCCTGCTGAATCTCTATCTCCAACTATGAGCCCTATAAACCATTGCTGAAGCTATTTCAATTATTGTAATTTACTCTGCAAACTTTGCTGCTGTTGCTGTCTCTATTTCTCTGGAGCTGCTGTGACTGGGAAACTGGCAGCTTTGGGTTATCATTGGAAAGTATAAAATCAGAAGGGGAGGGTTGGGGAGAGGGATTGGTGGTGGGATGGAAAGCAGGAGGTCCATGGTCCCACCATCTGCAGCTTGTACATCATCCCAGAGAGCAAGATGAGGGGGAGGTGGGAGTTAAGAAGGGGCATACAGCAAAACATCGCATCATTCTGAATGCTCTCGGTGATGCCAGATGCCACGGGCTCTGTCACAACCGGTCCCATGATGTAGAGAACCATCTCCTCTCTTAGGCTTCGTGGATGAAGGGATGCTTGACCCTCGCCGGTTCACTTGTCCCTCCCTGTGATTGTGGGTCACCTTGTCCTTTAAGAAAGAAGGCTTAATATTAGTGATTGTGCTACACTGTGTTTTGATAATATGCCTGCCACAACTAAATAGCTGGAGGTATGAGGATGGAGTGAGAGGTGGGTGTGAGGCTGATATCAGTGGAAGGTGTGTGAGGATTCAGGTGGAACATATGAATGTTAGCTGTGAGTTCTGAGTGTTAGGGACTGCTGACGGGCGAGTGATGGGTATCTGCTACATTGAACAGTATGACAGGTTGGTGGTGTTGGGGTAGGAGATGCCATTTGGAGATGAATTCAATGACATTGACCACCCGTGTGAGCTCAATAAACTTCTTCTGGCACTGCTGCCAGGTCCTCTGGGCTACACTTCTTGCATTGACCTCACTGGCCACCTTCACCGATTCCCTTCGGAGGGCGTTCGTTGAGGGTCTCCACCCCACCGCAGGGAAGCATCGCCTCTCTCCTCCTATCACCCTTTGTAACTAAGACATCCATCCCCACATCCGTGAACTGCAGAACCCTCTGTTGCAGTGTGCTATTTACCTTGTCTCTAATTGCAGCATTCACAGTGAGCAGCAGCAGCCTCCAGTGAATCAGTGCAGCTTCTCTTTAAGAGGGACAGACTGCGTTTAAGAGCTGAACCTGGCTGAAAGACCTGTCAGCCTCACACACCGTTAGGGCCCTGTTAAGCATCCAGACAGACAGCAGCGCGGGTAACCCGGGGTGGCACGTAGAATTCATGGAAATGAGGAGGCAGCAGGAAGTGTGTTTGTCACTTGCCTCAACAGGAACGGGCACGGGCAGATCATAATCTCTCTGCCTAAAAAGCGATGCAAACACGACGTACTCTCTATTTCTATTTCCTGCTCTCTCTTTCGCACTTTCTCACTCTGAGTCTCTCTCTCTCTTCACTCACTGTCTCTTGCTCATAAAATAAGAGATTGATGCAGCACAGAAGGAGGCTATTCGGCCCTTTGTCTGAGTGCTGTCTCTTTGAAAGAGCTATCTAATTAGTTCCAATCCCCTCCTCTTGCCCCAGACTCCTGCTTTTCTTTCCTTTTCAAGTATTTGTGAAATTCCCTTTTGAAAGATATTATTGAATCTGCTTCCACCATGTTTTGAGGCAGTGAATTCCAGATCCCAACAACTCGCTGTGTAAGAAAATCCTCCTCATTTCACCTCTGGTTCTTTGTCAATTCCCTTCAATCTGTGTCTTCTTAATACTGAACCTTCTGACACTGGAAACAGTTTCACTTTAATTACCCTATCAAAACCCTTCATGATTTAGAATTTTATATTAAATCTCCACTTGCCCTTCACTGCTCTAAAGAGAACAATCTCAGCTTTTCCAATCTCTCCACGTAACTGTATTCGCAGATCCCTGGTACAATTCTAGGAAATCACCACTGTATCTTCACTAAGTCCTTGTCATCCTTTCCAACGTGTGCTGATAAGAACTGGACACAATTCACCAGCTGGGACCTAACCAATGATGTATAAAAATCAGCATTTCCTCCTAAGTTTTATTACTCTGTGCCTCTCTCTCTAACACCAAGGACAGTACATGCTACTAACAAATATCTGTGCGTTTACACTCTTGGTCTCTCCAAACATGCATCCACTATATAATGGCACGATTTATTTCATATTTTTATCTCCTCATACTTCCTACCCAAATGTCTCACTTCACTGTGTGAAATTACATCTGCCATTTTCTGCCCAATTCACCAGTCCATCTCCGTCCTCCTGAATTCTGTTACTATCCTTCTCACTGTTTACTAACATTTCTGAGTTACCTTCCATCTGAAAACTTTGACACAATCCCCTTTGTACACAAGCCCACTGCATTAGCATACAACAACAGGGATCTCGGAAGTGACCCTGGGGAACCCCACTGAGTACTTCGCTCCACGCTGAAAAACAGCCATTCTCCCATACTCTCTGTTACCTGTCACTTAACTCATTTCTTGCATGCTGGGATTGAAAGAGAAAAAAGGGACATCCATTTATGTAGCGCCTTTCATGACTACTGCATGTTCCAAGCGATTAACAATCAACGAATGCATATAAAGCCTACTCACTCTTGTACTGCAGGAAACAGGGCAGCCGATTTTCGCACAGCAAGATCCAATAAGCAGCAATGTGATAATGACCAAATCTGTTTTTGTGATGTTATTTGAGGGATAAATATTGTCCAGGACACTGGTAATAATTCCCCTGATCTCATAGGATCATTAGCATCCACCTGAGAGGGAAGACGGGGCCTTGGTTTAACGTTTCATTCAAAAGATGCACCTCTGACAGTGCAGCACTCCCACAGTACTGTCGCTGCAGTGTCAGCCTTGATTTTTGTGATCAAATCCTTTCGTGACACTTGATCATAGAAGCTTGTGACTGAAAGAAGAGAGAGCTACAAACTGAGCCCTGGCTGACTTTGTTCCTTTAATCCCATGTGCTTCCAATTTGGTTACACGGCTGTTATGTGGTATTTCATCAAATACCTTTTGAAACGATAGGAAAATTGTAAAAGTACAGGCTGGAACAATCATAGAAACATAGAATAGCATTGCATGGAAGGGGGTCATTTGGTCTATGTGGTCTGTGCTGGCTCTTTTGAAGAGCTTCCAGTGAGTTCCACACCCTGGCTCTTTCCCAGATCCTTGATTATTTCTCCCCTTGATATCCAACCAATTCACTTTTTGAATCTACTTTTGAATCTGTATCGTTCAGCCTATCATACAATAAATTGCAAAACCGAAACAAAAATTGCATTAAAGAAATGCCCATGTCAACTCTGCTTATTTTTTACCAATCACCATACATCTATGTCCTCTGGTTAACGGCCCCTCATGCATTAGAAACACTTCAACTTTATTTAATTTATATAAACCCTTCGTGACGTTAAATATCTCTATCTGATCGCCTTGTAAATTTCCCTGCTCTAAGGAAAACAATCCCAGCTACATAACTGCAATCCCTCATCCCTGGAAAAGCTCCAGTAAAACTTTTCTGTCCTGTCTCCAAAGGTTTCATGTCCTTCCGAAAGTGTGTTTTCCAGTGTTGGACACAATACTCCAGGTGCGGCCGAACTAGTCTTTTATGTAGTATCAATATAACATCCTGACTATTCTACTCTGTGTTTCTATTAATCAAGCCTAGGAATCTATTGTGAACTTTGTGAACTGTTTGTTAACCTGTCCAGCTAACTTCAAAGATTGCATACAAACACCCCAGGTCTCTCTGTTACTCTCAACAGCTTTAAAGTTGTGCCATTTAGCTTGTATTATCCCTGCTCATTCATCCACACGCAGCTCACCATCATCTTCTCAAGGGCAATTATGGATGGACAATAAATGCTGGCCTGGTCAACGACACCCACATCCCATGAACGAATAATATAAATAAAAACTTCAAACAATTTATCACCTCACACATCTGCCATACCAATTAAATATTAGGAAGAGTGCAGCCATTGTTTTCAAACCCCACGTCAAACATTTCCTAGCTACAGACTCCATTCCTCACCTTGGCAACCGCCCGAGACTGAATCAAACTGTTCACAAAATACTGCCATAGATGATCATCTGATGAGCTTCCTGACAACTATTCACACTATCAATAAAACTGCTTATTTCCACCTCCGTATCATCACCCATCTTTGTCCCTGTCTCAGCTCTTCTGCTGATGAAACACTCCCTCTTGTCTGTGTTATCTGGCTACTTGACTATTCTAACACACTCCTGGCTGATCTCCCACATTCTACCCTGCATAAACTTGAGGTGATCCAAAACACTGCGTTCCATGTCCTAACTCACACCAAGTCCTGTTCACCCACAACCCCTGTATTCACTGACCTACACTGGATCCTGGTCAGCAATTTTAAAACTCCCAGCCTAATTTGCAAGTCCCTCATTGCCTCAGCCCTCCCTAATTCTGTAAACTCCTCCAGCCCTACAACCCTCCGAGATATCTGCACTCATCTAATTCTGGCCTCTTGAGCATAAAACATAGAACAGTACAGCACAGTACAGGACCTTCGGCCCACGATGTTGTGCCGAACCTTTAACCTACTCTAAGATCAAACTACCGACAAACCATTCATTCTCTTGTCATCCATGTACCTATCCAAGAGTCGCTTAAATGGCCCTAATGTATCTGCTTCTACTACCACCGCTGGCAGTGCATTCCACATACCCACCACTCTCTGTGTAAAGAACCTAGCTCTGGCATCTCCCCTAAACCTTCTTCCAATCACCTTAAAATTATGCCCCCTGGTGATAGCCCTTTCCGCGCTGGGAAAAAGTATCTGGCTACCCACTCTAACTATGCCTCTCATCATCTTGTACACCTCTATCAAGTCACCTCTCATCCTTCTTCACTCCAATGAGAAAAGCCCTAGCTCCCTCAACCTTTGTTCATAAGACATGCCCTCCAGTCCAGGCAGCATCCTGGCAAATCTCCTCTTCACCATCTCTAAAGCTTCCACATCCTTCCTATAATGAAGCGACCAGAACTGAACACAATATTCCAAGTGTGGTCTAACCAGGGCTTTATAGAGCTGCAGCATAACCTCGCGGCTATTAAACTCAATCCTCCTGTTAAAGGAAGCCAACACCCCATATGCCTTCTTAACAACCCTATCAACTTGGGTGGCAACTTTGAGGGATCTATGGACGTGGACCCCAAGATCCCTCTGTTCCTCCACACTGCCAAGAATCCTGTCTTTAAGCCTGTATTCTGCATTCAAATTCGACCTTCCAAAATGAATCACTTCACACATTTCCAGGTTGAACTCCATATGCCACTTCTCAGCCCAGCTCTGCATCTTGTCAATGTCCCGTTGCAACCTACAACAGCCCTCCACACTATCCACAACTCCAGCAACCTTTGTGTGATCGGCAAACTTACTAACACAGCCTTCCTCTTCCTCATCCAAGTCATTTAGAAAAATCAGAAAGAGCAGAGGTCCCATCACAGATCCCTGCCGAACACCACTGGTCACCGAGCTCCAGGCTAAATACTTTCCATCTACTACCACCCACTGCCTTCTGTGGGCCAGCTAATTCTGCATCCAGACTGCCAACTTTCCCTGTATCCCTTGCCTCCTTACTTTCTGAATGAGGCTACCATGGAGAACCTTATCAAACGCCTTGCTAAAATCCATATACACCACATTCACTGCTCTTCCTTCATCAATGTGCTTTGTCACATCCACAAATAATTCAATAAGGCTTGTGAGGCATGACCTGCCCCTCACAAAGCCGCGCTGACTATCTGTAATCAAACTATGCTTTTCCAAATAATCATAAATCCTGTCTCTCAGAATCCTTTCCAATAATGTGCCCACCACCGATGTAAGACTGACTGGTCTGTAATTCCCAGGGTCATCCCTATTCCCTTTCTTGAACAAGGGAATAACATTTGCCACCCTCCAATCATCTGGTACTCCAGTGGACAGTGAGGGCGCAAAGATCATCGGCAAAGGCGCGGAATCTCTTCCCTCGCTTCCGCTAATAACCTTGGGTCTTTCCCGTCTGGCCCCGGGGACTTATCTATCCTCATGTCTTTCAATATTTCCAGCACATCCTCCTTCTTAACATCAACCTGTTCGAGCATATCAGCCTGTTTCACGCTGTCCTCACAAACGACAAGGTCCCTGTTACTAGTGAATACTGAAGAAAAGTATTCATTAAGGACCTCACCTACCTCCTCCGACTCCAGGCACAAGTTCCCTCCACTATCCCTAATCGGCCCTACTCTCACTCTGGCCATCCTCTTGTGCCTCACATAAGTGTAGAACGCCTTGTGATTTTCCTTAATCCTACCCGCCAAGATTTTTTCATGTCCCCTTATAGGTCTCCTAAGTCCATTCTTCAGTTCCTTCCTGGCTACCTTGTAACCCTCTAGAGCTCTGTCTAATCCTTGTTCCTCAACCTTAAGTAAGCTTCCTTCTTCCACTTGACTAGCTGTTCCAAATCTCTTGTCATCCAAAGTTCCTTCACCCTACCATTCCTTCCTTGCCTCATCAGGACAAACCGATCCAGCAGTCGCAGCAAGTGCTCCCTAAACAACCTCCACATTTCTGTTGTGCACTTCCCTGAGAACATCTGTTCCCAATTTAAGTTCCCCAGTTCCTGCCTAATAGCATTGTAATACCACTTCCCCCAATTAAATGTTTTCCCAACCCGTCTGCTCCTATCCCTCTCCATGACTATGGTAAAGGTTAGGGAGTTGTGATCACTATCACCGAAATGCTCTCCCACTGAGAGATCTGCCACCTGGCCTGGTTCGTTGCCAAGCACCAAAAACAATATTGCTTCCACTCTTGTCGGCCTATCTACATATTGAGTCAGGAAACCTTCCTGGACACACCTGACAAAGTCTGCTCCATCCAAACTATTTGCACTAAGGAGGTTCCAATCAATATTAGGGAAGTTGAAGTCACCCATGACAACAACATTGTTACTGCTGCACCTTTCCAAAATCTGCCTCCCAATCTGTTTCTCTGTGTCTCTGTTGCTATTGGGGGGTCTATAGAAAACTCCCAATAAATTGACTGCTCCTTTCCTGTTTCTGACTTCCACCCATACTGACTCAGTAGACAAACCCTCCTCGACGACCTCCCTTTCTGCAGCTGTGATACTATCCCTGATTACCAATGCCACTCCTCCAACTCTTTTACCTCCCTCCCTATTCCTTTTGAAATATTTAAACACCAGAATATCCAACATCCATTCCTGCCCCTGTGATTACAAGTCTCCGTCATGGCCACAACATCGTCGCTCCAAGTACTGATCCATGCTCTAAATTCATCACCCTTATTCCTGACACGTCTTGCGTTAAAATAGACACACTTCAACCCATCATACTGGCTGAAACTTTGCCCTGTCAACTGTCTAACCTTCTTCGCAGACTCTCTGCACTCTGTAACTGTCTGTTCAACAGCTACCCCATCCACTGATCCATAGCCCCGATTCCCATCCCCCTGCCAAACTAATTTAAACCCTCCCGAAGAGCTCTAGCAAACCTCCCGCCCAGGATATTGGTGCCCCTCCAGTTCAGATGCAACCCGTCCTTCTTGTACAGGTCCCACCTTCCCCAGAAGGTATCACAATGATCCACATGTCTGAAGCCCAGCCTCCTGCACCAGCTCTGTAGCTATGTGTTCAACTGCACTCGCTCTCTGTTTCTAGCCTCACTAGCACGTGGTACCGGTATCAGTCCTGAGATTACTATTCTGCTCATCCTGCCTTTTATCTTCCAACCTAACTCCCTATATTCGCTTTGCTGGTCCTCATCCCTTTCCCTAGCTATGTCATTGGTACCGATGTGTACCACCACTTCTGGCTGCTCCCCCTGCCCCTTAAGAATCCGGTAGGCTCGATCCGAGACATCCGGGAGTCTCGTTCGGGACCACAGAATCTCCTGTCTGTTCCTCTAACCACTGAATCTCCTATCACTATCGCTCTCCTATTCTTCCCCCATCCCTTCTGAGCCAAAGAGCCAGGTTCAGTGCCACAGACCCGGCCACTTTGGCTTTCCCCTGGTAGGTCATCCCCCCCAACCGTATCCAAAACGGTATACTTATTATTGAGGGGAACGGCCACAGGGGATCCCTGCACTGTGCGCCTATTCACTTTCCCTCCCCTGTCGGTCACCCAGCTACCTTTATCCTGTAACGTCCGTGTCACTACTTCCCTATAACTGCTCTCTATCACCCCCTCAGCCTCCTGAATGATCCGAAGGTCATCCAGCTCCAGCTCTCTAACGCGGTCTGTGAGGAGCTGGAGTTGGGTGCACTTCTCACAGGTGAAGTCAGCAGGGACACAAGTGGTGACCGTTACCTCCCACATCCTGCAAGAGGAGAATGCAACTGCCCTAGCTTCCATCCCCTCCGCACTAAATTGACAAAAGAGATTAAAAAAAAATAAAGGAAAACCTTACCTTACCAAACCCTCCACTCAAGAGTCCTTCTTTTTGATTAGAGGAGGAGGATGGGTGGGAGACACTACACGTGTAGTGTTTCAGGTTTAGCCACTGCTCGAATATATGTTCACTTACCCAACAGTCCCCGTGTCCGCCGAATCACGAGGTAAGTACTTTCCAGCTCAACTTACCTTCCCGGCTGCCCCCTGGCTGGCGCTCTGAACGCTCCCGCTGCTCAAATGGAAGAAAGAAATACCCACCAATCACTTACCAGCTCTCCGGTGACGTCACACTTGAATTTTTGCTGGTCAAGCAGTCCACACCTGCTGCTTCTGGTCTCTGACTTCGGCTCCTTTTATCTCCCGGCTCCTCTCGCCTGTTTCTGCTCTCGCTGCCGTCGCTCTCACTGCTGCTTCTGGTCTCTGGCTTCGGCTCCTTTTATCTCCCGGCTCCTCTCCCCTGTTCCGGCTCTCGCTGCCGCCGCTCTGGATTCGAGCATCCTCGAGGTTAATTACTCTACCATTGGTGGCCGTGCCTTCAGCTGCCGTGGCCCTAAGCTCTGGAAGAGAAGAGCAGAACTTCTTCAAGGTAGGCATTCCTGGAACAGAAGTGGCAGTGAATAAAACACTAAAATAAAAGCAAAAGGGTGCTGATGCTGGAACTCTGAAATGAGAACAGGAAGTGCCAGAAATACTCAGCAGGCCTGGCAGCATCTGTGTAGAGAGAAACAGAGTTAATATTGCAGATCTGGGACACTTGATCAGAACTGGTAAACGTTACAAATATAGCAGTCTGTCGTTTAATCTCTCCCCTCTCAGTACCATCACAGTCCTTCCTTCTTGTTCTTCTTCCCCTTCCCCTCTTTCACTTGCTTAAAGACTGTTACATCTGTAAAGTTTACCAGTTCTGATGAGATGACAAAGATCTGAAACATTAACTCTGTTTTTCTCTACACAGATGATGTCAGACCTGCTGAGTATTTCCAGCACTTTCTGCTCTGATCTCTAATCTCTGCAATACCCTCCCTCAACCCCAAACAGAGTAAGTTACACCGAGTCCGGTTTTAGGGTACCCTGCTTGTACAGAGTACTGAATGCAGTAAAGTTAATGATTGACTGAATTTTAAGAGATCTATGAGTTGCTCTCTTTCCAAACTTATGTTATTTTTTTCATTTAGGATTTCATTAGTTGGAAGATGAACTTGTAGTTTCTTTCACAGTCTGTTTGTGACATCTGGGCAGTTAATTTATGTTCATGGAATAGGAGGGTCAGTGTCAGCTTGGGTAGAAAACTGTCTTAATGACAGAAAACAGTGAGTTGTGATAAATAGTTGTTCTTCAGACTGCAGGAAGGTAGACTGTAGTGTTCCCTAAGGATCAGTGCTAGGACCTTTGTTTTTTTCTGATATGTATATGTAATTTGCAATTGAGAATACAGAGCAATCAGATCGAGGGAGCTGCTGCTCATATTCACCATTCCAAGTTCCTGATTTAGAGCCCTGGCCTCAACGGGGGTAAGGGACCTCTGTGTGGTTGTGATGGTGACATTTCTCTCACTGTCAATCACTGTAGATGGTTGCTCACTGACCCCATCGATGTCAGTCTTGTTGTTGGTCTGGCCTGCAGCTTAGGTCCAGGTTAACACACACCCTGGTATTTTCCAGTTATCTTGTCGTGCTTGTATGGAGGAGGTTGACCAGGGGTTGTGAGGCTCTCAAATGTGTTGTCCCAACCAGAGCTGGATATCTGGCTTTGTGTTTGCATCAGCAGCGACGACTGCCCACTGTTGATTGGTTGTGTCTGAAACTGTCGGATGTTATCTAAACACAGGGTGTGGATCAGCTTCAGGGGAGGCAGAGCATTAACACTGGTCTAATTCCCTCAAAGCACCTCTTCACATCTTCTAACTCCTCACTTGGTCTGGGAGTTTCTGCCTATAACTCAGTGTTTTGTTCCAGTATTTGTTCTAATGTTCTCTGTGGATAATATACTCCGTCATGTGGCTGCTGATGCCAGAGTATCTCATTGTACAGGATGCCAATGTTCTCCTGCCAACCTTCATTTTCCTTTTCCTTCTGTAAATTGTCCAACTCTTCCTTCAGTTTTTGTGTCTTTTATTTAACCGTCAGGTACACAGATGTGCCCCATTGACCAACTTATCTCAGCCCTTTTTTTTCGCTTAGATTTGCATTTCTGGACATCATCAGATATTCTGTTGAGAATGAAATCGTAATCCCCATCATACTCCTGGAAAATCCTTGGGATGTCCGTCTCCCCAGGTGTGCCTGTTTTTTTTTTCTCTGCCAGGTTATCAATTGAATATTTGCTGTGATATGCTGATGACATTGTATTTCTGGCTTTACTTGTTCAAAGCTCTATTTCATTTCCCCCCGCCCCAACCACCCTCACCCCGCCCCCTCTCTTTGTGATGAAAAAACACGTTTGATCGAGTGTAAACTCTTTCTCTATCACCAGATGTCCTAACCAGACCCACGCTGATCACACCTGTTTGCTTGTACATTCTGTATCTCTCTGTCACAAATTCCTACCCAGCCTTTGCAATAACCACAAGCGTTTGCACAAATGTAATCTGTCTCTGTCTCCAAATCTTCTACCCATTCACAGCAATGATCGCTCAACTGAGTTTGTCATTTCTCACAAACCAGGTAAACCATGTCTATGATCCCTATTTCTGTGATCCCTCTCCTACACCACTGTGAAATCTGATCCAGGGTCACAGATTACCCAAAAGGAGGTCGAAGGGTCACAAGCAGTTTATTGAGAAGAGAAAGTTCAAATGTAGCACACAATCAGAATAGACATAGCAGACATACGACCTGTGAAAGGTGAGAAAGGCTTTCTGGCGACGGATCAGATGTTAGAAGCTATTATTAAAGTCATTATAGCAGGGCATGTAAAAAAAATCAGGGTGATCATGCAGAAACAATATGGTGTTGTGAAAGGGAAATCATATTTAACCAAATTTATTGGAGTTCTTTGAAGAAGTAATATGTGCTGTGGATAAAGGGGAACTAGTGAATGCATGACACATAGATTACCAGAAGGCATTTGATAAGGTGCCACCTCAAAGGTTATTGCAGCAAATGGAAATTCATGGTGCAGGGGGTAACATTTTGGCACGGATAGAAGTTTGGCTAGCTAACAGGAAACAGACAGTAGGCATAAATGGGCTATTTTCTGGTTGACAAAATGTAATGCGTGGTGTGCCACTGGGATCAGTGCTGGGGCCTCAACTTTATACAGTTTATATAAGTGACTTAGATGAAGGGACCGAAGGTATGGTTGTTACTTTTGTTGATGACACAAAGATAGGTAAGAAAGTAAGTTGTGAAGAGGACATGCGGAGGTTACACAAGGATATAGATAGGTTAAATGAGTGGGCAAAGATCTGGCAAATGGAGTACAATGTGAGAAAATGTGAAAATGTTGAATTTGGCAGGAATAATAAAAATGAACTGAGCATACTGCCTGAATGGTGAGAGATGCAGAGCTCTGAGATGCAGAGGGATCTGGGTGTCCTGGTACATGAACTGTATAAGGTTAGTATGCAGGTTCAGCAAGTAATTAGGAAAACTCTTGGTCCAGTAACACCGCAATTTTAATATTCTCACTCACATGATCAAATCTCTCTCTATCCTCACCCCTCTGATTATCCCAATCCCCTGTCCATTTCCAATACTCCTGAAACTTGTTCATCTTAAATACTTTTTCTAATTCCCTTTTTAAAGTGAGTTTATTTCCCTCTGTCTCTCCTCCTTAACCAGGCATTTCATCTCTCCAGCACCACTGGCGCTGTGGAAGTTTGGATCCATAAAAAGTTGTGAGCTGCACTGCCGGTCACCTCCAGCATATTGTGCAGGACACCGAGGCTGGCCGGGGTGCTTGCGTGGGTGTAACGTGTGTGTGTCTGTAGTGTGAGGAGGGTCTGAATATGGTGTCAATCATCCATTCTGGCTGCTTTGATGTACGTCTTTGAAACTTGGTCTGTGCATGTCCATTGACCACCTGTGTTAGTCACTGTCAGCTGAACATACATTCAGCAAAACGAGGAACTCCCTCCAGTATTATTTAAAAGGACCAGGCATCCAACTTACAGGTGAGGGTCTTTTGAATTACGATGCTCTTGTAAAGTTAGTGGAGGTGCTGTGAATGGTTTTCTGGAGGTTGTGTAACATTCTGGGAGGACAGAGGATTTGGTGACCCAACACTGGACGAGGTATGGGGACTGTAGTTACAGTGTCTCTGGGTCGGTAACATGACCAATAATTGGAGCAGAGGCTGCAGAGAGAGGGCGAACTGTAAAGAGGGATGAGGAGGGAGCTCTACACTACCCACCCCGGGCTTTCCAAGAGCAGTAAGATCAGTGGTCCCAATACCGCACCCTGGGGAACACCACTGCATACCCCCATCGAGTCTGAACAACAACCTGTCACCACTTCTCTCTGTTTACTGTTCCTTAGCCAATGTTATATCCACACTTTTACTGCCACTTCAATCCATGGGGTTCAGTTTTGCTAACCTGTCTATTGAATGTCACTTAATCAAACACCATTTGAAAGTACATATATATAACTTCAATCACACCACCCTCATCAACCCTATCCATTGTTTTATCAAAGAACTCTTTCAAGTTTACCTCACCACCACCTCTCTCCACTCCTCCACTTCTGTTAAATTATCAGACTGCTTATCTGACACCCAGTACTGGATGAGAAGAAATTTCCTCCAATTAAATATTGGGAAAACTGAAGTCATTGTTTTCACTTCGTACTCCAGCTCTCTTCCCTTGCTATTGATTCCCCCCCCCCCTCCTCTCCCTGGTAACAGTCTGAGATTCAGATAGACTGTTTGCAACCTTGGTGTAATATTTGGGACAAAACTAATGGGCACATGGACAAATGCGTGTTAGTTAAGTAACACCTGCACGGATTTTATGTGGGAAAATGTTGTTTAACTAACTTTATGGGGTTTTGCGAAGAGGTAGAAATGAAGCTTGTTGAGTGCAATGCTGATGATGTGGGGTACATGGACTTCCAAAAGCCATTTGATAAAGTGTCACACAACAAACTTGTGGGCAAAGGTGTAGCTCATCGAATATAAAGGACAGTAGCAATATGAAACTAAATTGGTTGAGCGACAGAAAACAGAGAGCAGTGATTATTGGATGCTTTTCGGGCTGGAGAAAGGGTTGTAATGGAATCAAAACAAAATACAGGAACTGCTGGAAATCTGAAATAAAAACGAAAAGTGCTGGAAATATTCAGCAGGTCAGGCAACATCTGTGAAGAGAGAAACAGAGTTAATAAAAATCTCAAGTGCTGGAAATACTCAACGGGTCTGGCAGCATCTTTGGGGAGAGAAACAGAGTTAATGTTTCAGACATTTCATCGGAACTGGTAAAGGTTAGAAATGTAACAGGTTTAAGCAAGTAAAGCAGGGGTATGGGGGGAACGACAAGGTCAGAAATGTCGGCAAGAGAACGGGGGTGGGGTGGGTGTTGAAATGACAAGCGAGTGGAAAATCCTGTCATGCTTTTGGACTGAGTGGAGGTGTTCCACGAAGTGGTCACCCAATCTGCGTTTGGCCTGCTGTGGTGTTCCAGTGAACATTAGCGTAAGCTTCAGAAACGTCAACTCAGTGTTCGATTCGGCATTCTACAGCCTTCCCGTCTTAACATTGAGTTCAATAATTTCAGAGCATGGCTGGCCTTGTTAATTATTGTTTTGTTTTACCATGTACCGGCCTTAAAATGGGATTTTTATGTTGGTGCTTTTAGCCAGGGTTGTTCATTAATCTGTCATTTAACACCCTCTCTGCACTAACGCTTTGTCTTTCACCACACCATTAGCACTTTATTTTTTGCCTTCGCCTTTGCCCCATGACTTCCTTGCCAGTTATTTTCTGTGACCCTCTGTCCTATCAACACCTTACCCTTTGTTCTCTTTCGCCCTACCCTCGCTTTATTTGCTTAAAACATATTACTTTTCTAACCTTTGCCAATTCTGATGAAAGGTCACAAATCTGATGATTTGCTTCGCTAATCATAGATGTTGCCAGACCTGCTGAGTACGAACAGCACTTTTTGTTTGTATTTAAGCCTTTTACTGGAGTTCCCCAGGGATCAGCGTTTCGACCTTTCCTCTTCCTGATATATATGAATGACCGAGACCTTGGTGTGTAGGGCACAATTTCAATGTTTGTAGATGATACGTAACTTGGAGGCGTTGTGAGCTCTGAGGAGGATAATGTAGATCTTCAAAAGGACAAATTCAAGTTGGTGGAATGGACAGACAGGTGGAAGATGATCTTCAATGTGGAGAAATGTGAAGTGATTCATCTTGGTAGGAAGAAAATGGAGAGACAATATAGAATAAAGAGTAGAATTCTGAACGGGGTGCAGGAGCAGAGGGACATGGGTGTATATGGGCATAAGTCACTAAAGCTGGCAGGATAGTTGAAAGAATGGTTGATAAAGCATACATTATCCTGTACTTTATTAACAGCAGCATGGAATGCAAGGGCAAGGAGGTTATTTTGAAATAAAAACAAGAAATGCTGGAAATACTCAGCATGCCTGGCAGCATCAGTGGAGCGAAAAGCAGAGTTAACGTTTCAGGTCAGTGACCCTTCATCCTATTCTTACCTTTTTATGTGATACTTTATCAAACACATTCTTCAAACCAATATAGACAACATTCATCACAGTCCCTTCATCCAACTTCTCTGTTACATCATCAGAAAATTCGATTAGATTAGTCAAGCATGACATTCCTTTTGTAAATCCATGCTGGTTATCATGACTTACCTCAAACCTCTCAAAATGACTGCTTTTGTTCCCTGCTGATTGTTTCTAAAAACCTTTCCCACTGCTGGTATTGAACTAACTGGCCTGTAGTTGTGAGGACTGTGTGTTGTCCATTGATGTATCTGCCAGGAGAGTGGCCGTCTATTCTGGTGAGGTGAAGATATAATGTTCTCCCTCAGCATGGAGAAGCAGGATGAGAGGTCCAATGGCTTTGTCAGGATAACGGGATTCCTGATGGTGTAGGAGGCTCTGCGGGGCACGATGCCTTCATTTTGCAGCATTCAGCTGTTCACACGACCTTCAGAAATTTGTGGAGAACCAGTATGTGGCTCTTCAGAGAGAATCGCTACCCCCCCCCCCCCCCCCCACCAATTTACATGACACATGATTCACCCCCAAGGAAAACAAACCCTACTTCCCACCGCAATCAACCTCACACAATTAACATGTGTGCAACGTGAGCAGTGGAGCCACCAGGACCAACGTGGAACAGACCATCAGTGTGATGAAGAAATGCTTCTGATGTCTGAACCGCTCGGAGGGAGCCCTCCAGTACACATTGGAGCAGGTGTCCAACTTCATGGTGTTCTGCTGCACCCTTCATATCATCGCCATCATGAGGACACAGACGTTGGCAACAGGAATCCGCAGGCCACATCAGGAGGAGGAGGAGGCAGGGAGGATATTTCCTGGATGCCTTCGACCCGGACAGGCTGTCGGAGAGTCCTTGCTAAGATTCCAGTTCCCATAGGACAACTTCCCTTTCCCACCATTGTTCCCCCAATCTCCACAATCACACACACCAGAGACGCCCCATCACAGCGTCCCCTTGATCACCATCCTGCAATACAAACCACCAACACAAACCTTTTTTCTTAACGTCTTAATCTAACAACACATCCAGTTATACAATGAAAACTGAATGATGCACTCTTGTATATTCCCTTTTGCCTGTCTTGTGGGTACCCTCGACTTGCCTAGTGCTCCTACACATTGCTTCCCCAGTGATTGAAGCATGGCTGGTGGAAGGCTGCTGACTTTCACTGGGGGAGACTGCATATTGCCGTGCAGGACGTCCTCGAGTAGCTTTGGGTCTTGAGGGCTCGGATTCGGACTGCACCACGTCGATGTGGGCAGTAGCAGCTTGGACTGCAGATGGGTAACAGCAAGTACACTGGTGGAGCGGCAGTGAAGGGTGAACAAATATTGTCATATTGAGAGACGACAACAGGTTAGTGCTCCACGGAGCCACTGACACTACTACGGGGCGACACCTCAGAAACTTTAGTAATCTACTGGATCACAGATCGCTGGATTGCTGTGAGAACCTGCAAACCCCTTTGCGCACTGAGATCCACAGCCATGATGGCAGCAGTCTGATCCTGCATGGCAAAACATGGATGTCATGAATTCAGCCTGAGCTTCCTCTGCTGCACTGAGACGTTGAGTGTCTGCCGTCTGTGATGCTGTGGAAGCTGAGACAATGGTCACCAGCCACTGTGTCAGGGCTGGGTCTGCTAGGGCAGTCATGGAGTTAGTGACCACTTCCACAGGGGAAGGAATGAGCTTCCAGCTCTGTGCAATATTCTATGCCATGTTGGAGCCGGGCTTCTCCATGTTCCTTGACAATGACAACAGACTCTCTGACAGGTCTGTCTATGGACAAAGTATCTCAGTGTACATATCCATCAGCAATCTCCTGTATGCTTCTCCAGCAATAATCAGATCTGAGTCTTGTGAATTATAGCTCGTTTTTGACCTCGCCCTCCGATGAGCTGACACATGAACTATCGATTCCCCTTGGCCTGGTTGCAGATCACTCGTGCTCGGTGACTCACTATGTGCAGATTCCGACTCTACACAGGCAGTGTAAGTATTGAGCTAGTGGCTGAGCGTATCAGACCAAGTGATGGGGCTTCACCATCAGTGCTGTGCTGCTGCTCTCTCTCTCTGTCTCCTGAAGGTGCTGTGACTGGGAAGCTGGCAGTTTTGGGGTATCATTGGAAAGTGTCACATCAGAAGGGGTAGGTTGGTGTGAGGGATTGGGGGTGGGATAGAAAACAGGATGTCCATGGTCCCACCATCTGCAGCTTGTGTATTATCCCAGACAGCAAGATGAGGGGCAGGTGGGTGTTAAGAACGGATGTAAGGCAAGAACTTAGCATCATGCTGAATGTTATTGGTGATGCCGGATGCGACGGCCTATGTCACAGCCGGTCCCATGATGTGGAGAACCATCTCCTCCCTCAGGCTCAGGGGATGAAGGTATGCCTTACCCCCTCCGGTTCACTGCTGCTCCCTGTGATTAGGGGCTACCTTGTCCTGTAATAGAGAGGGCAGAATATCAGTAATTGTGTTTCACTGTGTTTAGGTGATGTGCCTGCCATAGATTAATAGCTGGATGTATGTAAAGGCAGTGATAGGTGAGTGTGAGGCTGGTATCAGTGGAAGGTGTTTGAGGGTGAGTTGGGGTATGTGAATGTTAGGAGTGAGTCCTGAGTGTTAGGGACTGCTGATGGGTGAGTCATGGGAGTGTGGTACATTGGGCAGTGTGAGAAGTTGGTGGTGTTGGGGTAGAGATGCCATGTACAGATGAATGCACTGACATTGACCATCTGGGTGAGATCATTAAACCTTTTCTGGCTCTGCTGCCTGGTTCTCGGGGCCAGACCTCTTGCATTGACCTACCCGGCCACCTGCTCCGTTTCCCTTTGGAGGGCGCTCTTTGAGGGTCTCCACCCCTCCCCACAAACACATGGCCTCTCTCCTCTTGTCAACCTCCATAACTAAGACCTCCAGCACCAAATGCGTGAACCGCAGAGCCCTCTCTCTGTCCTATTATTCCATTTACCTTGTCTCCAATTGCAGCATTCACACTCAGCTGCCTGCTATGATTCAGTGTAGTTTCCCTTTAAGGGGGACAGACTGTCTTTAAGAGCTGAATCCTGGCTGAAACACGTGCCAGCCTCACACACATTTAGGGCCCTGTTAGGTGTGCAGACAGGCAGTAGCGCGTGTCAACCTGGGCGGCATGTAGAATTCATGAGAACGAGGAGGCAGCGGGAAGTGTTTGTGTCACCTTCCAAAGCAGGAACGGGCAGGGGCAGATTATGCCCCCTCAGAGTCACAGAGTTAATACAACACAGAAACAGGCCCTTCGGCCCTCTGCCCAAAAAGTGATGCAAACCCAACATTCTCGCTCTTTCCATTTCACTTTTAATCTTGCATGCTTTCTGTCTCTCGGGACTCTCTGTGTCTTGCTCATAGATGCAGAGATTGGTGCAGCACAGAAGGAGGATATTCGATCCATTGTGTCAAACGCTATATAATTAGTTCCACTCCTCTCCTCTTTCCCCAGACTCCTCCATTGTTTCCTCAACAAGTATTTGTTAAATTCTCTTTTGAAAGATATTATTGAATCTGCTTCCACCATGTTTTCAGGCAGTGAATTCCAGATCCCAACAACTCGCTGTGTAAGAAGATTCTCCTCATTTCACCTCTGGCTCTTTGTCAATTTCCTTCATTCTGTGTCTTTTTAATAATGAACGTTCTGACACAGGAAACAGTTCCACATTAATTGCCCTATCAATACCCTTCATGATTCTGAATTCTATATTAAATCTTCTCTTACACTTCACTGCTCTAAAGAGAACAATCCCAGCTGTCCCAATCTCTGCCCAGATCCCTGGTACCATTCTGGTAAATCACCTCTGTATCTCCACTAAGACCTTGACATCTTGAGCAAATTGTGATGATCAGAATTGGATGCAGTTCTCCAGCTGGGACCTAACCAATGGTGTATCAAAATCAGCATTTCCTCCTGTGTTTTATTACTCTGTGCCCCTCTCTCTAACACCAAGCACACTACATGTTACCTTCAAAGATCTGTGTATGTACACCCCAGGTCTCTCTAATCCTGCACCCGCTTTAGAATGGTACCATTTAGTTTATATTGTTTCTCCACTTACTTCCTACCCAAATGTCTCACTTCACACTTCACTGTGTTAAATCACATCTGTCATGTACTTGCCCATTTCACTAGTCAGTCTCTGTGCTCTTGAAGTCTGTTACTATCCTTCTCACCGTTTATTAACATTTCTCAGCTTACGTCCATCTGAAAACATTGACATTATCACCCCTGTGCGCAAGCCCATTGCATTAACATACATCAACAGTGATCCAAACTTTGATCCTGGGGAACACCACAGTTTGCTTCACTTCAGACTGAACAATAACCATTCTCCCCTATTCTCTGCTTTCTGTCACTTAGCTAATTTCCTGCATGCTGGCATTGAAAAAAAAAAACTTCCATTTATGTAGCGACTTTCACGACTACTGCATTTTCAAACGCGATTTACAACCAATGAGTACTTTTTATGCCCAAGTCTCTCTCGTAATGTAGGAAACAGGGCAGCCAATTTCTGCACAGCAAGATCCCACAAGCAGCAATGTGATAAAGATCAGATTTGTTTTTCTGATGTTGATTGAGGGATAAACATTGACCAGGACACCGGGAATAATCCCCCTGCTCTGCTTCTACATAGTGCGATGTCATCTTTAACATCCACCTGAGAGGCCAGACGCGGCCTTGGTTTAATGTCTCATTCGATAGACGGCACCTGTCACTGCAACATTCCGTCTGTACTGCACTGCAGTGTCAGCCTTCATTCTTGTGATCAAGTCCTGCAGTGACACTTGATCCTAGAAGCTTGTACTAAAAAGGGAGAGAGATACAAACTGAGCCCCGGTTGACGTTGGCCCTTTAATCATTTGTGTTTCTAATTTGCTAACACGGCTGTTATGTAGTAATTTATCAAAGATATGTTGAAAGAATAGGAATATTGGGCAAGTGCAGGCAGGAACAATCATTCAAACATAGAATAGCACAGCCTTGAATGAGGTCATTCGGCCCATCAAGTATGTGCTGGTCCTTTCAGAGAGCAATCCAGTTAGTCCCACTCCCTTGCTTGTTCACCATATCCTTGCATTTTTTCCTTCAGATATTTATCCAATTCCCTTTTGGGATCTACTTTTGAATCTGTATCCATCAGCCTATAAGACAGTGCATTCAAATCCAAACCAATCCGAAACAAAAACCTTTCCTGCCAGCTTCAAAGATTTGTACACAAACACCCCTTGTGTCTCTGTGATTTCATCACCTTTATAGTTGTATCATTTAACTTGCATTGTCTCTCCTCATTCATCCTTCCAAAATGTATTACCTCATACATCTGCAATGCCAATTAAATATTGAGAAGATTGTAGCCGTTGTTTTCTGTCTCTACTCCAAGCATTTCCTAGCTACCAACTCAACCCGCCCATTAGCAAATAGAACCATGGGAAGATTACAGCTCAAAAGGAGTTCCTTCAGCCCGTTGCGTCCATGCTCACCAAGAAAAAAAAAATAGCCGCCCAATCTAATCCCACATTCCAACACCTGCAGTTTGCAGCACTTCAGGTGCATGTCCAAGAACATTTTAAAACAATTGAGGGTTTCTGCCTCCACAACCGTTCCTGGCAGTGAATTTCAGGCACCCACCACCCTCTGAGAGAAAAACCTTTCCCTCATTTCTCCTCTAATCCTTCTACTAATCACCTTAACTCTATGCTTCCTGGTAATTGACCTCTCCACTAAGGGAAACAGACCCTTATTGTCTGCTCTATCTAGGACCCTTCATAATTTTGCACACTTCTATAAAGTCACCCCTCAGATTCATCTGTTCTAAGGAAAACAGCAATAGCCGATCCAATATTCCATGTAGTTGCAACTTTCAAGCCCTGGCAACACAATTGTAAATCTCCTCTGCACTCTCTCCAGGGCAATCATGTCCTTTGTGTAATGTGTTGACGATGCCAGCTCTCCACTGTGCTATGCAGGCAGTCCCACTCACACGCTCGATTCCGGTAGCCTTGCAAATCTATTTCCATCAAGAGCCCATCCGCTTTCCTTTTGAACGGTCTTCAATTCCACCACCCTCATGGGCAGTGAGTTCCAGACATTACCATTACCATTACCATTATCATTACCATCCCGTGTGTAAAAAAAATCTTCCTCATATTCCCCCTGCATCTCTTACCCAAACCTTCCATCTGTGCTCCCTAGTCCATGTTTCATCAGTTAGTGGGAACAGCTCCTTCCTTTCTATCTTTTCTAAACCTGTCAAACTCATGAGGGGTCTGGACTGAGTAGGTAGGGAGAAACAGTTTCCACTCGTCAAAGGATCAAAAACGGATGGGCATAGATTTAATTTACTTGGTAAAATAAAAACAATGTAAACATGAGGAAAACATTTTCACACAGCGATTGGTTGGGATCTGGAAAGCACTGTCACAGAATGCGATTGAGAGAGGTTAACTTGAGGCATTCGAAAGGGAATTAGATGGTGACATGAGAAGAAGAATGTTCAGGGAAATAGGGAAAAGGCCAGTGCAGATATGAGGGTCGAATGGCCTCCTTCTGTGCTGCAATATCTCTGATTCTGTGCAATTCTCTCATACTCTTGTATACTTCTCGTAAATATTCCCTCAATCTCGTTTTCTCCAGGGAGAACAATCCCACATTTTCCAACCTAACCTTGTAACAAACACCACCCCCACCAGTCCATGGAACCATTCTGATAAATCTCCTCTGAACCCTCTCCAGGACCCTCATATCTTCCCTAAAGTGTGCTGACCAGAACTGGACACAGTAATCCACTTGGGGCATAACCATGGCTGTATAAATTGTCGACATAACTTCCCTGCTTTTGTACTCTATGCCTCTATTCATAAGCACAAGATACTTTTTAATCTCTCTCTCTTAATATGTCCTGCGACCTTCAAAGATATATATACATCCACACACAGGTTCCTCTGTTCTTGCACACTCTTTAGAACTATGCTATTCTTTCTGCATAGCCTCACACTATCCCTTCTGCCAAAATGCATCACCTTACTCTCCTCCGGATGAACTTCGATCGTCCATTTCACTGTCCATTCTGCTCACCTATCTCTATCCTGTTGCAGGCAGTTTGTATTATACTGACTTGTTTGCCACTCCTGAAAATTTGGCATCATTAACAAAGGGCGGCATAGTTGCGCGGTGGTTAGGACTGTCACCTCACAGCTCCAGCAACCTGGGTTCAGTTCTCGGTACTGCCTGAGTGGAGTTTGCAAGTTCCCCCTGTGTCTGCATGGGTTTCCGACAGTTTCCTCCCACAGCCGAAGACTTGCAGGTTGAGAGGGAAATTGGCCATTGTAAGGTGTCCCTAGTGTAGGTAGGAGAATGGTGGGGATGTGGTAGGGAATAGGGTGTTAATGTAAGATTAGAATAAAAGGGGTGGTTGTTGGTCGGCTAGGATTCGGTGGGCCGAAGGGCCTGTTTCTGTACTGCATAACTAAATGACTAAATTTTAAAATTCTATGCTGATTTCCAAGATCCAGGTCATTCATTTGTAACAAAACAAGCAGATGTCCCAGCACTAACCCTTGTGGAACACCCACATTCTACCCTCCTCTAGTCTGAAAAACAACCATTTCTCTGTTTTCTGCCCTTAAGCCAATTTTTGATCCAATTGGACACTGATCATTCTATTCAATGAGGCTCAACTTTGTTCACCAGCCTTTAATGTGGCACCTAATCAAATACTTTTTTAAAAACCGTTATGAACAGCATCCAGCACATTCCCATCATCAGCCTTCTCTGATACATCATCAGAAATTTAATTAGAGTAGTAAAGCATGATCTGCCTTTTTAAAATCCGTGCTAACTATCCTTAATTAACTCAAACCACTCCAAGTGTGTGTTGGTCTTTTTCCTTGATAATTGTTTCTGAAACCCAGCAGTTTTAGAGTCATAGAGATGTACAGCCCAGAAGCATGCCCTACGGTCCATCGTCGCTAGGCCTCTGTGTTGTCCATTGATAATTCTGGGAGGTGAGGGTGAACATCTATGTCATCATTTTCTCCCTCAGCAGGGAAAAGCAGGATGAGAGGTCCCGTGGCTTTGTCAGGATAGCGGGATTCCTGATGGTCTAGGTGGCTCTACGGGGCGTCCATGGCATCGGGGAGAGGCACAGGAACTGAAAGAACTCTCACTCCATTGATGTACAGTTGGCGTGTGAGCATGCCCAGTACATCATGTTGGTGAATGTCCACTATCCTGGTAGCAGCCACGATACCTTCATTCTGAAACAGTCAGCTGGTCCCAACACTTAAGAACTCAATGAAGAACCATAATGTGGCTCCTCAGAGACAAAGGAAACCCCCTCTAGACACAGGTCATGTTTCTACACCCTCAAACCACCTCGCACTGCCAACCAACCTCACGCAATTAACATGTGTATAATGTGAAAAATGGATCAACAGGAACATGGTGGAACAGACCATCGGTGTGATGAAGCAATGCTTCCGATGTCTGAACCGCTCGGGGAAGCCCTCCAGTACTCACTGGAGCAGGTGTCCATGTTCATGGTGTTCTGCTGCACCCTTCATATCATCACCATCATGAGAACACAGGCATTGGCACCAGGAATCCGGAGACAACATCAGGAGAAGGAGGAGGAGGCAGGGAGGATATTTCCTGAATATCTTCGACCTGGACAGGCTGCCGGAGAATCCCTGCTAAGATTGCAGTTCTGGTAGGACAACTTCCCTTTCCCACCATGGATCCCCCATGCTCCACCATTACACTCATCTGAGATGTCCCATCACAGCGTCGCCTTGGTCACCATCCTGCAATAAAACAATCAGAACATTATTACAGCACAGAAGGAACCATTCAGCCTGTCGGCACAGGCTTTCTGAATGAGTAATTCACCAAATGCCATTCACTGCTTAATCCCTGTAATATTGCACATTCTTCCTTCTCATATAGCAGTCTATTCAGCTTCCATTAAATTTGCCTCCACCACACTCTCAGGCAGTGAATTCCAGACCTTAACACATACTGCGTGAAAAAAAAAACCTTTCCTCATATCGCGGTTGCTTCATTTAACCATTACTTTAAATCTGTGCCCTTTCGTTGTCGATCCTTTCACGAGTGTGAGCAGTTTCTCTCTATCTACTCTGTCCAGACACCTCATGATTCAGAATACCTCTATCAAATTATCTCTCAGTCTTCTTTTCTCCAATGAAAACAGTCCAAACTACTCCAATCTACCTTCATAACTGAAGTTCCTTACCTCTGGAAACATTCTCGTGAACCTTTTCTGTACTCTCTCCAATGCCCTCACTTCTTTCATAAGGCGTGGCGCCCAGAACTGGATGTAATATTTCCGCTGAGGCTGACCTAGCATCTTATACAAGTTCAACATAACTTCCTTGCTCTATGCCTCTATTAATAAAGCCCAGGATACTACATGTTTTATTAACCGCTCTCTCACCATGTCCTGCCACCGTCAATGATTTATGCACATAGACATCTAGGTCCCTCTGCTCCTGCATCTGCTTTAGAATTGAACCCTTTATTCTAGATTGTCTCGCCATGTTCTGCCTACCAAAATAAATCATTTCACATTTGCCTGCATTGAATTTCATCTGCCACCTGTCTGCCCATTCCACCAACTTGTCTATTTCCTTTTAAATTTCTGCACTATCTCCCTCACAGTTCACAATGCTTCCAAGTTTCATATCATCTGAAAACTTTGAAATTTTGCCCTGTACACCTCGGTCTAGGTCACTAGTATATAGCAGGAAAAGCAAGGCTCCTATAAGTGATTTCTGGGGAAATCCACTACAAACCTTCCTCCAACCCGAAAACCAAGCATTAACCACTACCCTTTGTTTCCTGTCACTCAGCCAATTTCGTATCTATATTGCTATCATCCCTTTTATTTCATGAGCTGCATGTTTGCTCACACGTCTGTTGTGTGACACTGTGTCAAGTGCCTTTTGAAGGTTCATGTACTCCACATCAACAGCATTGTCCTCATCAACGCAGTTTTACTTCCTCAAAAAAACTCCATCAAGTTATTTAAACATGATTTTCCCTTAAGAAATCTATGCTGGCGTTCCGTAATTAACTCGCTTTTGACCATGTGACTATTGATTTTGTCCCGAATAATTTTTTCTGAAGGTTTTCCCGCCATTGAAGTTAAACTGACTGGCCTGTAGTTGCTGAGTTTATCTTTACAACATTTTTTTGAACAATGGTGTAACGTTTGCAATTCTCCAGTCCTCTGATACCACCCATTAGTCTGAGGAAGTCTTAAAAATTATGGCCAGTGCCTTTGCGATTTCCACTCAATTCGTTCAGTATCCTTGGATGCATCTCATCTCGCCCAGGTGCTTGATTCACTTTAAGTACAAACAGAATGTCTAAAACTTCCTCTTTATCAATTTTAATACCCTCTAGTGTCTGACTTGCCTCCTCTTTCAACATTGCTTGGGTTGCATCTTAGAATCATAGACAAATTATGACACAGAAAGAGGCTGCTTGTCCCATCGTGTCTGTGCTGGCCTAAAAACGATTCACCCATTCTAATCCCACCTTCCAGCATTTGGTCCGAAGCCTTTCAGACTGCAGCACTTGAGGTGCACATCCATACTCCTTTTGAATGTGTTGAGGGTATATTCCTCAACTATCCTTCCAGGCAGTGAGTTACAGGGATGGAGGATTTTAGCTACAAGGTTAATCTGGAAAACTGGGATTGTTTTCCTTGGTGTAAAGGAGGTAGAGGGGGGATTTGATAGAGGTATACAAGAGGATGGCAATCTTGGTTAAGGTAGACAGGAAAAGATGTTTCCATTAGTAATTGATACAAGGACAAGAGTTAAGGTTGTGGGCATGAGATACAGGGGATGTAAGGAACAACTTTTTTTAAAAGGCGAGTCGGATTGGCCTGGAAATCTCTTACTATGAAGAATATTAACAGAGATGGTGAATGATATCAAAAGGATATTGGATGAACACTTGAGGAAAATAAACTTGCAGGAATATGGAGACGGAGCTGGGAATGAAACTGACTGGATCTATCTGCAAAGAGCTGGAATGGAATCTATGGGCCGAATGGTCTCATTCTGTGCCCCAATGGTTATGACTGTACGGCTATCTGACAGGGGAATACTATTACTACTGCTTTCCTATACTGGGAACGTTTATAATGGACTGGGCAGTATCACCCCGATGAACCCCGTGGTGTAAGTGAATTTTTGAATGCCCCAGAACGGGGTTAAGAAATGTCCTTCACAAACAGAGTAAATCAGTTCAGTCACACTCACAATTCTGGATCATTCACAATGGGGAGTAGTTTGTCATGGACAACAGCCAGGCTTTTCTCTGTGCCCCCCATCTCCGTATGGAAAGTCTTGGCAGGGTTAGGTGAGATAAGACACATTGCATGGGCGATAGCTTTCTTCAATTGTATTACTGCTTCAGTGTTCTCCTCAGTCCAACCGGGTAAAATCTGATCATCATCACCATTAGGTAGTTCATAAAGAGGCGGCACAGTGGTTAGCACCTCAACCGCACATCTCCAGTGACCTGGGTTCGGTTCTGTTTACTGCCACAGCCTCACAGCTCCAATGTCCTGGGTTCTGTTCTGTGTACTGCCTGTGTGGAGTTTGCAAGTTCTCCCTGTGATTGTGTGGGTTTCTGCCGGGTGCTCCGGTTTCCTCCCACAGCCAAAGACTTGCAGGTTGATAGGTAAATTTGCCATTGTAAATTGCCCCTAGTGTACGTAGGGGAATGGTGGGGGTGTTGTAGGGAACATGGTATTAACGTAGGATTACTATAAATAGGTGGTTGTTGGGCGGCACAGACTCGGTGGGACGTAGGGCCTGTTTCAGTGCTGTATATCTAATCTAGGAGCCGCAAATCAAGGGATGAGGGTCCACTGAAAGCCCGCCAGCCTGAGGATAGGACACAGGGCAGTCCTTGAGGTGGACAGGGGTAGACACTGGATGAGGGTCCACTGATGCCCCACCGGCCTGAGGATAGGACACAGAGACGTCTTTGAGGTGAACAGCTGTAGACACTGGGTGGTGTCGGCCTGATGTTGGTCTGGGCTGATTCTGGATGATCCATTCTGGACACCTAGAAAGGTGACACCATCTTATACCATCTGGGTCTTACGTGGATAGTCTTTTAGTCCAGCTCCTAAAGTAACTGCAGTAGTTCCTGTAAAAGGGATAAATCTGCGGACAAAGTCTGTGGTGATGAGGAAGAGATCATCGACATATTGCAGCAAGCAGGAAGACTGTGAAAAGCTCATAAGGGCACCGGCCATACGTTTGTGGAACATAGTGGGGTTATTGTGGAACCCCTTGTGACCGATATGTCCAGGGGTATCTCTGGTCCTCATTAATGAATGTGAATTTAAGTTGTTTCTCCGGTTTTGCTGGGATACTACAATAACCATTAGAGATATACAGGTTGGAGAAGACAGCCCTGCCACTGGGAATCCGGGAGAGTAGGGTGGGTGTCTCTCAGACAATCGGATTCACACAGGGGTGACTGAGTTGAGTTTGTGATGGTCAATAGTCAGTCCCCAGCTGCCATCCGGTTTTCTAACCAGCCAAATAGGGCAGTTAGTAATGAATGTGTCTTTGTGAACTACACCCTGGTATAACAATGACCTGATAGTGTCTGGAATATATGATATAATCTCAGCTCAGTAAGCATTTTGCTTCATGGAGCATGCAATGGTCAGTTAATTTCTTCAGGTCTGCTCATGTTTCCACAGTTATCTTTATGGGTTGTGAATACACTCAGGACCGACTCGAGAATCGCCTGTACCTCAGGGTCATCAGAAGTTTCTGGTTCACACTCCTCTGATATTTTAATCAGGAATATTGAGGGTGCAATGGACACCAGATTAAGGGCATGGTTTACTGTTCTACAATATACAAATATAGCGATAATCAATTACTGCTGATAACCTTTGACCACATTACTGCCCAATAGTCCCTGGCCATTATCCAGGATCTTTGACATGAACTCTGTTCCCTCTCCCACTTTTAGATCTTATCTATGACAACAGATTAAACAAAAGGAAGTCGAAGGGTCACAAGCAGTATATTGAGGAGTGACAGTTCAAACACAGCACACTGTCTCACCAGGGGGATTAGTCGTGCCCTCGTGAGGCTACGGTGGTCGTTTCGGGAAAGGGGGCGTCTTGGGTCCCCGAGGTAGGTTCCGAGGCAGGGGTGCCCCTCACTCGGGCACCCTGTGCCCGACTGCCATGCCCCCCTTTCATGCCCCCAGCACGCTTGCCACGTGTAAAATATCCATGGAGGCGAACGGGGGCCTTTATATGGACGTTAAGTGGGCACTTAAGGGCCTTGATTGGTCTCGGGTGGACGGGCCGTTTCTTCCCCCTGCCCGACCGCCGTAAGGTTCAACAGAGGTGGGGTGGGTAGGCCTCCCAGAGCCTCCCGCTCAATTTTACCCTGCTCCCACGCCATCTTCCGCCGGCTGGGGTGGTTTAAAATTGGGCCCATGCAGTTCTGACATAGAAGGTGGCTATTATGCATGCTGAATCTCTGCAGAGCAGTCCAGTCAGTCCCACTCCCTGCCAATCCCCATCGCCCTGCAAGTACATTTCCTTCAAGTGCCCATCCAGTTTCCTTTTGAAATTATTGATTTGTCTCCATTTCCACCACCTTTGGGGGCAGCGAGTTCCAGGTCCTTACGACCCACTGCATAAACAAAAGAAGTTCTTCTTCACATTCCCTCTGCATCACTCACCCAAGACCTTCAATCTGTGACCGCTGGTCTTTGCATCAGTCGTTAATGGGAACAATTTCTTCTTGTCTGTCTTATCTAAGCCTGTCATAATCGTGTACAACTCCATCAAATTTCCCGTCAATCTCTTTTGCACCACTGAGAAGCACACCAGCTTTTCCAACCGAACCATTTTCATTAACAACCATTTACTGTGACACGCTGCTATTGAGGCATTTTTGTAATCCTATTAGACACTGGCCCTCCTCTTCCATCAGCCTCAATTTTGTTAACCAGCCTTTTATCTGGTCCTTTCTAAAACGCTTTCTTAAAATTCATATGGACAACATCCATCACATTACCTTCATCAAACGTCTGTTTCTTCATCAAAAAATTCAATTCGATAAGCGATGCATGATCTGTCTTTAACAAATCCATGTGCTGAGATGATTGAACTCCAACAACCACTACTATCTTCCTTTGTGTTAGGTATGATTCCAAACAGCAGAGAGATTTCCCCTGATTCCCATTGCCGCCAGTTTTACTGGAACTCCTTGATTCCATACTCGGCCAAACGCCCCCTTGAGGTCAAGGGCAGTATCTCTTAACTCCCTTCTGGAGTTCAGTTCTTTTGTCAATGTTTGGATCAAGACTGTAATATAACCAGCTCAGCATGGCGATCAGTATCCTGGGCTGGTTGACCCATATTCACACTGTACCAGCTCAGCATGGCGATCAGTATCCTGGGCTGGTTGACCCATATTCGCATTGCACTAGCTCGGCATGGTGATCGATATCATGGGCTGGTTGACCCATAATTGAACTGTGCCAGCTCGGCATCACTAGTAGTATCCTGGGCTGGTTGCCCCATATTCGCACTGTACCGGCTCGGCATGGCGATCAGTAACCTGGGCTTGTCGGCCCATATTCACACTGTACCAGCTTGGCATGGTGATCAGTATCCTGGGCAGGTTGATCCATGTTTACAATGTACCAGCTTGGCATGGCGATCAGTATCGTGGGTTGGATGACCCATATTCACACTGTGCCAGCTGGACATGGTGATCCATACCCTGGGCTGGCTGAACCATATTCATACTACCAGTTTGCCATGGTGATCTGTGACTGTAATATAACCAGCTCAGCATGGCGTAGGTATCGCAGACTTATTGCTGGGTGGCAGCAAGTGCTCTGCTGAAGTGGAAGTGAAGGGACTACAAATGCTGTCACACTGAGGCAGGGCAGGCGATTGGGTCTCCACTGAGACATTTCCACTCTCACAGGGTGACACTTCAGCAATCCTAGTAATTGTTTAAAGTTTCTGCTGTGTGAGCTTTTGTGTACGGAAATCCTCAGCCATAGGAACATAAGAAATCGGGGCAGGAGTAGGCTATTCAGCTCCTCGAGCCAGCTTTCTCACTCGTCCAGTTCATGGATGATCATCTACCGCTGCACCATTCTCCCACACTATCTCCATATCCCTTGATATTTTTAACATCTAGAAATCTGTCGATCTCTGTCAGGAACATACTCAATGACTTAGACTCCATTGCCCTCTGGGTTAGAGAATTCCAATGATTCACTATCCTCTGCATGACGCAATTCCTCCTCATTTCAGTCCTAAATGGCCTGCGTCCCATTCTAATACTGTGATCCCTGATTCTAGACCTCACAGCCAGGTGAAACATCCTTCCTGCATCTATCCTGTTGAGCAAGAATTCGGTATGCTTCAATGAGATCTCCACTCTTTCGATTAAACTTTGGAGGATAAAGTCCTCAATAAACTTTGCAGGATAAAGTCTCCTCAATCTCACTTCATAGGACAATCCTGACATCCTAGGAATCAGTCTGATGAACCTTCGTTGCACTCCCTTTTTGTAAATATATCCTTCCTTAGATAAGTAGACCAAATCTGCACACAATACTCCAGGTGCGCTCTCCCCAAGGCTCCACAATTGCACCAAGGCTTCTTTAGTCCGATACTCAAATTCTCTTGCAACAAAAGGCAACATAGAATTTGCCTTCCAGATTGCTTTCTGCACTAGCATGTTAGCTTTTGGTGACTTATGAACAAGGGCACACAATTTCCTTTGGACATCGGCACTCCTTCCAGGTGATGCAGTGATTTATTTGCACTTCTTTCAATTTAGTATCCTGTATTCACATCTCACAATGTGGTTGCCTCTACATTGGGAAGATCAAATGCAGATTGGGCGACCGCTTTGTGGAACACCTCCGCTCAGTCCGGAAGCATGACCCTGAGCTTCTGGTTGCTGGCCATTTTACTATTTCAGTGCCTACAGATGACTTTGGGATTCATTTTATGTTAGCTGCCAGTCTCTTTTCATAGTCTTTCTTGCTACTCTTATTTGCTTTTCACTTCCCCTCCGAACCTGTGTATTCATTCCTGGTTCACCATTGTAATATCCGCCTGACATCTGTGAAAAGGACACATTTTCTTCATCTTCTTCATCATCATCATCTCTTTCATTTTTGTCATCCAGGGAGCTCTGGATTTGTTTGCCCTACCTTTGCCCTTCAAGGGAACATACCTTGACTGTGCCGGGAAAGTCTCTTATTTGAAGTAGCCCATTGTCCAGCTACCATTTTTCTTTTTAACCTTTGATTCCAAATTACTCGGCCCAGATCCAATATTTTTTTAAAATTCTTTTTGTGGGAAGTGGGCGTCGCTGACTAGGACAGCATTTATTGCCCATCCCTAAATTCCCTTGAACTTAATGTCTTGCTAGGCCATTTTAGAGGGCATTTAAGAATCTAACTACATTGAAGTTGGCTTTTTCCCAGTTAATTTTTCTTACTCTGGATTGTTTTTTGTCCTTTCTCATAGTCAGCCTAAGCCTTGTGATACAATAATCACCTATCCCCTAAATGTTCCCCTACTGACACTTGATCCACTTGTTCCATCTCATTCTGGAGAAAGAGGTCCAGCGGTGTCTCCGTTCTCATTGGACTGCAAACACACTGCTGTAGAAAATTTTCCTGAACACGATTTATGAACTCTTGCCCCTCTGACCGTCACACTATTAATATCCCAGTCCATATTTGGATAATGAATGTTTCTCATTATGACCTTTTTTTTAGAGGTACAGCACTGAAACAGGCCCTTCGGCCCACCGAGTCTGTGCCGAACATCAACCACCCATCTATACTAATCCGACACTAATTCCATATTCCTACCACACCCCACCTGTCCCTATATTTCCCTACCACCTACCTATACTAGGGGCAATTTATAATGACCAATTTACCTAACAACCTGCAAGTCTTTGGCATGTGGGAGGAAACTGGAGCACCCGGAGGAAACCCACGCAGACACAGGGAGAACTTGCACACTCCAACCAGGCAGTACCCAGAATTGAACCTGGGTTGCTGGAGCTGTGAGGCTGCAGTGCTAACCACTGCGCCACTGTGCCGCCCTATGGTTTTCTTGGCCATCATTAGACTAGCTTTTTTTTTTATTTCAGATTTTTTATTAATTGAATTCAAATTCCACCTTCTGCTGTGATGGGATTCAAACCCATCTCCCAAGAGTAATACCCTGGGTCTCTCGTTTACTAGTCCAGTGACAATACCACTATGCCACCACCTCCCCATGGTTCTCTATAATCCTTACATTTTTCTGTAATGTCCTTCCAAATTTGTTCCTCCACGTCCTTCCCACTAGCTGGTGACATATAGGCAACACTGAGCTATGTAACTGCGCCTTTTTTTGTTCAGTAGCTCTAGCTAAATTCATTCTATCCTTGGCCCCTCTGGAATATCCTCTCTCGCCAGCACTGAAATGCTCTCCATCATCAATACCGCCGCCCCTACCCCTTTTTAACCTTTCCTATCGTTCCTGAACACCTTGTATCCAGGAATATTTAACACCCAGTCCTGACTTTCTTTGAGCCAGGTCTCTGTTATAGCCACAACATCATATTTCCACATGGCAATCTGCGCCTGTACCTCACCTGTCTCATCAACCATACTCCATGCATTCTCATACATGCTTAGTGAACCTAATTTGCACCGGATTATTTTCTCCGTTACTCTTATTTCACCAAATAACTTATATATTCTTGTACTTTTACCTATATCTCCCTGTACTCTGTGCCCCTTGGTATTCTTCCGTGGTATTTCCTGCTAGTTCCGACACCCCTGTCAAGTTAATTTAAACACTCATATCACCCTCGCTCCCACCCCTCGATAACACTAGCAAATCAGCCCGCAAGGAAATTGGTCCCAGCTCCATTTATGTGCAACCGTCCGGCCTGTACAGATGCCACATTCTCCAGAAATGATCCCAGTGTCTCAGCAAGGTAAAACATTCCCACCAGCACCATCTTTCCCGCCATGCATTCCCGTGTCTTTAATTACTTGCGTAGGTGCTGGTAGTAATCCGGAGATTACAACTTTTGAGGTCCTGCTTGTTAACATCGTTCCCAGCTCCCTGAATTCTGACTGTAGGATCACTTCCCTCTTTCTGCCTGTGTCTTTGGTTGTGATGTGCACCGCGACTGCTGGCTGTTCACCCTGCACCTTCAGGATGCTCTGCAGCTGCTCAGTGATATCCATGACCCTGACACCAGGGAGGCAACACACCATACTGGATACATGTCTGCGACCTCAGAAACGCCTGTCTGTTCCCGTGGCTATTGAATCTCCTATCACTATCAACATTCCAGTCTTCCTTGTACTTCCCTGTATAGCTGAGACAGACTTGTCTCTGGCTGCAGTCCCCAGATGAAGCATTACTTTCCTCAGTATTGAATACTGGTTGGAGAGTGAGATGTACTCAGGGGTCTCCTGTGCTACCTGCCTGATTCTTCTTGACTGTCTGGTCATCACCCATTCCCTCTCTCCTTAAGTTGCGATGTGACCACATCTATAAACGTGCTATCCTCAAATCACTCAACCTCACGTATACACCACAGTGACATCCATGGTCCCACCATCTGCAGCTTGCACATTAGCCCAGACAGCAGGATGAGGAGGAGGTGGGAGTTAAGAAGGGACATAAGGCAGAACATGGCATCATACTGAATGCACTCGTGATGCCAGTTGCTACGGGCTCTGTCACAGCCGGTCCCATGATATGGCGAACCCTCGCCTCCCTCAGGCTCAGGGGATGATTCGTGCTGACCCCCTCCGGTTCACTGCTGCTCCCTGCGCTTATGGGTAACCTTGTCCTTTAAGAGAGAGTGCAGAGTTTCAGTGATTGTGTTGGACTGTGTTTGGGTGATTTGCCTGCCATAGCTGAATAGCTGGAGGTATGTGGAGGCAGTACGAGTTGGGTGTGAGGCTGGTATCAATTGAAGATGTGTGAGGGTGAGATGGAGTATGTGAATGTTAGGTGTGAGTCCTGAATGTGAGGGATTACTGATGGATGAGTGATGGGGGTGTGGTACATTGAGCAGTGTGAGAGTTTGCTGGTGTTGGGAGCAGGAGATGCTATATGGAGATGAATTCACTGACGTTCACAACCTGTGTGCGCTCATTAAACCTATTCTGGCACTGTTGCCAGGTCTTCGGGGGTTGACTTCGTGCATTGACCTCCCTTGCTCCCTGCTCCCATTCCCTATGGAGGGCGTTTCTTCAGGATCTCCACCCCACCACACGGAAGCATGGCCTCTTTCCTCCTGTCACCCTCCATGACTAAGGCCTCCAGCAACACATCAGAATAACAGAGCCCTCCCTCTGTCCTAGTATTCCATTTACCTTGTCTCCAATTGCAGCATTCACAGTCAGAAGCAGCAGCCTCCTGTGATTCAGTGCAGCTTCCCTTTAAGAGGGACAGACTGTCGTTAAGAGCTGAAACCTGGTTGAAACTCGTGCCAGCCTCACACACAGTTAGGGTCCTGTTAAGTGTACAGACAGGCAGCAGCGCGGGTCACCCTGGGCGACACGAAGAATTCATGGAAATGAGGAGGCAGCAAGAAGTTTGTGTGTCACCTGCCTCACCACGAACGGGCACGAGCATATCATGACCACTCTGCTAAAAAAAAGATGCAAACCCGATTTTCTCACTCTTTCTATTTCCCTTTCCCTCTTTCACACTTTCATGCGGTCTCTTTCTCTTTCTGTCTTCACTCTCTCTCTCTCTCTCTTTTCCATAGAATCAGAGATTGATGCAGCACAGAAGGAGAATATTCGGCCCATTTTGTCAGTGCTGTCTCTTTGAAAAAGCTATCTAATTAGTTACACTTCTATCCTCTTTCCCCAGATTCCTGTAGCTTTTATTGCTCTTTTCAAATATTTGTTAAATTTCCTTTTGAAAAATATTATTGACTCTGTTCTATGATCTTTTCAGGCAATGAATTCCAGATCCCAACAACTCGCTCTGTAAGGAAATTCTCCTCATTTCACCTCTGGTTCTTTATCAATTACCTTCAGTCTGTGTCTTCTTAATACTGAACTTTCTGACACTGCAAACAGTTTCACATTAATTACTCGATCAAAATCCTCCGTGATTTTGAACGTCTATATTAAATCTCCTCTTACTCTTCACTATTCTAAAGAGAGCAATCCCACATACTCCAATCTCTCCACATAACTGAATTCCCAGATCCCTCGTACTATATGATTAAAA
Source organism: Heterodontus francisci (assembly GCF_036365525.1). Lineage (NCBI taxonomy): Eukaryota > Metazoa > Chordata > Chondrichthyes > Heterodontiformes > Heterodontidae > Heterodontus > Heterodontus francisci. The sequence continues at coordinate 5,513,012 of NC_090392.1, read as the reverse complement.
TTCTGCTGTTCCATGAGTCTTGCACTGAGATGAGCCGTCGTGTTTATATAGATTTAGGATATGTTGCCAGCTTTTGCTTTCTATGCCTCTATTTATAAAGCCTAGGATCGCATATGCTTGTTTCACTGCTTTTTTTTGTCCTGTAACCTTCAATGATTTACACATAAACGCCCCAGGTCTCTCTGTTCTTGCACTCCCTTTACAGTTGTAACATGTAGCTTCTGTTGTCTCTCCGCAAACATCCTTATAAAATGTATTACCTCACACATCTGCTCTGACAATTCAGATTTGAGAAGATTGAAGCCATTGTTTTCAGTCCCTGCTCCAAGGTTCATTCCCTGGCTCCCGACTCCATCCCTCTCCCTGGCAACTGTGTGAGACTAAAGCAGACTGTTCACACATTGGTGTCATAATTGATCCCGAGATGAGCTTCGGACTACATATACACACCTTCATTAAAACAGTCTATCTGCACCCAGAAAATCATGGAAAAATCATAGAATGTTTACAACAGAGAAAGAGGCCACTTGGCCCATTATGTGTCTGACGGCCAAGCAAAGACCCCGCCCCCCTTCTGCCTGCCTCCCCAAGCCGATCCCTCCTTCCAGTATTTGGTCCGTAGCCCTGCAGATTACAGCACTTGAGGTGCAACAAGACACCTTTCAAATGACTTCGGCGTTTCCCCCTCAACTACCCTTTCTGACAATGTGTTCCAGACCACCACCACCCTCTGGGTGTTTTATTCCTCATCACCCCTCTAATTGTTCTAGCAATCACTTTATGTCTATTCCCCCTCGTCACTGATCTCTCTGCTAAGGTGAATAAATCATTCACCCCCACTCTATCCAGCCCCTCAAAATTATCTACATTTCAATCAGATTTCCCCTCAGCCTTCTCTGTTCCAAGGAGAACAACCCCAGACTATCCAATTTTTCATCATAGCTGCATTTTATCCAGTCCTGGCAACATCCACGTAAATCTCCCCTGAACTCTCTGTAGTGCAATTAGATCCTTTCTGTAATGAAGTGACAAGAACTGCACAAGTACTTAAGTTGTGGCCTATACAGTTCCAGCATAACCTCCCTGCTCTTGTATTCTACACCTCAGGTAATAAAGGAAAGGAATTCAAAGGGCTTGATAACTGCCTTATCGACCTGTGCTGCTACCTTCAGGGTTCTATGGACATTCACTCCAAGGTCCCTAATTTCCTCTATACTTCTCAGTGTTTTCCCATTAATCGTGTATTCCTTTACCTCGTTTGACCTCCCCAAATGCATCACCACACATTGCTTCATGTTGAATTCCATTTGCTACTGTTCTGCCCATCTGACCAGACCGCCAATATCTTCCTGCAGCCTTTAGCTATCCTCCTCGCTATCTACTACATGGCCAATCTTTGTGTTGCATGCGAACTTCTTGATAATGCCCCCTACGTGTACCCCCAAATCCTTAATCTATACCACAAAAAGCAGGGGACCCAGGACTGAATCCTGCAGAATGCCACGAGAAATAACCCTCCAGTCGCTAAAACACTCGTCAACAATTACACTTTGTTTCCTGCCACTGATCCAATTTTGGATCCAGCCTGCTGCAGTTCATTGGACCTTATGGGATTTTATATTTTCAACCAGTCAGCCATGTGGGCGTTTGTCAATGGCCTTGCTGAAATCCATGTTGAGCACATCAACTGCGCTACCCTCATCTATCTAACTTGTTACATTTTCAAAAAGGCATGCAAATTAGTGAGAGAGGATCTTCCCTGAACAATCCATGCCGACTATCCTTGATTAACCTGTGCCTTTCTAAGTTACAGTTTGTCCTGTCTCTCAGAATAGATTCCAATAATTTGTCCACAACTGAGTTTAGACTGACTGGCCTGTAATTATTTGGTCTACCCCTCGATCGCTTTTGAAACAGAGGTACAACGTTAGCAGTTCTCCAATCCTCCAGCACCACACCTGTATCTACTGAGGAATGGAAAATGATGGTCAGACCTTCTGTTATTTTCTCTCTTGCTTATTTTAACAGATAGGAGTAGATTTCATTCGGCTCTGGTGATTTGTCAAATTTCAAGGACATTAATCCCAATAATGCTTCCTCTCGGCACAGTGGCGCAGTGGTAGCCTCAGAGCTCCAGCGACCCGGGTTCAATTCTGGGTACTGCCTGTGTGGAGTTTGCAAGTTCTCCCTGTGTCTGCGTGGGTTTCCTCCGGGTGCTCCGGTTTCCTCCCACATGCCAAAAGACTTGCAGATTGATGTGTAAATTGGCCATTATAAATTGCCCCTAGTATAGGTAGGTGGCAGGGGAATATAGGGACAGGTGGGGATGTGGTAGGAATATGGGATTAGTGTAGGATTAGTATAAATGGGTGGTTAATGGTCGGCACAGACGCGGTGGGCCGAAGGGCCTGTTTCAGTGCTGTATCTCTAAAATCTAAAAATATGTTTATCACATCCAATACTTCACACTCTTCCTTCTTGACTACAATATCTTCATCGTCCCGCTCTTTTGTGAAGACAGACGCAAAGCGTCAAGTAAGAACCATACCAATATCTTCTTCCCCTCCATGTAGGTTACCTTTTAGATCTATTGTGGTCCCTACTCTCCCCTTAGTTATCATCTTACTCCTAATATATTGAAACAGCATCTTTGGGTTCACATTGATTTTTCTTGCCAATATTCTTTCATGATCTCTGTTTGCTTTCCTAATTTCCTTTTGATTTCGTCCCTCCACTTTCAATACTCCCAGTTTTCCGTAGTATTGCGTTTTCAGCATCGACACAAGCTTTCCTTTTCTGCTTTCCCTTACTCTTATGGCTCCTTGACATCCATGGGGCTTTAGAAATTGGGCGTCTCACCTTTTTTTCTTTGTGGGAACATATTTACACTGAACTGCTTGAATCTTCACTTTGAATGTTTGCCACTGATCTGAGACTGATTTACCTTCAAGTAGTTGCTTCCAGTCCACTTTCGCTCAATCACTCCTCACTTTAGTAAAATTGACCTTTCCCCTATTGAGAACTCTAACTTCTGTTCTATCTTTGTCCTTTTCCATAACTACGTTAAAACTGACCGAATTATGATCACTATCATCAAAATGCTCTCTCACTGCCAGTCAGTCCACCTGCCAACCTTGATTTCCTAGAACTGCTGCAATCTGGAGACACACACAGTTACACCCAGAGAGACACAGTCGCACACACAGTCGCAGACACACAACACAACACAATCCCTCAGACAAACGCACACACAGGCACACACACGCACAGATACACAAATGCACAAAGCACACATCAGGCATGAGATACACACAAACACACATGCACACACGCAAATCCGCAAACGTACACACACGAATCTCAACCCAGGCACAGTGCCAGGCACACACACACACACACACACACACACACACACACACACACACACACACACACACAAACACACACACAAACACATACACACACAGACACACAGCACAATCCAGGCCCGGAGACAACACCACCCACCGACACACACACGCACGCACGTGCACTCACACACACAGATACACAAAGACGCAAAGCACAACCCAGGTCTGAAACACACACACAGACACACATATGCACATAAACACACGGACACAAGCAAACACAGCGCAGTCCAGTCCCTGACGCGCACACGCACACCACAACAGAAACACGGACATACACTCACACACGCACGCACAGACACTCACAGTCACACACTCACAGACTCAGACGCATACGCACAGACAAACACACGTACACACGTACAGACACACACACAATCACGTGTGCACACATGCGCGCGCACACACACACACACACACACACACACACACACACGAAGACACACAGCATAACCCGGACACTGAAGCATAAAATATGCACACACACACTCAAGCATACACAGATACAAACACAACCCAGGCCCTGAGATAAACACACACGCAGCCACACACGCAGGTGCACGTCCACCTACAGACACAGATACACAAAGACACAAATCACAACTCAGGCCTCACACACACACACACACACACACACACACACACACACACACACACACACACACACACACACACACACACACACACACACACACACACACTCATACAGCACAACCGAGGCCCGAGGACACAAAACACAGACACACACACACAAACACAGCACAGCACAACGGAGGACTTATGCAACGAAACACACGCACACACACAGCACACACATAGACGCAGAGCACAATCGAGGTCCTGATGCACAATCGCACAGCACAGCCCTGGACTGAGGCGTATGCACACAAACACACACACACGCATAGCACAGCACAGTGCAGGTCTGAGATACAGCAATGTACACACACACACGGGCACACACAGAGCATAATTCGCGCCCTGATGCAAACACACACACACACACAAGGACACACACACAACACAACAGAGGTCCAGGAAACCGTAACACACACACGGAAACAAATAAACATACACACATAGACACACAGCACAATCGAGGTCCTTATACAAAAACACACAGCACAGAAAAACCAAGCCCTGACTGAGTGAGACACAGAAATGCACACACAGCACAACCCGGACCTGAAGTAAACACACACACACACACAAAATATGGACATGCACACACATATGCACAAACGCACATAAGCACAGTCACGCACATGCACTAACGTCCACCCACACATAAACGCGCGCACACACAGAGCACAATTCAGGGCCTGAGACAAACAGCCACACAGACACACACACGCAAACACATACACACGTATGCAAGCACAAACACATAGACGCACGCACAACACAGATGAAGACATAAAACACAACCCCGGCCTGATACTCAAACACACAAACACAAGCAAACAACCACATGTACTCACATGCACAGTTACTGAGCCAAAAACACACAGTTACACGCCAGATATCACACCACAGGCATAGAGGTAGACACAGAAACACATCTCATACACACATGCACATACAGGCCAGCACACGCACGCAAACACATCATACACTCACATACACACACATACACACACGCACACACACACACACACACTCGTACACACATCACCCACGCAAACACACACTAACGCACACGCACATACACTGATCACAACCCAGGCACAAAGCCAGAAACACAAACAAACACACGCACAGATATACGCACTCACATGGATCACACCCCAGGCACTAAGCTAGTTATACACAAACACAGGCATGAAATCAGACAAAAGGCACTGAGGGAGACACAGAAACAACACACACAAACACAAAGATTACAAACCAGGCACTGAGGCACAAAAACACAAACTGACACAGGCCATACAGTTCTCCCTGTGGCTGCGTGGGTTTCCTCCGGGTGCTCCGGTTTCCTCCCACATGCCAAAGACTTGCAGGTTGATAGGTTACTTGGCCATAATAAATTGCCCCTAGCATAAGTAGGTGGTAGGGAAATATCGGGACAGGTAGGGCTGTGGTAGGAATATGGGATTAGTGTAGGATTAGTATGAATGGGTGGTTGATGGTCGGCACAAACTCGGTGGGCCGAAGGGCCTGTTTCAGTGCTGTATCTCTAAACTAAACTAAACTATCCCCCAGGCACTTTGCCAGACTTACTCATACACACACACACACATGCGCGCGCATCACAGACATAAACACACACGCACACGCACGGAAACCAAACCAGGATCAGAGACAGATGCGCACACACTCAGACACCTGCACAATCTCACACAGAAATTAGAACCCAGACACTTAGGCACAAACACACGCACGCAGACAAATTCACATGCACACATATCACACTCCAGGGACTGAGCTAACCATGCACAAACACACACACACATACAAACACACACACACACACAACACACAGACACACAGACGCGCATAGACACGTACACACACAACGATCACACTCCAGGCACTGAGCCAAACACACACAAGCGTGTGCGCAAACACACACACACGCGCAGTAACGCACAAACACACATTCACATGTACACACGCAGCCACCCACATAGACTACACCCTCGGCATCCAGGCACACACGCACACACACAAACACGTGCACACAAACAGTTCAGATCCCAGATACTGAGCTCGATGCAC